>NC_142493.1:32490982-32800904 GCF_965113065.1 Corylus avellana | reverse complement strand
CAACGGGCTTCTAGTGTTGGGTCTCTCCGTAGGCACGCCCATTCAAAAAAATCCAAAACCATTTTATAGTTGTTCTTAATGTTCTTGAGAACCCAAATTAGGTGGTCATGCCTGAACTTGGATTCAAAAGGCTTTAGAATGCGGCGGAAAGGCTCAGAGCGGCGTAATTTTATTGCATTCGAGATCTGATGGACAAATTCCGAGTCTTTGATGGTAGGTTTTTTGGGGGAGTAATCAGGAAAAGGTCTAGTATCAGCTGAGCCTAAGGTGGAGTATCCTTGGCTCAAACTTCTAAAACAGAAGAGAGGCAAATAATTTGAAGCAAACCCCAAGAGTGACTGATGAGAGATGAATCCAAAACAATGGTCTGACAAGTAGATCGGGCACCTTTTCATGTCTGTCTGAGAAACCCATCAACACAAGCTTTGAGGATCTCTTGTCGATACTGCAGTGGCTCTCCTCCGTGTAGAAGAACCACACCAAAGAGGCCTCCTCATCAGTACATCACCTGCATGAGTAACAATTACTTGATACTAAAATCTGGACAGTGCATATATATGATACAGCAGAAATACGGCATGTTAGTCACCCTATCCCCAAATCGATTTTATTTTCCCGTTCATCATAATTATAACATGTTTAGATGTAACTAGCAACTTTATTGACTGCAAAATTAATGAGCATTTCAAATATTAATTCAATTACATACAGATGGTAGTGTGCTTATTACTTGGGCAAAAATAAATGGCAAGAAATATTGAAATTTGCAAAGAGGGAACAAAGGTGATATCAACACACAACAAAATGGTCATGCATATGGTTGTTTCTGTCCAAAAGAACGAAAAATAATAAAAAAAATTTAAGTGTTCATTGCACTGTCTGCGCGAAGGTAACAGAGTAAACTGTCGCAAGGTGTTTTTTTAAGTAAACTGTCGCAAGGTGTTTTTTTAACAATATATAACAATCTGTTCTGAAAGCTCGAGAGGCCTCGGAGCACAAACTTTTAGACATTAAAAGGTGATCAGTTATCCAACCACAAACCTGCGAAAAATCTTAGCAAAACCTCAGAGGTAGTACTGTAATTCCTAACATATACAAAACTAAGGGTATAGACTATCGACCTAACAAAGAACAACACATTATTAGTCCCAACGTACTAGGATTTAGGCCCGAAGCTTAAAATTTCGCATAATATGAAAATTCCAACCTTAAAGTTATGGATTTGATTGGACTTCTTTTTTCAGGCATGTAATCTTAACCAGCTTTTGTAATGAGGTTACAGGATTCCAAAAGCAAAATAATACTTTATAGAATGGTGTATTGAAACTATTAGTACCAATACTCAAAAAAACAAATTGAGCCCATTTGTAACCTGTCACTGAGCTCCATGAAAGTATGGTTCTCAGGCATTCTATCAAACATCGCTTAGGCAATCTCAAACAACTATACTGTAACAACCCAGCATCCCACAGTCTTACCAGACAGGAACCCCAAGGTTATATCGCCCATTGAACTTGTTTCTTAACGTAGAAACTGATGCAAATAATTTAGAGAAAGCGAAACCCAGTGTAGAATGAAGAAGACAAGGGAAACCCACTGACTAGAAAGGCGCACCAAAGCGATCGTACCTTGAAACCGAGAAGTGGCGGAAAGCTCAAGCTCAAGCACAAGAGCTTCGAGATATACAGTATTTGCTTCTGCTTCAGGAGGATGACATGGAAGTGGGAATGGGATATGCATTTGAATTAGCAGTGGCTGTTCGGTTGTGATTGTGAATAAGCAGATCTATTATTTATTTATTTTTATCTATTCAAAAGGGTAGACCCCGGATAAACTAATTGTGGCTATCTTATCTGGACGTGATTATAGTAACACTTATTTGTTGGGAGTTGCACAAGAAGGGCCACCGATCAGTCCCACCAGGACATCAATGGGAATCCAAGGCGGCTAATACTAATCAAGCATATATGGGGATTCTCCATTGCGGAGATTTAAACCCACGCCCTAACCACAATTTATTTATTTTATTAGCCATTCTATCAACCATTTTTTCACTATTTCCTTTTGCAAATCTAATAAATTTACCCTTAGATTTGTGGAATTATTCGAATCCCACAAAAATTTACAGGCAAATTTATTCATTCACTATACAAAGATAGTTGAAAAATGGTTAAAAGAATAATTTTTATCATTTCTTTTATTTTATTAATATTTACAAATTAAAAAATAAAATAATAATAATAATAAAATTTTAAAAAAAGAGTAGTGGGGAAACTATAGTTTTAGTCTCCGACCATTACTTAAGACAAATGCTATATAGCACGTTTATATTCCATAATTAATCACAACAACGCAAATATGATACTCCCAATTAACTCTTTATTTATTTTTTTAAAACAAATATTACCTTTATTTTTTTAAAACAAATATTAACCTAAGAGTTAATTATAATTGGTATATCGGTATCATAGGATAGGTATAATATAAAGGGTTAAATATCTTATTCCCTTGTGGTTTAATTTATTTATTTTTTATCATTTAAAGTTTACTTTTTATTATATGAGATATCTCTAATTTGCCTAAAGATAGATATAGTACTTCCGTCTAAATTTCGTCCAAAATTTGATAAAACATCATGTTAGCACTAATAACAAATTGCCATGTGTTCATATAATTAATTAAAAAATACTAATTTTTTTAATTAAAAATATTTAAAAAATTATATTTAATTATTATTATTATTATTATTATTATTATTATTTTAAAGTTTGGGGGTGGCTCCTTAGCCATGGGGGTGGACTAGCCACCCCCATTTAGCCGGTTTGGGGGTGGCCATATGGGGGTGGTTCAACCGCCCTTTTAGGGTTGGTTTTGGCCACCCCATTGGGGCCCTTGGGGATGGCCGAACCACCTCCATAGGCCGTGGGGATGGCAAGCCACCCCCAACCCGGCCATTTGGGAGTGGCCGAGTCACCCCCTTAGCCATATGAGGGTGGCTCGGGGGGGTTTGGGGTGGTTTTGGCCACTTGCTACCCGCAAACCGACTAGATAGTCCAAGCCAAAATGGCCAAGGCCACCTCCAATTTTTAATTTTTAATTTTTTTTAAAATATAATTTTTAATTTTTAATTTTTTTTAAAAAATTAATTAATTATATGAATACATGTCAATTTGTTATTGGTCCTGACGTAGACGAAGGTATCATCTCAGTTAAGCGTTTGGCAATATCACGATTTGACCTTTAAAATCACATTTTAGTCTTTAAAATTATGTGTAATCAAATCGTAATTTAAAAAACTCAATCCCAAACAATTTATTTTTTTACAATTTGATTTAAAGTCGCACTTTTTGTTTATGAAATCTAAATTTCAAACGCACCCTAAATTTAGACGGTTGAAAAAATTAGAAGATATCATTTATAGTGTTTTTTTATGGCACCTAGCCAAAATACAAAAGCAATATGCCCATTTTTACCCATCACCAAGCTCACTATTTTATTAGCTACTCATAATTTGTTTTTCTTATTTTATCTACTAAAAAGGTTGCTGTGATTTTCTTATTTTACACCCGCACCAAAAATCACAGCAACCTTTTTGTCTCGCTCTACGATTTTCGCCGCCACAACACTGTCTTCAAAAAATAGAAGAAGAATAACACAACCCCGTCTCTTGTTCCCGCCGGCGCCGCTTAAAGACACAGACTTGCCGTACATGTCTCTCTTGTTTGGCCTGCGAAGGGTTTCCCAATCCTTCAACACTTCAATACGCCACCGTTCCTTTACCCATCGTCACTTCACTACTCAATCTCCCACGGCCACGGGCCGAGTCGTGTTCGTTTCCGCCGGAGTTCATGAACGGCAGTTGCAATACTTTTACTCCGCAAATATCAAAAAGGGTGGCACCCTTGGCCCTGCCACTACGCTCTCCCCAATCCCTTTTAAAAATTGGCACGGCGAGTTCCGATTCTGCAACGGCTTGATCTAATTTTCCGTCCACGGTCAGCTACACATCCTTTGTCCCGACACCGGAGAGGTCTCCACTCTTCCCGAAGCTCCTCAACCTCTCCTTTATCCCGGTGAAGGTGGGGCATACTTGGAAGATTATTGGACTTTTGATTCCTATGAATTTAATACCAAGACAGGAATTTTTACGAGTACCAACATCGACAAGGAAGAAGATTGTAATTTGTTTGTGGTCGAAGCTACATTAGGTTAGGGAAAAGTTTCAAAATTGATGAAAAAAATAGGGTGTTCAATCGGTTGCCAACCGATTATAACCGCAAACCGATAACCGTTAACCAATTTGGTAATCAGTTATTATTTTATTATTATTATAAAATAACAATAATATAAATATTTATATTAATAAACTAGTAAATAAAACATCCAAAACACCATAATGGTGTTAATTTGGAGGGAGAATAAGATGAAACCCATAGGGATAGGGTTTCTTATTCTCCCAGTCCCTCCCTGCCTCTCAATCCCTCATTCTCTCATTTCACAATGCCCTCATTCTCTTGTTTTTCATCTTTTTGGAAACATTTTGGCCCAAAATGATTAAAATAAGCCCAAAAATAATCAATTAAAGGCCCAAAATACTTTAAAAGTCCAAATAAAAAAAAAGGGTTATAACTGGTCGGTTATTAGATTGAATAACTAATAGCCGTCGGTTATAAAATAACCGATAACCGCCTAGATAATTGCGGTTATTAAAAACCAATAACCGACCAAGTCGGTTGTGGCTACCAGTTATAGCCAATAACCAACGGTTATAACCGATTGAACACCCCTAAAAAAAAATATATGCATCCTTTAAGGTTTTGTGATGTGGGTTTAATTATTTTCTTGCTCTGAAATTGCACAAGTTCACTTTAATGTATAAGATCTATATTCTTCTCTCTCTATCACACTTATTCTAAGTGTATGTTTCTTCTGTTTGCATCTTCCAAAATCTGAAGATGAGCAAGTGGGATTGTTGGGAAACATGGAAGGGCCGGGTCATGTGAATTTTGCATGTGGTGGACATGGGGTTCATTACTTGTTGCTTGCATTGCAACAAAGAGTTTGTTTGCGTTTTCTTTGTCAAATAAATTAAAACAGAGTCCTTGTTTGTATTTGTGAAATATGTTGATATTGCTTATTTTTAGGCTTTTGAAATCTTTAAAAGTACTTTTAATTTTTTTATTAAACGGGTACTTTTTTATTTCAACGGACTTTTAAGTGTTAAACGCACTTTTAAGCCTATCAAACACACATCCAAACAGGCTATAGCTTAGATTACATGACTAGAACTAGAATTAGATAAAGACCATCCTTGATGGTTCATAGTGGTGTGTTTGCAACCACCCCGATGGCTAATGGTGGGTGGCTATGTGAAGGGTGGTCTAGTAATCCCTTGAGTTATTTGTACTATTTTGAAGCTTTTGTGGCGAGATTGACCATTAATTTTAAATGAACAGCTTGAATCTTTGAAATTGCAAGAATCCTCCTTAAATTCACGCCCTCCTTACTAACAAACTCTAAAAGAAAGGTTGCTAAAACCAACAAATCGGAGCTAATCTTCCCCATTAAATCATGGATCAGTTGCATCATTCACAAAGCTTCTAAACATGTAGAAAGATGAAAGATTTCCTTGGTTCTGTGGAAGCATTTTCCTAAGTTAGCAAGCTTGATGAGTATCCCAATCAAAACATACATGGCATGCATAAAATATTGAAAGCAGATCTGAGCTTCAGGTTCAGCTAGTTGACCATGACTTCCAAAACTTTATTTATTTATATTATTTTATTTATCTGGGTAAGTGAGAGAGGTTCTGAATCTTGGAAACAAGAATTTGTACTTTCACTTTCTTATATATTGACTTCAATTAAGACCCTTCTTGTTTCTCATGCTTATTATTATTATTTTACTTTTGATGAATCCGATGTCTTCTAGATCTAATCACATCAGCAAAAAAAATTAGATTTGAAAAGAAAATTTTCTGCTCTAGGATATAATTGGATAAGATAATAATGCGGACAAAATGAATGATTAAGATATAAACCATGATTGCATTATTCAACCCTTTTCTTTCTATTCCTGTTTCCCTTTTGCCTTCTTTTGAAAGGCTTAAGTGAGTGGTCACTCATCTAAAAGCTTTCAAATGGTCCTTCCAATATAAATAGAAACCTGAGGTTACCCTTGTTTTTGGGGGTGGCGAGGTAGGTAGGGGAATTTTATAGGAGCTTAACTATTGATTTTCAATGAACATATACACTAGTTTGTCACGTAAGTTTGTTGCTTAAATTGCTAGTAATTTGAACACACAAGAAAGCCTAGAGACTTACTTATTCGAATAAGTAGTTGGAGTCTAAACTTTATGTGTGTATGAGTCTTAAATTCTAACAATTTAATCGCCAAATTACTAGAAACCCTGTCACAGGGGCTCCTAACCGAATCTATTTGCACTTGTATACCGCTTCACCCGGAACCTTTTTAGAACTATTGGCTATTGTTACTGTTACTGTTTGTATTTGTATTTTTTTCTGTATTGCCTATTTTGTTTGGGTCTTGTTGTTGGAGAACCCACCCCGCTTTGTTTGATTGTTCATTTGTAACTCTTGTCCCATTATTAAATATAATAGAAAAAAATAAAAATAAAGATAGCCAATAAGAGGAAGTCATATGAGAGAGAGAGAGAGAGAGAGAGATTGGTGAAAACAAGGCATCTAATAATAGGGGAAAGCAAATAGCCAACCCAACACCGAAAGTAAGATAGCCAATCCCCGTAAAGGAAGAGCAAATCATGCACCTAGCTAGCTTCCTCTCTATTTCACTCCCCCAGCAGGCAACTTAATAGCTAGCTGCTTCCACAAAATCTTCTCAAATCTCACTTCTCTTTCCATAGTCGTAAGAATTATGAACATCACTCAATATCCTTCCATGACACTTCTCTCCTTCCTTTCTCTCTTCGTCTTCTTCTTGCTCATCATCCCCTCCTTAATTTCAGCCCAGACCTGCCAAAGAACATGCGGCAAACAAATCCTCAAATTTCCATTTGGCAGTGATCCTGGCTGCGGTGACCCACGCTTCCAACAATACGTCTCTTGCAACCAACAAAGGCTCACCTTAACCACTCACACCGGCTCCTACCCTGTGAGCACCATAGACTACACAAACCAAGTCATCTACATCTCAGATCCTTCCATGTCAACCTGCTCCTGCACACAGCCAAGCAAAGGCTTCGGCCTAGACTGGAATGCCCCCTTCACTTTTCACGACGACACCATTTTTGCTTTATTAGATTGTTCCACCGCCTCCTCCCCCATATACACATCCAATGGCCTAAATACCGACGGAAACGGCTCCAAAGCCCTGCTTTGCGCTAACGAGGGGACACCCATTTGCAGTTATTTGTATTCTTGCAGGCCTATTAGCACCATCAACCTCCCAATCTCAACGTGCTGCATTTACGCTCCGATGGATCTTGGGCCGTCGTTTGAAATGGATTTGAAGAAGCTGCAGTGCACTTCATATACTGGATTTTACAGCTTCAACGGCCAGGAAGCTAACCCCGAGAACTGGAACTACGGGATTGCACTCAAATATAAGTTCAGCGTGAATAATGATTACCCAATCTCGTGTTCTCAGTGCGAGAGAAGTTATGGAGTTTGTGGCTACACTGGAGCATACAACTCTTTTATCTGTAACTGTCCTAATGGGCTCAACATGTCAACGGATTGTTTCTTCACGGCAGCCTATAACAATGGCTTGAGGCTTCTTCTTCCATGGAAGATTAATGGTATTATATATCCCATTGTTTTTTTCTTTTTCTTCTTCTTTTCCTTTTTAGTTTGATGCTTAAAGTTCAAGTTATTTTCATCTTGTTGCAGGGGCCGGGTTGATCTATTTTTTGGCATGGTCATTAGTTTGGGTTTTGTTGTAGCTTATGCTTGGGACAATGGGATCCTCCAAATCAAGAATAAAATTGTAATGCTGAGATTTCTCCGAGGCTAAGAAAAAAAGCCAATGAAACCGGGCATCTTCGGGTGGCAGACAAGTGTGCACATTCCAGTGGACAGTAGTTTCATCTGATGTGTGTATATAAAATGTTTCAAGTACGTAACATCTTTAGTGCATTTGGAAAAGAATTAGAATCGGATAAATTAATCAATTCCATTCTATCATATAATCATCACTGTTTAAGGCACTCAGCAAGTTTAAATGTGGGGCATCAGCTGAAATACATGTGTGATGTGTGGTACAGCTTGTAAAGTAGAGCTTTAGGCCCAGAGGGATTCATAAAGAAATAAGATTAAGGAATAAGGTTCCTTCTTCTTAGCAGTGGGTCCACTAAGAGAGAATCGCTTTCTTGATAATGGTTTTTTCTTTATACCAAAAGCGACAGAGAGAACTTTATACCTTCAGTCTTGTTCTAAAACCATTAGCATCTTTGGCGGCAGGCCAACAGGCTACGCACTTCCCTTGCATCTTTTTACATTTACATTCAAGAAAAAAAAGATAAAAATAGAACACACACAAATTGTTAGAGAGAGAAAGAGAGAGAGTGAGTGAGAGTTTAAAGCAGAAATATTCATTTCATTGTGCTTCTCTGGTTTTATACATGTTTCTGAGTATAAATAGCAACCTCACTCCTCTGGAATTGTCCAGTAATCAAAAGGATGAAAATGGGGAACAAAGATGAAATAGCTAATGAATTTAGAATGAATATCCCCATTATAATTTATATCTAGCCTAGCCCTGACTTGAGTATTTACAGGGGTATACTATAACTGCAAAATTTGTATGGCTAAAAGTATCTTTCAAATTGTTTCATTGATGTCATCTCATGTTGCAGCACTGGGGTTTTCCTTGATATTGCAATTTGCTCCACATGCATATCATTTGTCTTGGAGATTGGTAATGTGCAGTGTAATAATCTTCGATGCACCCAAACTGGCAGAACTTCAAGTTGTGCCGATACTGTACTGTTCTTGAACTGTTGAACTGCTCCACCCACATTCCCATACTCACATCTTCCATCTTGAACAACTGCACCATGTGGACATCCATCTAATCAATATTCATCAATAGCTGCCGCCACACACACACATCGCGCACACACACACACACATATATATATATAGAGAGAGAGAAGAGATTGGAGAGCAGAACAAAGCAACATACTCTTAATTTGTGCTTTTCAAACTCGGATATGATAAACTGTGCTATGTCAGATGATACTATGTAACCCGGACCATTTGCATAGGGCGGATAATCTTCCTCTGGCCATTCCTGGACCCAAAAGAAAAAAGGACATAACGGTGTGAGGTATGCAGTACTTCAGGGTGACAGAATATCCACAAGTAGATAAGCACAAGTTCAGCTATTACCTAGAAATTCCAATGCAATGCCAATCAGGTAAAAATAACACATGCCAGGGAGATAACCATACAAACAGGGGCGGAACCAAAAAATTTGATGTGGGGTGCCAAAACTATTAAAGGACTTTGAATATCTAGAAGAGAACTATATTATTCCAGTACAGAATGTTGTCATCCAACTGTGTGGTAAAACAAATGAAAATTGAAATCAAACATAATTAGAAGTGGCATACACCACCTTCATTATATTAACTGATCACAAATCCTAACTACTACGTGTTAAAAAGGAAAATACGAATAAAAACCTATAACCAGTGCTTATTTAAAGTCATACAAAGACTATTAAAATGGTAGATCAAGCAACCAAAGGAAAAAGAGCCAACAATCCTTCTAAGGATTAGAGAAGCCAGGTAGGTGAATTCATACCTCATATGTCACTGCCCATTTTCCATGACGAAGGGGCTTGTGGTGATAGTTAATATTTCCAATATAAAGGCTTCTGTCTTCGTCAACTTTTCTTGCCTCCTTGATCACAGCATCCACCCTAACAAATGTGTCATCATCACACTTCATGATATACTTGGCAGCAACTGTGCGAACCTGTGAAGAGCCACATACAAAGACAACATATAATGTCTAGCAAGAAATTAAAAAAGAAAAAGAACGGCCTACTTTGGCTCTTTCCCAAGACTCACCCCATATTCGCAGATTGCTACAGTCTTCACCACAACAAGATCATAATTATCCAAGTAAGGAACTATAACTATATCACCAAAATACTCTGCTTCTTTCTTTAGCTCCAGATTTACTTCATTTCTTCCATGCTGTCAAAATATAAGTTTAAAAGCTGTAATATAAATATCAAACATGAAGATTATGCATAAATGGCTTCTCGCTAAAGAACACATCTCTGGCATCTTCACTTACCAGGGCTACAAAAAACCGCGCCACAACATGTGAGGATTTAATTAACTTATGCTGCATCCAGGACTTTCTAACAGCCATTCGCTCAGCAAAATGATTGCCAGCAGAGAGGATGCCAATGAAAAGCTCCACGTGCCCGTATGGAAGAGGCGGCGCTTTCCATTTAGTAACCATCTCAAGGTACATCTGAGGTCTGAAACTTGGGTGTGATGTGGGTAAGGAAGCACCAAATACAGATTCCACATCAATATCCCCATTGACGGAAAGTCCAGTGGCATCCTCAAGAACAAATCCCTGTGAACATTATAATAAATTTTTTAAGATGTCCTGCACTCATAACAATACAAGGGAGGACATATCACAAGGGTACTCACAGTGCGATAAGGAAAAGAAGTAACATGCCTCCCATCTACATTGATATGGTAACCTTCCAAGCCAGCACTCACAGTAAGAACAAATAATTTTCCTTCTGCAAAAGGGTATGGCCAGTCTATAGACACCGTCTTTGTCCGCCCTATCAGCCTCTTCAACCACCATGTTGATTTCCATTCTTCCGAGCGATTGTCATCATCCCGAATCCACTTCTCACATTTCACCTGCCCATCAACTTCATAAAATCCAGAGAATCAGCAAAGGTAAACAACGCCCCTTTCAAAAGACAGGTTTAATTAAACACAAGTGAACTACGAACTATATAAAGATGCTGTTTGAAAATCACCCAAAGCCTATGACCAAGAGAAGAAACCAATTGTTACTAAACAAAATCACACACCGTAGGGTAGGAAGGCAACTCAAAAAGAATTAAGTTTCTACGTTCAGGTACTGGCTACAAGCCTACAGCAAAATAGAAACACATAAACAACTATTTGATACCATAATGCTAAGCATTCGGCATCTACCAACCTACCGTGCAGTTATATATCCATGCACTCATTCTAGTAGCAATAAAACACAAACACAGAACAAAAAAAACAAGGCCCCACGCATTTTCTCAAGTTAAAAATCAGCAAAAAAACCCGTTGAAATCAAATCTCTACCTACCAGTTTCTTCATCGGCCCTAGACTTCCACCCCTCGCATCTCATCGCTGAGCTCCACTGCATCCTATAACACGTGTTCTGCTCGATTACGGGCTTCCCACTCCAATCCCCTTTCAACCTAGGGTTGAAATGCAGAATCTTAGGTGGGTCCTCCCCATCCACCGTCTTCAGCCCCTGCAACTCAATCATGAACTGCGACACCATCACCGACTCGTCGCCTTCCCTCAACACCGATATCTTCGGATCGTATTCCGAGTGAGCCCACCGGGGCGTCCCCACCACCGTAATGTGAGACCCCAGCGTCAGCCCGCACGGGATCACCAGCAGCCGGTTCCTCCGGTCCCGGAATTCCGACCCGGATAGCGAAATCGAATGCGGGCACCGCTCGGACACGTTCTCCGGCTTGGTTTTCTGATTCAGTTCGATCTTCCTGGACTCTAGCTCTTCCCAGAGCTTCTTTCCCACCACCCAGGCGTGCTTTGCCGCCTTGTGAAGCTGCGAGAACTCGTCCTTACCGGCATTTCCATCAAACAGACTCTCGTTGAAGACCAAGCCCGAAACTTTACTGAGCTCGCGCATTCGCCGTTCCGGTGTCTGGTACGCCGGCGGGTCTTCATCGGCCGGTTCCTCTCCTCTCTCTAGCGCCAGGACCCTCGGAAACGATTCGCCGAGAAACTCGAACGCCCCGTCGTCCGGACCCGGACCGGCTCCGGCCCGGAACACCAGGGGGATCTCGAAGCTCATGAAGAGCATGTAAAGAAACACCACGCCAATCAGAAGTTGAACCAACCTGAGCCGACTCGGCGGCGCGAAAGTTTCAAGCTTTGGCCGCTTCATTGTCCCCCAAGAACCCCAAAATGTCCCCCGCTTGTTTTCAGGACAATGAGAATGGGTTTGAGCAGAACAACAATGGGTAATGGTCCTTTTCAAATAATGCAACCTTTTTCTGTATCAATCCCTAACCCTAGATTTGAGGGGATTTAGAAAAGAGGTTCAGCTCGAAGGAGCTCAGATTCACGTATAAACACAAACACTATCAAAAAAGTTACCAAATAAAGGAGGGGAAAGGGAGTTTCTTTAGGGAAATGCAGCAAATTTTGAATATTCGCTTCCTTAAAAGGAAACGAAATCACAAACGATTGCTATTGCTCTGCTTATTAGTTCAGCCAAGGCAACATAATATAATGCAACGGCAGCGTTTCAGACACTTTACAGTTTACACTTAAGTCAGTGTCGCGCAATCTTTGCTATAGTATTTTTTATTACAGTAGTTGATTATTTTATAGTTGTCGGGAAATTTTGAATTTTATTAAAGGGATAGAATCATAAGGGACAAGTGGTCGTGGACCTCATTCTCTGGCACGTCTACTTTTAATTCTCTCTCTCTCTCTCTCAAGATATATGTTCGGATTTGTTTTATATTAAGGAATTTAGTTGGGGGTGTTAAATTAATATTAAATGAAAACACTTTATAACACAGATTAGTTGGTTGAGAGTTTGAGTTTTAAGAATTAAGAAGGGAAGAGACTGGTGGGGGGACATGATTTTGAAGACGTGGGGACCTGAAGAGGACCAGGTTGGTGGCCGGTGGTGTATTTAGTCGTTGCATGTCTTTTTCTCTAGATTTTTTTTTTTTTTTTCAAATTTAATTATTGTTGTGCACCACTTGTAGAAATGGCAATTCAAATTCATTGATGGAATTTATGTCTTGTCAAGTTATATGAGTATATGATTCATTCAATTAATCGTATTAAAATCTTTAATTCTAATACGACTCATTTTATTAATATAACCCGTTTAATAAACATAATTCTCTACGCACCACAAAATCCTTGTTATCCAAAGAGGCTAGATACAATGTTTTTATTTTACAAGTCTTTTTTAAAATCAGTCTTAACCAATACTTAAATCAATCATTTTTTTATATATATATAAAAACAAATTAATAATTAATTAAAATTGTTATGCAGTAGAAGTTCTTGAACGATGACCCAAGCCAATACACGGCCTATGGCCACCAAACCCCAACACCAAATGAAATTGGATACAGGGAAACGTCATCAATGGATTGGGCTTCAACCAAGCAATTGAAGATGATGTGGGCTGTGATTGTGATGGCTTTGAACTTGGCTTTGTGGACTATATAAGACTTGAGAGTGTAAGGGAAAAAATTGATTTTAAATTTTTGATGATTTAAGAGTAGGTGTATTGGGTGTTAATTCAATAATTAAATAAATAAAATGATAGCATAAGTGGTGTGATTTGAGTAATTGATCCAAATCATCATAGGAAATAGAGCACTTTACCCTAAAATTTATACATGTGTTCAATGGTGACTATTTGTAGAGTTGTAGTAAGATATAGGGAAATTTTAAAACAATTGTTTAGGTTTAATTAATGCACTCCATCCCTAAGCTTTTAAAAATCGACTTTTGACTTAAAGTTAGTTGAACAATTTGTCACGTATTAAAATTAATTTTTTATTATCTATAAAAACAATGAATTTTTTTATTATATTCAAGAAAAAAGTGCAAAAACACTAGAAAAATAGTGGTCCAAATATTCGTCCGACTACCCTTAAGTAAGGGGATGAAAATGAAATGGAGAAGATTCATTTAATGTATTTAGGAGATGGAGAGGATCCATTTCCGAGTGGGTAGACAAGCTACCCAAGGAAGACTTTGGAGTGGCTTTGACTAATTCCTCGCCCCAAAGTCCTTCTAGTGTAGTTCAACCATTGCTCAGGGGGATTTTAGGAGGCTCAAAGGACCTCCGATTTAAAGCCACTTTTTAAAAAGATAAATATTATTTAATAGACTACTATACAAGTATCATATAATTATGATGACGTAATAATAACAATTAGTCCTTAATTTTATTTTTTTACAAGTTCTTGTTAATTCAAATGTTAATTTTTATTACTAAGTCATCGTAGTTGTATGACAGTTGTATAACATTCAACTAAATAACATTATTTTTTTAAAAACAAAATTATTCTAAGCACTTTTTTCTTTGAATATAATTACAAGAAGTATATTACAGTGCAATATAATGCCCATATTTAGGGAGTGAGAGATGATTAAAATTCAAATTTCAAATTTCAATCCTCCCTTTTATGTGATTGTTCATCTGCCATAACACTAAAAATATGCCAAATATAAGCATTATATTGCACTGAAACATTTCTCTATTTTTTTAATACATGGCACATGTGACATGGCAAACTGCTTTAACTTGGCATAATCGATTTTAAAAACTTGGGGGAATAATGTCCCTAATAAAGGTCATGGGCTTGTGGCAGCAAAACTATTATTGTTTTTTAGTAATGATAGGGACCATCTTTTTATTTTCATGTGGCTTTCAAAATTACCATTGAATCAAAAATTTAAATGGTTCATTTAAAATTTAATAGTGATTTTGAAAGTCACATTAGTTTTAGGAAGATAACAAAATGGTAAAAAGATAGTCCCTAGCATTATTATTATTTTTTTTCTAATTATTTTATTCCTTCCTTCTCTTCTTGATGGGACTCCAAAACAAGAGTCCAAGTTGCAGAGCTTTGGAATCTACTAACATATTAAGATGCCGATGATAGCAAGGTAAAAGTGGATCGAAACCGAAGCTTCAAACTCAAACAACTATATATATATAAAGTGTGTGTCACGAGCTCCTGACCCATTGGAGTCACATTGCAAAGCTCAACCACGTACAAAACAAGATGTGGCGGAATATACAATGAAAGTACTCTTCAAATATTACGCACACACCAAACCTTGGATATTCCCCCTCTTATCAACCCTTTTTTCGAATTTCCCCTTGGTTCCATGATTAGCATTGTATTCATAAAACAAACCTTTTTGTCCCTTCACCAACACCCTCGTTGTTGATGACATGAGACATCCACTATATATACCCAAAAAGCATAGCCAAAGCAACTTCAAAAAAATCTTCATCTTTAGCTTTGAACCCATTAATCATGGCTAAAGCCACCTTCCCAACCGTGGACAAATGCGCCTCAATAGGCCGGGAGCAGCACACGGTGGTCGCCAACATGGATGGCACATTGCTTAGAGGCCGTAGCTCTTTCCCTTGCTTCACTCTTGTGGCCTTTGAGGTTGGCGGGGTTCTGAGGCTCCTCTTCTTGCTCTTAGCTTCTCCGCTTGCCGGGTTTTTCTATTACATCGTCTTTGAATCTGCGGGGATCCAAATCCTTATCTTTGCGACATTTGTCGGCATGAGAGTGTCGGATATTGAGTCTATGGCACGCGCTGTGCTGCCAAAATTTTACTCTAACGATTTACTCCCATTGACGTGGCGCGTGTTTTCTTCATGCGGGCAAGGGTGCGTACTAACCGCAAACCCAAGAATAACGGTGGAAGCGTTTCTGAAAGATTTCTTGGGAGCCAATTCGGTTTTGGGCACTGAGATAGGAACTTTTAAAGGTAGAGCCACCGGGTTTGTTCTTAAGCCTGGGGTGCTTGTAGGGAAGAACAAGGCAGATGCTCTTAAGAAGGCCTTTGGAGAAACTCAACCAGATATTGGTCTTGGTGATAGGGAAACTGATGCTCCCTTTATGTCATTGTGCAAGGTTTGCAATTATACATACAAAATCAAACACTCACAATGTTTTGCAATCATAAGTTAAAAATCAAACACTTTTTGCTAATCATGATCAAATTTGTTAAAGAAATGATTAAATAATTAAATTTATCACTTACAATTGGACTGAAAAACGCAAGAGCGTTACATAGTGGCACCAAAGCCAGAGGTGAAGGCGGTGACTATTGACAACCTCCCCAAGCCCATTATTTTCCATGATGGCCGCCTCGTCCAAAAGTCCACTCCCATCAGGGCGCCGCTCATCATTCTTTGGATCCCCATAGGCTTCCTGCTAGCCTGTTTGCGGATAGTGGCTGGAGCCCTCCTCCCCATGCCACTAGTCTACTACGCTTTCCGGGCAGTCGGCGTCCGTGTCACTGTCAAAGGCACCCCTCCTCCCTCTGCTAGAAGTCGACCGGCCAATCTGGTGTCCTCTTCGTTTGCTCCCACCGAACCCTCCTCGACCCAATCTTCCTCTCCACCGCCCTCGGGCGCCCCATCCCTGCAGTCACCTACTTGGTCTCCCGGCTCTCTGAGGTCATCTCACCCATCAAGACAGTTCGGCTCAGTCGCAACCGCGCCTCAGACGCCGCCATGATCAAGAAACTCTTGGAAGAAGGCGACCTCGCCATGTGCCCAGAGGGCACAACTAGCCGCGAACCATTTCTGTTAAGGTTCTCAACTTTATTCACCGAACTAACGGACCAACTAGTGCCGGTGGCGATGGTGAACCGGATGAGTATGTTTCACGGAACCAAGGCTCAAGGGTGGAAAGGGATGGACCCGTTTTACTTCTTCATGAATCCTAGCCCAGCATATGAAGTAACATTTTTGAACAAGTTGCCGCTGGAGCTGACATGCACTTCCGGGAAGTCTAGCCACGAGGTGGCAAATTACATACAAAGAGTGATTGCCGCTACTCTTTCCTATGAGTGCACCAGCTTCACCAGGAGAGATAAGTACCGGGCGCTCGCCGGAAACGATGGAACTGTGGCTAAGAAAAAATTACATTATTTTTGGATTGACACAAGAATAACTTGATTGGCTGCATAAACGAGTACTGGTATTGAGACATGAGAATAAGATTATATAGATCAACTCTAACTCGACTTATTTAATTAAACGGGTCGGATCTCTCAACCTTATAATCTACTAATTTTGTGTTAGATTTGTGTCAGGTTTGTGGGCATGTGTTAAAAATTGCAAGCCTCTATATTGTGTGTTGGGTTTGGGTTGTGTCGATGCATGGGTATAAGACTATCTATCATATCAACCATAATCCGATTATTTAATTAAGTGGGTCAGACCTTTCATATACATTATTAATTATTTTTTTCATATATATATATATATATTTAAAAAAAAAAATTAGTTATATTTTCATATTGGTTAAATTACATAAAGAGGGTTTGCAAATAAAGTTTTCCTATAATAATTATAGGTTCCTGTAAAACGACCAAGCGAGTTGTACGTGTTTGTAGTGGCTGCTCATCATGTTTGCCGCTTCTGACTCCGATAACAAGATACCCTTCATCTTCTCGATGCAATCAATTGTATTATCTCACAAATGAAATCAGATTGCAATTGTTTTGTTTGTTTAATTTCTTTTTCTCTGGATTTTCGTTTAATTTGATGAAAACTCTCATATTCTGGGCTTAATCTTAGAGAAAGAATGGACTCCTCCACACTCTCATCCCTTTCTGTAGGGTCATTTTCATCAAGCAGTATAGGAGACTCGGCAGACCTCGAGGCAAATTTGCCACTCAACGATAGGCTTAAGGTCTTCAAGACCTCTCATTTCGACCCCAATGCCTACGTCACCTCCAAATGCCAGACCATGAATGAAAAGGTTCCTCCGGCCATCTCTCTCCGATCCCTTTCTAAATATATGGATTCATATTCAATATATATGGTTGAATTTGCTAGAATACTGATGAACTTTCATATACAATATATGACACTAGGTGTTTGATATTTTGTATTCATTAAAAAGAAAAAAAAAAAAGAAGACGATTGTTAATGAATATAGAGTTGTAATGTGGAGAATTGTTGTGCGAAAGCACACAAGGTTAACTGTTTCGTCCATGGCTGACAGGAGATAAGGCACTTGTGCTCTTACCTTGTTGATCTGAAGAAGGCATCTGCTGAGGAAATGCGTAAAAGTGTTTATGCTAATTATGCAGCCTTCATCCGGTGAGCGTCATTCTTCTAACTTCTAAGTATTTTAAACGAGTTTCAAAGTGATCTCCACATGTCTCAGCTATGGCATATAAGAGAAACTCACATCTCTCAGAACATTTTACGATCTTCTTAAGTGCCTCCCAAAATTCAACATAGGAGTTTCCAAGCAATGTTATGAAATATTTAGCTATCTTGGCATTTCAGTTCCTAGAAAGATCTCTCTACGTTTCAAAAAGCATGCCTCTGTTTTTTTTTTTTTTTTTTTCAATAATAAATCATGATTTCTAATTTAAGTGTCCACATTCATTATTTGTGAACCATCTGTGTTGATTTCATTGGCAGCACATCAAAAGAGATTTCAAATCTTGAGGGTCAGCTTCTCTCGATGAGGAATCTTCTATCCACTCAGGCTGCTCTAGTTCATCGTTTAGTTGAAGGAGTTTGCATTGATTCCCTGCCCACTGGTCCTGAAGATTCAGCTGCAGAGAACATATTGTCCGAAAATAAGGAACTTTCCACAATAGAAAATTGGTTAGTAGAATTTCTGGACACCTTTGAAGTTCTATTGGCTGAGAGAAGAGTGGATGAAGCTTTGGCAGCCTTGGATGAAGGAGAAAGTAAAGTAGAAGAAGCTAATGAGAGGCAAACATTGAGCCAGACCGCTCTCTTATCGCTCCAGACCGCCATCTCCGAACAGAGACAAAATCTAGCTGATCAGCTTGCAGAGATCACCCGCCAGCCTTCTACTCGTGGTGTTGAGATTCGTTCAGCAGTTCTAGCTCTGAAAAAACTAGGGGATGGTCCACGCGCCCACGCGTTGCTACTTAATTCTCACCACCAGAAATTGCAGTTTAATATGCAGAGTCATCGCCCATTGAATGCTTCATCTGGAGCAGCATATACGGCTACACTCTCCCAGCTTGTCTTTTCCACCATTGCACAAGCAGCAAGCGACTCACTGTCAATTTTTGGTGAGGAGCCTGCATATGCTTCTGAGCTTGTTACTTGGGCTGTAAGACAAACTGAAACTTTTGCTATTCTCCTTAAGAGGCATGTTCTAGCCTTCTCAGCAGCTGCCGGGGGCTTAAGAGTTGCTGCCGAGTGTGTTCATATATGCTTGGGTCACTGCTCCTTGCTGGAAGCTCGTGGATTGGCCCTTTCACCTGTCCTATTGAGACTCTTTAGGCCCTGCATTGAACAGGCGTTAAATGCCAGTTTGAAAAGAATTGAACAGAGCAGTGCTGCACTAGCCGCTGCAGATGATTGGTTGCTTGCTTATCCGGTAGCAGGTACACGTCCGGGTTCAACAACATCTCTTAGTAGTATATCCCAGCCAAAAGTTTCAACCAGTGCCCACAGATTCAATTCAATGGTTCAGGTGATTAGTGTTAATTTTTTTTTTTTTTTTTTTTTTTGACTTACTGAATTTTGGTTATAATGTCGGATGAATCATCTGCCGAGCTCCAATATTTTCTTTTTCATTATATATGCACCATACCGGAATCATGCAGGAATTTCTTGAGAATGTGGGACCCCTTGAGAGCCTGCAGTTGGATGGTTCCACATTGGAAGGTGTTTTACAAGTGTTCAACTCCTATGTGAACTTGTTGATAAATGCATTACCAAGTTCAATGGACAATGATGAGGAGAATCAGGAAATTTATGGGAACAAAATTGTTAGGATGGCAGAGACTGAAGCCCAACAGATAGCTTTGCTAGCTAATGCATCATTGTTAGCAGATGAGCTGCTCCCACGTTCTGCCATGAAGCTTTTGCCCCTGCAGCAGACTAGAGGTTCAGACAGGCAGAGCCGTCTGCCGGAGCAAAGGGAATGGAAGAGACGGCTTCAACGCTCAGTTGAGTCCCTGCGAGATAGCTTCTGCAGACATCATGCTCTGGAGCTAATCTTCACAGAAGATGGCGACACTAATGTCAATGCACAAATGTACATAAATATGGACGGTAATGCAGATGAACCTGAATGGTTTCCATCTCCAATTTTTCAGGTAGTTTTCTTTCTGAACTTCAATTTATATTGTGTTAGGTGGAAATGGCTTTTTCTCACAACATATGCCCTGTCCTAGATGCCTTCTATTCATCAAGATCCTATATCTCCTTTCAGGTGCTTTTTACAAAACTCACGCAGATAGCCGGCATTGCAACAGAAATGTTTGTGGGTAGGGAAAGATTTGCAACCGTTCTATTAATGAGACTCACAGAGGCTGTGATCCTGTGGCTTTCTGAAGACCAAACCTTTTGGGAAGATATAGAGAAAGGGCCAAACCCTTTAGGCCCTCTTGGCCTTCAGCAGGTACATTTTCACAACTCCCTCTCCCCCACCAAAGAGAAACAATCCTTCCTTCCTTACCATCTCTCACGTGTTAAAAATGATATATTTTGGTTTCTGCGCAGTTCTATTTGGATATGGAGTTTGTGATACTCTTTTCATCCCAAGGCCGTTACTTGTCTCGGAATCTGCATCAAGTTATCAAGAACATCATAGCTAGAGCTATAGATGCAGTTTCTGTTACTGGATTGGATCCTTACAGGTACATTTAGACAATGGGAATCCTCTTGTTTGATTGATTGAGGCCTTATGAGCAGCAGCCTGCTTATCTTATAAACCATTATATATGCAAAAACGTCCCAAGTACTTAATCATCTGTCTTTGCATGCAGCACATTGCCAGAGGATGACTGGTTTGCTGAGGTTGCTCAAATAGCAATAAAAGTGTTGACCGGGAAAGCCAACTTTGGTAGTGTGGATACCAGCCCCACAGCATCTATATCAGCAAAGTCTATATCATCAGTCTTATCTCATGGTAGTAACTAGAGGATATGTGTATTATGAATAAAAAGAAGCTGCTCTCTGTCATTCATTTCTGCCATGCAATTGATTACTCATCAGCTGTCTATGATCTCTCAAACTTTCCTATAAACTCTACTGGCAATGCATGTGATAGCTTGCTAGGCCTAAATAGAACCCAAACCCATTTTTTCTTACTTTCTGTGGGGTAATGTGGGGTTCTCATTTCATAATTAAAAAAAGAAGTGGAAAAAGAATCCCAATTATTGCATATGCTGATCATGTTGTCTGTTGCCCGGCTGCTAAAATCATCACAACCAAGCCCTTGCTTCTGAATTTCTATTCAATGCGAGTACTGCCTATTCAGCTATTCTCTCCAATAATTCAAGTGATATGCATGGATATTTATTGCTCGAAAACTATGGAATCTCACATGTACTACTTTACTAAGAAAACCCATAAAATTATATGCATAATAATGCTTGAATAAATTTTTTTTGATTTCTCCTGGTAGCATCCAATGCTAAATAACATAGAATATTTTGATCCTTTTCTTGTTTAAAATAGCGGATTAGGTTAAAATTTGACTCCAATCTTATCAAGAAAGAAAAAAGAAAAAAAGAAAAAACTAAAATTTTAAAAAGTTCGAATTGACCCTTGAACTACTTAGTCTATTCACTTTGTCCTTCAAATTCTATAAAAATACAATAATTATTAGATTATAAAAAATAAAAATAAAAAAAATGGTAAAATCCACTTAACCCTCTCAAACTACAACTCCAATGACAATCTACTCCCCAAACTATCAATTACGATAATTTACCCCCCAAACTATCAAAACAATGACAATATATCCCCCAATACTAGCAAAATGACGAAATTACTCATATAAAATTTTCAATAAGACAAAAATAATCTTAAAATTTGAAAAAATTAAATTATATTTTAGTATTTTGTTTTTATTTAAGGGTAATTTCGTCATTTTGTTAAAATTTGGGGTACATTGTCATTGTTTTGATAGTTTAGGAGATAAATTATCGCAATTGATAGTTTGGAAAGTAGATTGTTATTGCGGTGGTAGTTTAAGGGGGTTAAGTAGATTTTACCCTAAAAATAAAAAAATAAAAACTTAGCTCCAGCCACGGAGGCCCACGGCCAAGGGTCCTATGGCTGTGTTTGGCAAAGGGCCAGACTAGACCGAACCCAAAAACTCAAAAAAAAATTCTCAAAATTAATCATAACATTCTTACTTTTTACATCACATCAATCATTTTTTTTTATTATTCAAATAAAAAAATCACTACAAAAGAAATTTTTTTCACTTTTTTATACAAAACATTATTACCTTTTTTTCTCATATCAATCAAATTTCCTATAATACCGTTCAACTTTTTTTCTTTTTTCTTTTTTTCTTTCATTTTATTTCCAAAACACAGCCAATGTGCATGGAAAGTGTGTGCTTTGGCAGCTTAAACAACGCTGACAGCCGTGATCCTTCTTGAAATTCAAAAGATTAATAGATCGGGCCTGTCGTTGGTGCATCAACGACAACAGGAAGCCTCCTCGGGTGTCTGAGGATGGATGTTGTATAATATTCCTATTTCCTACAGCAATGTGGGAGTCGTCAAACTGGGTTTTGAGGGAGAATTATCTAATGTGCTCCGCGACTAGACTGCATCCTATAAATTAGTATCAGATCACCACGTGATTTTGCTTTTGAATTTTGTATTTCATTAGCTGGCATGCTGTCAGTGGGCTGATTTTTAGACGTAAGCAATAGAACCTTTATATTGCACGTGCTGCATCACCCCTCTTGAGCTTCTTGGGAAAGGCGCTTTGGATCCTCTCAAAACTACAGTCAATCCAAGAATTAGTTTAATCATTTTGAAACTATTGGGGGAAGAGATTTCTGCCATTTCTCTACCCACAAACTAAGGACAAAATGATTTAGACACAAATATGCTTTTCAGCAATTCAAACTGTAAAGGAAAAAAGAAGACAAAAAAGAAGAAAAGCAACAGATAGATTTTGGACTAACTGTTGTTCTCTTTCTCTGCTTTAGTCCCTAAACTGGTCGTCAAGCTTCCAAATTCAACTCATTTTTCTTAACCCAGTTGAAATCAGATGAATACCCATGAGAATTTTTTGAAAAGAATGTCTTCTCAGCTGATATGGGTTGTTGTTGTTGTGTTCATTATCACAACACTTGTAGAGGGAAACAGAGGTTTTGGTGA
Organism: Corylus avellana; assembly: GCF_965113065.1. Classification (NCBI taxonomy): domain Eukaryota; kingdom Viridiplantae; phylum Streptophyta; class Magnoliopsida; order Fagales; family Betulaceae; genus Corylus; species Corylus avellana. The sequence goes on along the minus strand of NC_142493.1, from coordinate 32,777,763 downwards.
AGGATGCAGCCCCGGTGACCTGAGAGGTCTAGCCAGTTTCAAGGATGGTATTCAAATTGACACATCCGGCCGGCTGGCGAAGTGGGTCGGCCATAGCTGCTGCAAGTGGGAAGGCATTGTCTGTGACAATACAACCGGAAGGGTGGCGGAAATCCGCCTTCCAGGATTCATTTCCACAGAGGAATTCTTATTCCAGTCCCAGATGAAAGGCCGGTTATCTCACTCGATTACACTTCTCACCTCACTTGAAGTCATTGATCTTGGTGGGCTAACTGGTCTGGCCGGAAATATCCCGCCGGAGATTGGGTACCGCCTCCCGAAGCTCCGAAAGCTCTACCTCTTTGGCAACAATCTAACCGGTGCTGTACCAGAAAGCATTGGTAAGCTGTCAGAACTTGAAGAACTTGCTCTGCATGAAAATAGATTATCTGGGTCGCTCCCTCCAAGTCTTGGAAGGCTCAGAAATCTGAAACTACTGCATCTATATTCAAACCAATTCTCTGGTATTATACCTGATTCATTTACAAATATGAGAAATTTGATTCATTTAGATCTTCACAGCAATTCCCTGACTGGTCAAATCCCAGACAGAATTGGTCAGTTGCAGGCTTTGGAAGAGCTCGATCTTTCAAACAATTCCTTAAGTGGGAAAATTCCTCGGTCACTAACTAATTTAACCGCCATTTCAGTTTTGTACTTAGACACCAACCATCTTGAGGGAGCAATCCAATTTCCATCAATTTCAGGTCAGATGCCTTCTCTTGCCTTTCTAAGGCTTCAAAACAACCGCCTTACTGGAAGGATACCACTCAGCTTTGGATATCTGGTATCCCTCCAAAGAGTCTCTCTAGCAAACAACCACCTTTTCGGTCCAGTTCCCTCTACTTTGGGGAACTCAATAGCTTTGACAGAGCTATATCTTGATGGCAACCGGTTATCTGGCAGGATACCAAAATCAATCAGTCAGCTTTCTGGGCTTATTGTCTTGCGCATTTCTCATAATTGGATCCTGGGGCCATTGCCTCAAGAGATGTCATCCCTCCAAAATCTTCAAATGCTTGATCTTTCATTCAACCGTTTGAACCTCTCCACTATCCCACAGTGGCTGGCAGAATTGCCATCTCTTTCTCGGATCTTCTTGGCAGGTTGTGGAATCCAAGGAAAAATTCCGGCGTTCCTGCGAACGACTCCAAATCCGATACAGGAGCTGGACTTATCAGCTAACCATCTCACTGGAAGCATTCCAGAATGGCTTGGAAGCCTCACTCAGCTCTACTCATTAAACCTCTCTAAGAACTCACTTGTGTCAAATATCCCCGACTCAGTTACAAGCTTGCATGATTTGGGTGTGCTTGATCTCCATTCAAACAAGTTAACAGGCACCATAAATCAGGTTTTCCAGATAGGACACAGGTTTTCTGATGGATCACTAACATACATTGATCTTTCTGATAACAGCTTCTCAGGTGGAATTGAGCAAATCAGTATTGGATCACAAATTGGGATTCAGTTTCTTAATGTATCACAAAACTTTTTGGAAGGCAGACTACCAACTAGCATGGGGAGATTGAAATTAATGAGAAGTTTGGATTTGAGCTACAATAAGTTAGGCTTCAACTTGCCAGGGGCTCTAGGAAATCTAAGCTTGTTAGAAACGCTGAAGCTGCAGAAAAACCACTTCTCTGGTAATATACCAAATGGGTTTTTGAAGTTGAGAAAGCTCAAGGAATTGAACTTATCACATAATCTATTGGTGGGGGAAATTCCTCTGGGTAAACCTCTAAGTGACTTTCCGGAGAGTGCCTATTCTGGAAACAAAGGATTATGTGGGAAGCCTCTTACTCCTTGTAAGCTCTGAGGTTTGATTATAATTCTTAAATATGTGATTGTTTCTCCGACTGATTCTAGGCTTCTAGCTATACTCTTTTCATTTTATAATTTATTTGGAAATTTTCGTTCATTCTATACATGGGCAAGGATGCAGGACAAATGTGTATCATAACAGTGCATCAGGGAAGAGAAATATTTTTGCACTTCTAATATTACATTTCCCCCTTTTCATGTGCCAAAGACCACAAAGAACATTTATTTAATTTGAGAATCATCATAAAATAATGACAAAACATAACTAAGGGTATGATAGGCGTACTTATGCCTTTTAATCCTATATGTGTGTTGTATAGGCTCAAACTCCCATTCAACAAATGAAATTTAACGCGTAAAATATTTAATTGATATGAGAGGTAAATTGTGAAGTCAGAATTCAAACTCATGATCTCTATCTCTGATTCTGTGTTAAATAACTACTTATCTCAAAAGTTTAAGCGAATAAATTTTTTTAAAAAAAAAACATTTAATTTATATTCTTACATTCCAATAAACCTGTCGTTTGTGCTTCTCAGGCTCGTCGCTATATTGTTTGGAAATGATATGGCTAGTTTCTTGAATTATATCAACCCTTAATTTCTCATAAGAAGGAAAAAAAAATGGTGACATAGCTACAATCACCACATAGATCCAGCTACTCTTTCTATGTCTCCCATTTATTTTGCAAAAATTGGGCATAGGCTTCTGATTCATGTTGCTGCCTTTAATTATTGGAGATGAGGAGAGATAATACAAGTGCACAAGAAACGCAACAGGAATTTCTTTGAAATTAGCCTTCATTAATTATTAACTATATCCTCACATTGTTTTAGCAATTGTAGTAATTTCAAAGGGGTTCTTGACTAAACCCCAGTTGATGGTATTTCGTGTAGTCAATTCCATTTAGCCGTACACAACACAATATCTGCTCTGGCAACTCTTCAGCTTTGTTGGCCTGTTTTAGAATCAATAGAGAAAGCATAGATGAATAAGGCTTTTACAAAGCCAGCATCCATGGAAGAAAAATCCATGATAAAGAGAAAAAACAAAAAACAAAAACAGAAACAAAACTTGCCTGAATTGTGAGGCCAACATCCAAGATGCAGAGCTTTAGTCTGTCTAGGAATGCTTCAAACCCTTTCCTTGAGATATAGCTGAATCTGTGCATATCCAAATCAATCTCCCAGTAATTTTCTCCCTATAAACAATAGGTAAACACTGTCAGTATTCTTAGTCTTTTGTCATCCAATGTTGTTTGGATTTTCTCGAATAGGTTTTCAAGGAAAACTTCGCCACAGAAAATAAATAGAATATTTTAAGGTCTTGTATTGAAGAGCAAAGACTGGCATAACTCACACATTGGACTTATTTCAATTACTACGTAAAACATGATGGATGCAAACTTACCAAGTAGAACGAGTGTTGAGGTCGTGAAAGAACAGGTTTTTCATTATAAGCCTGCATAAGCTTCCGCTCTGGTGCACTCAAATGAAGATCTTCCACATTTACAACACGGCCCAATATCTTCAGCCTTTCCCGAAAGGGTGCAATTGTATCTACAGGAAAACCTTTGACCTTTTCAACTTCGTCGTCTATTATCCTCTGTTCGAAATCATAGATAATCAGAAAGAATCGAAAATTACTTCCGATTTTCATTATAAGTTCTTAACATCTTATCAAACACAAAACAGAGAAGATATGCTGTCTGACAGAAAAGCAACACAAGAAAATTGCAATGTGCCTTAAATTAACAGTCTACAATATGAAAATTGAGAACATCACTCTATAAGAAGAGTGCATGGGTGTGAAAATGATAGAGCTTATCTTATCATTATAAGAAGCAATAAGACTACAGTGCAAAGTTACTACTGCTCCAATTTTTTATTTTTTACATAACATTTGCTCCATCTTACTCTGATACTTTCTTGAAAACTGGCTGGAAGCTCCTTAGAGTAACTTTCAGAAAGCTTAAAGTACAAAACAAAACTCATTCCTTCTCCATCAGCTTCACCTTGAAAAAGTGCGGTAGGGTACAATGGAATCTGTAAAATCCACAAGGGCCAGTATCAGAATACATGAAAAGACCAAATAAGAAACTAAAAAAAGAAAATCTTCTTCTCAAGCAAATATGCAGTTAGAAACTTCAACCAATATTTAAAAGGTTTGAAAGACTCTTGCCTGGATGAGGCTTTTCCTGGGGAGAGTTTCTGTGATACAAAGTACTTCATGATTTACATGGATAATTTGAAATGCTATGCAGCCAAGAAACACGATGTAAATAAAAAGAGCTGAACTGATCCGAGAATGTTGAGAAGCAATGAAAACAAACAGAAACTTGGAGAGTGAATCCCAAACCCCCTCCCCCCCCCCAAAAAAAAAAGTTAGGAAAAAAAGATAAATAGACTGTCAGTTTTGGTTTGCTCGTGCAACAAAACTATGAATTTGCACCAATAAGAATTAGAGAAGAGACTCAGGTTAATGACACTACGAGGACAAGGGAAAGGGACCAATAAAAAAGAAGTCCTTCCAATCTTTTAAGAGAGAAAAAGTGAAAGAGACGAAGAGAGAGTAAGACTCGTCACATTACAGATCTTTACGAGACTAAAATGGCTTTAGAGCACCAAGAAAAAAGAAGTCCTTCAATCTTTTAAGAGTGAAAAAGTGAAAGAGACAAATAGAGAGTAAGACTCATCACATTACAGATCTTTACGAGACTAAAACGGCTTTTATTAACAGGTCAAATAGTCGGTTTAGGGCTTTGTCGAATCAAGCTGTTATCTTTCAAATGAATTAATTAGTAGAAAGCAAGCTTTTGTTAATTTCATTAATGAACTGGAGGGATCTATATTAACTACCCACCCCAATTTTTTTTTTCAAAAAAAAAAAAAAAAACTAATAAAATGAAAGAGGTCACTTTTTTTTAAAAAAAAAAAAATTGCAAAGCTGGCAACTTTAGAAACTAAAATATGTCCTCAAGGAGTAGTTCAATCGGTTGTGAACCACACCTCATGAAGCGGAGGTCACAAGTTCGAATCCCCTCAAAAAAAAAAAAAAACTAAAATATAAACATTAAGCTTCCAAGAGAGGGAAAAAAATTAATAAAACAAGCAAGATGTATTTTCTGTAGGCCACCATGGGCCTTGCAGTGGATGGGGTCTAAGGCTGGAATACTGCTTAGCAGAAAGAGGGGAAGAGTTTAAAAATTGTTCTGCAAGTCTGCAATTGTGAAATTGTTTTTAAGAAATTTAAAATTCTTAATTTTTTTTCGACAATTTTCAACCAAAATTGAAAACAAATAATCAGGTCATCTGATTCTTGAAAACGCAAGCCAGACTGCCAGCAAAGTGAAAAAACTGGGGAAGGTTATATCCACAACAGGGATCAAGAGTCCCAGGAGCTTAACAACATCTTCACCCTCTAAGCCTCTAATGGCTAATAAGAATAGAAAGAGACATGCTGGCTTCCTCACACAAAACAGAGAGCCATCAAAAACAGAAAGAATGTATACCTGGACATTTACAACAAGGATAGGTGGTGGGAAGGTTCCAGAAGAATTAATAACAGGGAGTTCCACTAAACGAGCTATATGATCTATTTTCCTCTGAGATAAGAAAACATCAACACCAAAGGGATAATATGCAGCATAATCGGAAGCAGCATCCTTCTTCTTGTCCCTGCCACGCAAAAGACCAAATTCTAAGTGAATGGTTGAATATGAAGAGAGCTCCATTAGTAAAAGATCCAACTAATATAAGCCCCATTGCAAGGCTATATGAACTTTACATGTAAGTGCATGCTTGAGTTAGTACAATCAGTATTTTGATATGTAGACATATGTATGCAATTAGGCATATGTATACACATGCATGTATTTGTCCACATACTTAAATATATGAAGCAGTTAATCAGAGTCTTACCTAAAATAATTCACCCCCCGAACTTTGAAAATTTTTGGCTCAATATTTGACCAAGAATCAAGCATTTTCTTGTCTATTGGGCAAAACGGTACCTGGGAACCTGCTATTGGTCTTTGCAGAAGCATTTTTGAGGACACTGAAATCATACGCAGAAATAACTAGTGATTAGTCGCACACATTTGTACTTCTTTTTAAAGGGCCCAAAATGCTACAGATGTTTGTGTTGTGTGTGTGTGTGTGCGTGCATGTATTTATGCATGTATAAATAAACACTACCGTATCAATAAGATTTATTTATAGAAAGATATATTTGGAATAACAAATCTATTTAATAAAACAAAATTGTAAAAGCAACTATGATAAACTGCACTCTATATATGATCTCCCAATGTAAAGACGAATTTTCTGTGGCTTCTATTTTGCATCCAAATGAAATTAATATGTCAAAACTTGAAACTCTCGATACTCACATAGAACGCCATTAGCATTCGCTTCTCTCCATCTGAAGGAAAGTTTTGAGGTAGTCTTTCTTCTTGAACTTGGGGGACAAGGGCTAGATGATCTTCTCTTTTCAACAGCAGGAACAGTGGATGGAAGACAAGGTAAACAATTGCTTGGAAGAATCCCACAGTTATCTAAAATTCCTTCCCCCTTGCCAAGACTTCCATCAGCAGACGAGGAGATTTCGTCAAGGTACACAGGTTGGTTTGCATCATTTAGAGGTCCATCACATCTGGGTTGTGAATCAAAATCATCGGAATTTGTCAAGACCAGAAAATTTTGTGTTTTAGAAACCTCACAAACAGAGTTGCGTTCAGAACTCCCAGTTGACAAACGCCCTGGTTTCTGGATATGACTAGTGGAAGAAGCATGATGGTTATTGACATTACAGTCTCCATGATTGACATCTCTCAGAGATGAAATACTTGATCTGGATGTACCTTCAAAGCCACTCAGAGATAACAAGTCTGCAGATATTATAAGAAAAATATAAGCATATCTCATATCTCAGAAAGAGAAGGAAAAGAAACTTCATATGTAACACTGACTTTAAATATCGACAAAAGCATACCATCTGGAACACTTTGGTAATCTTCATCACAGTCAGACTCTAATATTGCTACTGGATCAAACCATGCATCTTCAAAACTTCCTGCTGATGTCACTACATTGAACAGAATCAGGGGAATGGTATAAGAAAAATTGCAGCTAAATGTAAATGGACAATGAGATACATAATAACATAACATAGCGAATCTTATGTTGGTAAAAATGGAAAAAGTTTCAGAACAGAGAAAACAGAAGAATAAAAAAGCAAATAAACTACAACGAAAATTCCAAATTTACATCATGCATTGAAAGAAAGAAGCCAAAAGTTATTTTCTTCCTGGGAAAGGACCAAAAAAAAAAAAAAAGGATTGTCCTCCAATATTTTCCAAGTGGCTGATGAAGTGGATTTGTTGGCGCAGTCAATGACCATTTTATATAGTCTATCAGCTGCAGTTAAACAACTAATAAACAACCACATGCATTAATTGTCCATCAAAAGAAAGAAAGAAAGAAAGAAAAAAAAAAAAAAATCAAGTTCCATGTCACTCTGGTGTTCATGTAACTATTTTTCAGTAGATCATAAGATAGATTTCTAAAGGACTATAAGTAAAGAATGATCATGATATATATTTCTAAGGGACAATGACCTATCTAAAGAAGTTTAAAAGAAAAAGAAAAAAATTCATGGCAAAGAAAAGTGATTTGATGCTCAGATCCTGAATTGTCATTATCTGTAATTAGATTTAAGCTTCTTCAGTGGCAAAACTTGTGTCATTAATTGCAAATGTTTTTCTTGATGGCTCATTCTTTCCTTTAAAAACTTAATCACAGCAAGCAATGCCAACATGTTAAGTCAATGAGAAGGTCCAATTTTCTAAATTATAATTCTCATGTTACATTCTCACTGCAAAACATTTACATTGTTAGCCGTTTACTTTAGCAAGCCTCCAACATGGACAGCTTTCTTTCTATAAGTAGGAACCAATTTAGGTATTTAGCTAATCAACATTCACTCCTATGACTGTCCTGTCTAAATATACAAAATATCAAAAGTTCATTGGCTACTTCCCCAAAACCATTATAACATTTCAAAAATTCAACGCCACAGTCTCTTAGAAAGGCTAACCACATCGCTTTTTGATCCAAGCATATTCAAATTCAGGCCGAAAAAGCCCGTTGCAAAAGCCATCTCTTACAACAAATATCACATTGCAGGTTTTTTAACTTTTAACCTCTACAAAAGACCATTTCTGGTTCTTCCTTTTGATCCATGGACCCTTAAACCGTATTGCTTTTGATTCAACCACAGTGAACTTCAGATCCAAAAAACCAGTTGGCAAAGCACGAAGCCATATAATATCAAATTATAGGGATTTCATACTTATACCCTATGAAAAGGACAATTGACGGTGCTTTGCACATCAAGAATCTTGGGCAAAGTGATCTATCTTCCAGCTATCAAGAACAATCAAATTCATAAAATTGCCATCCGGATCGACATTCAATTTAAAATTTAGCCTAACCTCCTCCTAATCAACCACATTCTCTTTAAATATCAAATTAAACAGAAATTAAGCAACTAGAATTATCCTCAACTTCTGAGCTTACCGAGAATTTTTGTGTAAAGAAAATGCAGATAGCCAGGTTCATGTTGGCAAGATATATATCAAAACCTCACATAAAGAATATCTTGCTTTGCATAAAGCTGAAGCAAAAGACGCTAACTAAAAATTTACGTGTACTTTACCCCCAGTATCCTATCCTCACACAACGCAACAATTGACCCGCTTTTGCAGAGAAATGACACTTTTTAACCAGACCACCCCCATAACACAAGCGCATTTGATGCTAACAGATTAACTGCCTCACAGCATTTCCAAAACCCGTCCTCCGACAATCCAAAACCTGCCTTCTAATCCAAACCATAAACGCAATCAACAGAAACATTCCAACACCAAAACCCATCAAACAAATCCATCCAAAAACACAAACCCAGAATTAAATTCAACAAAAATAAATAAATAAAATTAATCTCCATCTTTTTCACAATCTCCATTGAAGAACATGCTAATTGGAGAGAGAGAGAGAGAGAGAGAGAGAGACCTGGGTTGGCGCAGGACCGATCAGATGGTGCGGACCTATCAACCTTGTCCTGTGATCCCTCAGACAACCGAGAAGGCACTCTTCGTCCGAGTCCTGGTCTCCTCCTCTTACGGGTCTTGTTCTTGGACGACCGGCTCAATCTCCCTCCCACGCACCCGTCAGGGGTGGACACGCACGCCCCCATATCTCGCTCTCAGATCAACCACCCACCCCTGCAACCACCACCATTCCCTTCAAGACACAGAAAGAAAGACGAAATCTAGATAGAGAAAGAGAGGGTGAATTTCTAGTGCGAGAGAGAGTTGAGCTCAAGCTACCGCTTGTTGTTGTAAATGCTTTTCTCTAATCTCTTGGGTGCTCCTAGCGAAAAGCAAGTCAATCAAATGGGGGTTGGTGGGGACACCCGGACACGCAGTGACGGCACAGTTGGCTGTTGTTGGGATTGGTGGGACTCGGGGGGGAGGAGGGACTTGTACAAGAAGGGTCCCGTGTGGGAAATGATTTGACACGTGGGTAAAAGATAGTTCAGCGAGCGTGTGGGAGTCTGGCAAGGAGTTCGTGGACTTGGCTTTGGCGTGTGTGCTGGCTGATGCGCTGTTGACGTTTCACACCAATAACCTAAGAAAGATAGAAGTAATTTCTATCTATCTTTCTTTTGTTCGTGGAAACTGTCCAAATGTGTCAGAGCCAAAAGCTGTGGTACAAAACAATTGCGTCTATTACAAGCAGGTCGGCCAAAACTGTGATTCCGAGGTTGAATTTCCAAATACAAAAATAAAAATAAAAATAAAAACTTTATTATTTGTTGGTTGGTGAATAATTAATGAATGAGACCTAGCCAGCTTGCTTACGTGAAGGAATTCTTACCAAACCCTACCTAATATATATATATATATATATATATATATATATATTACGTGAAGGAATTAGTTCTTACCCTCAATTTTTTTTAAAAATGATGAAATTAACCTTACTAAAATAAGAAAAAAAAATACTAAAATTTAATTTTTTTTAAAAAAAAATTTAAGGGTATTTTTGTCTTACTAAAAATTTTATAGGGGTAATTTTGTCATTTTGTTAGCATTTGAAATATATTGTCATTGTTTTGATAGTTTTGGTGGTAAATTGTCATTGGGGGGATTATCTAAGGAGGTTAAGTGGACTTTATTATATATATATATATATATATATATATATATATATATATATAATTCATATATTTTAAAAAATACAAAACAATCAAAATACATGTACAAAAACACTCTTATTTATATTATAAAAAATGGAAACTTCACTGAAGACTCCTGAACTTTTACCCGATTTAATAAACCCCCATAAACTTCAAAATCTCTCAATTTAATCTCTTGAACTTTCAATTGCTCTCAATTTGGATCCATCCGTCAGATTTTAAACGTTATATGATGTTTATACCCCTGACTTTTGTATAAAATTCCAACTTTCAAAATGTTTTTTTTTATTTTTTATTTTTAAAAAACAAAAATCAGGATAATCTCAACAAACTTTTTGTTTTTTGTTTTTTTTTTTTTAACAATGACTAATCTAAGAATTTGTTAGGATTATCACACCAGTATTGTGAGATATTTATAAGATTAAAAAAAAAAAATGCGCTGTATAGTATGACTCATTCTTTCTACTTCACTTGAAATGGATATGATCCTTCTCGGATGAAATGGATATGATCTTACTCGGAAATATATATATACTAAAAAAAGAAAAGGTAGTTGAGGTACCTATTACTAATTTTAAATTTATTTTTTATTTTTATTGTGATGTGTTTTCATTCATAAGAGCAAGATATGTCCCTGCAACTTTGTATTAAATGAATAAATGTTGGATGCCAACTAATCGTGGACTAAATAAAGTAAAACAAAATTGTTGCGTGCGTAGGGTTAGCAAATGCCCTTTCAGTTGAACTGTGGGGGTGAAGAAACTGAAAGTGTTTGAATTTGAAATGACAGAAAACCCAACCGGAGTGGAACTAGACATTTATTAAGTGTTACGGGACAATTTTTGTTTTGTTTTGTTTTTTTTTTTTTTTTTTTTAAAAAAAAAAAGAAGACTTAAGAGTAATTTACTTTAGAGGGTAATGCCCTTGATGTTTCAAATATGCCAAAAATAATTAGAATATATATAGTAGTGATTTATTGGACACCAGTGTGCATAAACTGTGTGCATACCGACATTATAATATTCTTTTATTTTATTTTTTTACTGTTTAAATATTATTTTAATAATATTTTATAATATTATAATATCAACATGCACATTGTTCATATATGCCGGTCTCGAATAAATCACTATTCATGTATATATATATATATATATATATAGGGCAAAGATGAGGACGAAAATTGGTCAAAAGACAAATACAAAAAGAGAAAATGATTTTGAAAGAAGAATCCATAATGTTAACATGCAAATTGGTTGCGAGAGTACAAATCAAGGAATATTGTGAAAGCAATCATAATACTATAAAATCAATCCCGATGTGGAAAACAAAAATGGCATAGATGAGTAAAATAATAGTCATCCCTATTGCCTATTGGCTGTTGCCTATTGCCCTTGCCCACCCGCTATGTATTACAAGTCAATTCGCAATAATAGTGACTTTTACTTTTATAACAGTTTTTAGCTTCTGTTTGTTAATTAGTTTTTTTTTTTTTTTTTAAAGGAACAAAAAAAAAACCCAAAAAAGTAAAAAAAGTAAAAAAAGAGAACAATTCAACAAACAAATCCCTCTTTAAGCTCAAGATCCGGATTTTATCAGTGTCGTTCCTGCTTTGACTACCTTCTGGTGGTTGATTGTGTTATTTGCTGGGGTATAGATGAATTTGGACTTTTTGTTCTTACACCTATAATTAGGGTTTATAAACCTCATGAAGTTTGTGATCATTCCTATACTTCTTTGCCTTTAAAACCGTTTTGTGGGGTCCCTTTGAGAGGATCAGGCTATTAATTTGGCCCATTCCCTATGTTGTTTCGTTTTCTTATATATACTGTTAATTTTTGTGTTTAGGTTTGTTGTAGGGGAACCTACCTCTTTTTACGGTTTTTTTTATCCCTTGTAACCCTCTTCCCTATTTGCTTTAAAAAAAAAAAGAATCCCTCTCTCATCTCTCAAATCTTATCTGATTTATTTAATATGTGGATATTTACCAAACTTTTTAAAACAATGATAATCATTGTATTCTTTTTTTGAAGTACAATAAAAAATAAGAGGGCGTCCGGCCCTTCTAACTATAAGAGGAGAGACGGAAATGAAGCGAGAATAATTAATGGCTACTATGAAGATGTAAGAGGAGGAAAGATGAGAATGAAGCCAGAACAATTGATGGCTACGGTTCAATTTGATGCATTGTGACCTGATGCTCTAACAATATATATGTACTGGCTATTGATTTGAATTAGTTTTTGTTTTTTTTCTTGGCTAGGCATGCATAGATTTAATGGTGAGAGAACAATAATAGCAATCCATGAGGTGAACTTGTAGTGGTAGGGACACATCACACATCATGTAGATCATTGAGTGAGATGAATCAAAATATGAAGTAATTAATGGGACCGTGAAATGATTTTATATATTTTTTATTTAAAATGAAAAATGATTCTTATTTCTTAGTGGTAAGGGGGTATGTCTTGCTGTAAACGTGGATCCAAATTACCCTATGCTTGAGACTTGACAGGCACCAATAAATATCGAAATTAATGAAAGAAAATATATATATATATATATATATATATATATATATATATATATAATTTTCCTGCCAAATTTTTAAAATAATTATTGATTTTAATACATTTTACATTTATGAGGAGTAAGTTTTGTAGTTATATATTAAAAGTACAACTGTACAACAGTACAACTACAGTCAGAGAATCATCAATTCAGATCCAAAAAAAAACAACATGAATAGTGAGCAGAATTATTAAAATTATATGGTAAACAGCTCACAAAAAAATACAAGGCCTCTGAGGGGTGGGGACCAACTGGGCCCTGAGGGTTGCACGCCCTTGAATGCCGCCATATCCACCCCAAATGAGCCCTTTAAAGCAAGGACTATGATTAGAGGGGAGGGGGGGCCCTTTCCAAATAAAAAATCATGACAGCGCTAGGAAATTGGACCCTCGTCACAGAATGATACTACTAGTTTTTATTTGGAAAAAATACATTTTACCAATTATTTACTTATTTATATTTTTATCTCTAATATTTAAAAAGTGACACTTAACTCTTCAAATTTTTAAATTGTTACAATTCAACCATTTAGACTTTTTTTTTTTTTTTTTTTCCAAAATGCCTCCATCCCAAGTTAAAAAAATTTTAAATTTTAAAAAAATAATAAAAAATTAAGGGGTGGCCGGCCACCCCAAACCGGACGCCCCTTAATTTTTTGTTATTATTTTTTTTTTAACTTGGGATGGAGGCATTTTGAAAAAAAAAAAAAAAAAAAAAAAAAAAGTAAGGATGGTTGAATTGCAAGAGTTTTGGAAGTTTGGGTTATCAAATGTCACTTTTTAAATATTGGAGGTCAAAATGCAAATAGGTGAATAGTTCAAGGGAGTAAAATGTATTTTTTCCTTTTTATTTTATTTTTTTATTTCTCTTTTTTTTTCAAATCATATAAGTAATCTTAGATTTCTTATGGTATAAAACTCTACAAAATTTATATTAGTAGTTGGTTAAATTTAGAAATTTTTCTATTTATAACAGTGCCATTGGATTCTAAGATTATTGATTAATACCATTTATTTGATGGGGATGAAGGTATCAATGGGTTTTTTTTTTTTTTTTTTTGGTTATAAAAAGAATTGTTACACATTTATCTTTTTGTTTATCTTTTGTATAAATTCATAATTGAATATGTGAGATAGTCTCATTGATTCAATAATGAATTTGCTCATCTCTTGTATAAAAATTGAAAAGAGATTAACGAAAGATGAATATCCAATATATATATTTTTTTAAATGGTGGCGTTAAAGTAGTAGGATTAATCACGGGGCATCTCATGAGCTAATTCTAAACATTAAAAAGATAAATTATTTTTGTGAATAACATAATGGTAATTATAGTAGGGTAACACTTTTGATTATCTTAGGTTTTCTTAGTTTATGAAACACCAAGTGAGTTTGTAATATGAAAACGTAATCAAGGACCGTACCCATTAAGTAAATCAAAACGATTACACAAGGCTGCTAATAAAGACAAAGCAAATAGCCTTAAAATACCTTTCGGAACCCTCACAAGATGAACCATAACAAAATATGACCCATTGTTTTGGTTATCTTTAGGTTTTCTTGTTTGACATGTCCAACATTTTATGTTGTAATCTATCTTTTAAAAAAGAAAAAGAGTGGCATGGTGATAGTAATACTGTAGTGAGACCGGTCCAAACATTTTGGTTGGGAAAACCAAGAAAAGCAAGGGATTTATCCAATCTAATAATCATCTGCTCTGCCTGCACAATACACATATCTTGAAAGTAACACCACACACCTTTTACGAGAACATTAAATTTACTTCATTAAATGCTCTATGGCGGGACAAGGACAATGCTATGAAATGAAATGGAGAGTAATTATTATTATAATTATGATTAAATTACATTTTTTTACAATTTTAATTATTTATTTTTTTTACATGTCCAAGAGAATGAGAGAGAGGATTCAAATTAGTGATCTCCGTTTCATAAGGCGTAGTTCACACCCGATTGAACTACCTCTTGAGGACCAATTTTAATTATTATATGTCCCTAATCTTCGTTGCTTCGAATAATTTTAAAAGATTTATTTGTGTCTTACTAAGAATAATACAGTTATTAAAATTATTATTTAATCAAAATTTAATAATGATCAATCATAAGTCCAATAGTAATTTTAATAGCCACATCATTCTTAATAAAATACAAATAGGTCTCATAAAATTATTCTGTTGCCTTACCTTCACTTCACTGCACTTAAAGTAGCCCTTAAATACAATTAAGTAGCCAAGGGATTCAATTAAAAAAAACAAGTCAGTGCATGCATTAAATGAAAGTATCACTTTGAAATTTATTGGAACGCCAGCTACTCGAAAGCTTTAGGTGATCTACCCTCTGCTATTTCTTCAATTTTTATTCCACTTTTTAGAATAGACTCGATCTATTATTCAATGAAGGCTTGGAACATTTTAAACAAAATAAACAAAGACATTAGATTTTATTTTCATATAGGTTAAAAACCTAAACAACTTACTTACCGCTTTTCATATTCATCTAGCCAAATCTGCCGCTGCCAATCACGACCCCAACCACGACACTCCTCCACGCTGGTAATCTCTCTCTATGAGACCAATCCACTCAATCCCAATCTTTTGGAGACTTGAGTAAGAAGTGTTAATGAATTTGTACTCGGATTAGATATCCTTCTCATTCAACACAAATTCATACTTTAATAGTGAATATGATCTTAACCCACGACTTGTAAGATGAATGTCATTTTATGATCTTGCCCTAGTGATTATTATAGATCTCATCTTAAAGCATATATATATATATATATATATATATATATATATATATATATTTTGCAATATGCTCTACTCTTGGTGAAAGAAAAAGAGATTACTGACGCGTGAAGAAGCATCGTGGGTGGTGTCATTATCTAATTAAAAAGGTTTGAATTCACATGATTTGACATTGTAAGAATCCTAAATCTATTTTAATAGGCATAATCTTGTAATTAAAAAGGGTTTTTAAAAGAAAAATTTAGTAACCGACTTGATTTCAATAAATTATAAAAATTTGTACGTGTAGCATCCTTCATCATTGAATGACACTGAAATCAAAGAACTTAAACTAGTTATTAAATGCCTGAAAATGATGTATTTTAATGGCCCCTCTTGACTTCTAGCTTATACATTTATTACACCATCATCTTTACGAGCATTTAATTATCGGTTGGAAAAAGTTGTGGGCTCACGTGCCGTCCAGGGAAAGCTGCACAGCAACCCAGCAAAACCCATGGTTTTAGAGCAGGCCCAGGACGGAACGCCAAGCCAGCCATGGACACCCTTTCATCTTGGAGACAAAATCGCAGTTTTCTATGCCATTTGTCTTGGAAAGCCTCTTGCCTGGAATACAGTTTCACAGAGATCTAAAGCGATGGCGATAATTTCAACCAAGACCATCAGCACTACACGTTTATTTAGACCAATTCTTTATGCAATTTTGTCGTTAGAACGAAACAAATGATATTTTGAGTGATCCTAAATTATTACGACAGTTGTAATGTTTCTTTCAAAAAAATTCACTTGTTATATTATCTAAATATTAATCACATAGGATAAGTATTAGGAAGTCAAACAAATGAACTAGCAAAGTTTTTAAACTGACATAATAAGGGTTTTTAAATTAAAAAAAAAAAAAATGTAATTCTCACATCAGTTTGAAAAATTTTCAGAGTTCATTTGTTTAGCTCTCTAAAACTTCTCATCTCATAGTCATGAAAAAATAAAATGAAAAACATTGAAGAAAAAAGAAAAGAAAATCATCTATATCAATCGGTCCCTGTCGAGATTAAATATTGCCATACAATTACAAATGCACAGAAGATGCAAAGAATGGTTCAATCTCTCTCGGACACCAAAAAATAATATTCTCCAAAGTATGGTTTTAAATGAACCTTCTGAGTCGTGATTGGTTTGATAAGATTCCCTTGGCTGGTAGCCGAGCAGACTTTGTGATCATTGGTTGACTTTCTGACTGAATCTTTTCAAATGCATACAAGCCCTAATTGTATTCAACCAAACAAATGTAGGGTGACCCAAATAAAATCTCAAGGAAATCTACGCTTCACCAACTATAATATTCTCCTACATTTAAAAGGTTGTAACTGACCCCAAATTACTTAATTCTCTTTCTTAATCTCATTTATTTGGATTTTCGGTTAAATTTGACAAAAATTTAGAGAAAACATTGCAATTTGTGTAAATTTGAGGGGTAAGTATAATTTTCCAAATTTTAATGTGTAAGAGGGGAGGGAAATTACAAAATCAAGTCTAGCTGAGCCCAGCTGCAATCCTCAGCTGAATACGAATGGGATAACGTATTGAAGCTTTCCCAAAAAAACAAGTGTTTAATTGCAAACAACATATGGCTTGGACAGGCCCATAAATAAAAATGGGCTTAATTGGTCATTACTTTAACTGCAGGATCCAATTGACATCTATAATATTGATTTGGCACTTGAATCTCAAAAAAATAATAAAGTAAGATAATCTCAATGATGATCTAAGTTCCAGGAGCGGACCTGGGTTAGGGCATGCCCCCCTCTATTTTATACTAATTTTTTTTACTGTATCAGTATTACAAGTCTACAAACCTCACATATTAAATTGTTTTTGTCTATCTACCTGGTTAAGGAAAATATGATTATATGAATGAAATAAAATATTGGTGAAATAGATTTTTCTATTCATATACAACTCTAGCAATTAGAAAAAATTTCTATTCATCAGAATCTCTCATTGGACTGAAGATTTAGTAAACAGAAGGCTCCTATTCACAATCCCAATGAATTTGATAAAAAAGAAAAGAATCAAGCAAACTTTTGGAGATCATTGTGCCAAGTGAAATTATCCTTACATCATCACCATACTCGTAAAGGCCATTACCCTAGTACATTATCACACTCCTGCATTTTCAGAATATCTTCTTGTTACTTTTAACAGGTATCCCAGACATAATTAAAAATGAAACTATGTTATAATAAGAAAACCTAACCTGGATCTTCTGAGGCTCTGCTTGTGTTGTTGAGCACTCAGAATCCAAGTGGTGTACTGACCTTGTGCAGTGATCCTACACATACACACACCAAAAAAAAAAAAAGAGAGAGAAAGATGTACCAATTAGGCATCAGTTGCCGTAGAACAGTTTTTGAAGTGTCAAATATTCCATCAAGTTATAGTTTTCTTCAAGCAATTTGTTAAAGCAATTTAAAATAACTGAGCATCTTGACTATAAGATCAGTCATCTCCATACCTGACCATCATTGGCAGAGATGCTTGGAACATTGGCTGCTGCTTGAGACTCTGAGTAACCTGACTGCGGAAGATAACAGGCAAAGTGTCATTGAACCATTAGAAAAAAGAGCCAGACATGTCTTTTAACACATAACCAAACAATGAAATTCTGAATTTGCAGCTTAGTAAAAACTGTCAACTTGCCTCTGACACACAGGAGTCATTGTTATTGTCCTCCCCTAAGGTGCCAGCAACTTTTTTGTACTCCTCACATAGAAGTGAAGCTGCATCAAAATATTTGGAAATACAAGGCATTCTACACAGATACATAAAAAAGAGAGGGAATGCATGTGTGCATGAATTTCCAATGGCATTTTCGTGAAGTACCCTCAATTACTATGATGTATATAGCCACATCATATCCCATGGAAAGGTATATAATTTTTTTCTTTGCATTGCGCTTGAATAAGAGTTCTTCATTTAAACTGACTAATCATTTCACTTATAGGACCAATTTCTATGGGTCTTGAAGTGGCTTTTGATGTTGGTACTATTGCATATGGGTGCTGCTCCATTTGCAGAACAAGTTTCAAAACCCACCAAATTGCACAACAGATTAATGTAGAAAGGGACACGTGAAAGAGAGAATCACCCTGACCAACACCTAGTGCTCCTAGATCGCCATGGGTTACAGTGAATTATTTCCTACTACGGTATCAACAAGCATAGGCTATCTTTCTCATATGATGATTCTCTTCAAGTTGCACAAATGCCATATATTTCAAAATCTATGACTAAACAACTGGTATGAATATAATACAGAAGCCCTACAGAAATAAGAACAAGAAGGAGAAGGCAGAATAAACCTGCATTTTCTGTACAGCCAGTCTCAGATGCCTTATTTGGATATTTTTCTATATTACTTTGAGGCCCGTCTTCAGTCCTGATAAGCCAAAGATGACCAAATATTAAGAATAAGAACTAGCCATCAAAGAAAGACAAAAATCAAATGTGCATTGACCCAATTGGGTAAGAGATGCATGCTCACCTGTTGTGGACAACTACAGGAATACTCCTATTTTACTCCAGTAGAGCATAATCAGTATTTTTGGAGAAAGCCTTAGAATTAAAATGTATGTACAGGCACCCATGCCCACACAAGGAATCAGATGTTAAAGAGGTTCTCTTGGTGGGATATCATGTGTCATTTGTATGCTTGGCATCCAGTGTTGTGGTTCATCTAACAACTAGACCAGAATTACCTGATCCAAATGACCCAACATATACACTTACGTGTCTAGCTCCCTGACAGGAAGAAAGATTATTTCTCTACAGTAATTACTTAAGATTTCAAAATGACACATGCTAATAAGTTTTAGTGCTCCAGAACTTAAACATGAATGATGGCAATGAACATAAGTATCCTACCCATTAACTTCCTTTCCCATAATGATATCACATCCTTCTTGGCATTCCAGTATCGATGAAAATACCCTTTTATCCTGGCATGAGAATCAAATGTATTTCAAACAGAAGCAAATGATTGTGAAAGAAATAAGATACTGTAACAACAAAGTAAAACGAAAGTTAGAAGAAAGAAAAATAAAAATTATAAGGTACTCATAAGGAAACAAATGAGGAAGAGAATGACATAAAATTGCCAGAGGCATAACAAAGCACAGTACAAAAAATTTAATAAGTTAAACCATATTTCAGATTCCCATAGATCCACAGAATTGGCACCAATAACAGTCGCATTCAATTGGGTGGCTAGAAGAATTTTAATACTACAGCCAAGCAACTTAATATATAGCATGGACAAAGTGTTTAGGTAAAATTTGAATTCTACATACTATGTGGAATCATCATATTATTAAGTACTCCCCACATTACATGGCATATAATCTCTCTAAGTTAGCATAAGAGTCATCATGGTGATGGAATATTTCTTAAGAGTGAAAAAAGCATAAAACCTTCAAATCAAAAGACTAGCATATTCCACGTCGAGATCAAACTCTTTTCTAACCTCTTCATTCATATTTGTAACGATATCCTGAATCTTCTGTAAGATAATGCTTAAACACCCCACTTCACTATGCAATTCCTGATTATGGAGAAATTTAAAATAAGTTTAGAAAACCAACAAGCACAGACGGGCAGAAATCAATAAACAAAAATCTACTATTCAAACCTCTTTCTCAGAAATAAAATTCTGTATGACCGCATCCTTTGCTGATAGGGTTTTCTGGAGGTTTGCCCAGTTAAGATAAAACACTCATAAAAGTATACCTTCAGTTGAAAGTGCATGTTAATTCTTTGGAGTCCATAAAACACATGATATTCAATTTTTATATGGATATCTCTTCTATTTCATTTTGGTAGTTGTTGCGACTTCTTGCTGCCTCCAGATGGGCTTCTAGCTCTAAAATGATTCTATCCTTTCTTTGTAACTCGTCCTCATCATTTTTCAGTTTATGTTCAAGGTTAGAGATCTTCTCTGCATGAAATAGAGTAAATTATAGTCCTAATAAATCATAAATGCACATAGCGCTTTTGTTAAAAAAATAAAGCGTTAGGCAAAACTATAATAAAGAAAAGTAATATATGAGCACTTTGGCTGAATCCAAATAAATGATGTGATATGCTCCAGAGTTGAATGATATTATTGTTTGTTTATTATAATCAAACAACATGAATTTATATAGGGCAGTGCCATTTTCATACCAATATTAGCTATTTCCGCACCATCCTTTCTCAAATGGTGGGAACCAATGGAGGAATGGACCCATTGTGGGAGCCACCTTGTGAGAAAGGATGGTGCTGAAAAGCATATTTTGGTCTGGAAAGGAGTAATTCCTTTCAATATAACACACATAGTTACATATATACGGGGAAAAAAGAGAGAGTTATATATACACAAATATGTATATTTTATAGTACAAAGTGAAGAGCTAATTAAAGCAGGTGAATGAGAATTTGGCATTACCAACAAAAACTTTTTCAAATACAGGGACTTTATCCATTTTGCTCTTTAAGCCGGCAACTGAATAGAAAAGGCGAAGTTAAAAAGTAATCTGATGCTGCAACTTTCATGAAATTATGAATCGGTCTATGTCAAAAATTTAAAAATGAGCTAATAATAATAAATTTACACCTGGAATAAGTAATAGTTTAGAAAGCTACTTGCCTACTTCCTCTTTTTCACTCACAAGGCATTGCACATCATTGACAACTTGCTTGATACAAAATGCCTCCTTTACTATTGAATCAAATAATAATAAATGAGATTTTATCTTCTCAGATAGGACAGTGAGCTTTCTATCTCTGGTTTCAATTGAACGTTTCATTTCACAAGTAGATTCCTGCACACAGTTATGACATCATAAAACCATATACTACTCAAATACATTTCTTGATATGAAGAAATCTGAGGTTTGGATTCAACCAGAGAAATGCTATTGCGTGATGATTTATTCATACATTAAGTATATTTGTAGAACATTCTAGCTCCCGGATTGTGCAGAACATGACCTTCATCCCTCAACATATGGGTAGTCACTAATACACTGAGCTTCATGGAATTCTAGAATTATGTAAATCAGAGCATAAGGCTTAACATATTACTTATCAATTTTCCAAGGAACTTAGAAATAAGATTAAATTCATGATTCCAAAGGTAACATATGCAAAGGATGAAACACAAATAGCAGAGATGATTTCTTTGCAGATCAAAATTTAAAGACATGACAGTAGCTATGCACTGCAGAGAAGCACTAGGTAATCAAAGTAAACCATCTCATGAAAGGGAATTCACCTAATACTTTTAGTGCCCAAATTCACATGTATTTCATATATTCAGCTATGCCATTCACATGCTTGAGCTGTTTTACACTGAATTCATCATAAAGTCCATTCTCTATACACCACTTGGCTGAAAAGGCACCGCCATGTTTAATCATAACATCTTCAGATTTATTTCTGCCTTCCTTTCTCTGGAATTCAATATGTACCATGCCACTATTTTACTAGCTTACCCATCTTCATCCTCTCCTCCACAAAGTGATAATTAACAAAAGTAACAATCATTTGCGTTATAGAAAGGATCGGAGAGTATAAAACCTCATAAGCATTCACAAAACTTTCCCGTGATTGAAGTAGGCTTTGTATTGTTTCCTTCAGTTCTTTTTGCTTGTGCTCGAGTAAAGCATTGTCGTCTTGAAGGCAGTTCACCTGAGGCAACACAATTGAGTTGATAACAAGTATCAACAACAACCTTTTATTTCTAAAGAGCATTTCAACAAGCACATAGGCCGCAAAGTCTATCCAGAAATTCATAAACCTTCCTCTCGAGTTTCTGCCGCAGTTCCTTGGACAAAGCTAACTCCGTTTGCAATTCCTGGAACTTTCTGCTATGCTCTTCCTCATTTTGCTTTTGCTTCTGCATCCAAACACCAAAAATCCTAGATTGAAAGGAAAACCGCAAAAAAAAAAAAAAAAAAGAATTGGAAGCGAACTAATTCGAAGAAAGAAACCTGAATTTGAAGATGAAGTTGTTCGGTGGCCGAGCGTTCCCTTTCCTGAAAATTTAAATATATATATATATATATATATTCATATAAACACTAAAACACACACACACAAACACTCGGAGATTTAGTGGATTCGAGATGGAAAATCGTACTCTGAGCTCTTCAACTTCGGTGATTAGCGTTCGGAGCTGGAGCTTGAATTTAGACAATTCAAGCAAACCCATTTTTCCCTTAAGATATGGTTCAGTTCAGATACTCGTATTTCTTCTTCTTGAAAATTGCTTCTGTTTCAACCTTTTAGTTTTCGATTCAATCTCTCGAAAGGATTGCCAAGACAAAGTCTTCAATGGGCCGCCCATTGTTTAAAAAACAAAAAATAATTAATAAGCAGCAGAAACTGTATTTTCCCGCCATCTAAAGTATTTGAACTCAAATGTCTATTTACCCAAAATACTATTCTTGCATGGCCAGAAACATTAAAAATTCATTGCGATGTATTTTCAAAGCAAAGATTGGGGACAAGCCCTAATTGAATTTCAAGAATTTGGCGCAAACGTCTAATTTATTTTATTATTTTTTCTTTCAAGCGCAAGGAAATGTGTATTCAAATTTTTTTTTAATAAGTGCAGTCAAACACATCAAATATTTAATTGAAATGAGAAATAAATGACAAACGAGGTTTAAACGCATTACTCTGATATCACGGGTAAAAAATTGTTGAGTTAATTACTTAATTAATATATATTATAAGATATACAATGTATGTATAAGAACAATGATCCTTTTAAGATGAAAATTGAATGATCAAAATATCAATAATGACCTTCTATGAAGACCACTGTAGAACCTGAATCAAAATAATGAAAAAAATATCATTTATAACACGTTACATATGGTTGGCCTCTGATTTTTGCCCTCAGGCCTCCATTACCGCGTGTATTCATCATGCACCGGTGAGTGGCTTACACGCGCCAGCCAAAAATCTTGCTCCTTCGTTGTTGCTATTGTTGAGGGTTTTTTGCTTACTTTCTTGTATTTTGCTTTGTTTTATGTCTTGTATTTATGTTTGTTCTATTATTATTATTATTTTTTTTTTTGTTGGTGGGTTTTAATCTCTTTTAGCTACTCTAGTTTGATTTTTTTGTGTGGAGATTGTTTCATCAACCGGAGATCGTTACTCCCTTTCAACGAATCTAGATGGGAATTCAGTGTGTCTTCTTCAACAACCTCATTTCAGTAGGTGTTGTTTCAAAGCTAGTAAACTCTTTGACTTGCTTCAAATACCACTTTGATGGTGCAATTTCTTAGTATATTGACCAAGATCCAGAGGACCGAGCCCTTTTTTTTTTGCTCATTTCCTATTTGTTTGTATTTTCTGTATTGTATTGTTGTTTTGTGTTTGTTGTTAGGAGCTCAATTGATATTAATGGAGTACCAATGAAGATGAAAAGTACCACTTTAATATGCCCAATCTCTCTCTCTCTAGTGTACAATTAAGCAATGGGTTCTTCAGTTCAAGCAAATTAAAGGAGCAAAGAAGAGCTAGAAACGTAGCCAAGAATTAAGATTTTATCCACCACACCCGTCATTGTCTTCAGGTCTTTACATCTCTCTCCAAAAGCATGCACAGTTCAATTCAACTGGACAGCTAGCCGACCAAAAACAAAAAAATCAACCTTGACATGATATAATCCTGAATCAAGTTGAATAGAAATGCCAATCACCAGGTTTATCAAGTGAAAGAATGAAAATGGAGTAGCCTATTGGAAGTGGAAATGGGTCACAATCGAGCCGTCTATTAAACTTATCTCAACATGTTCCTTGAAGAAGCTGGCTAGCTGCTGCTGCTGCTGCCAAATGTCTGTCGTCTGCCTTATCTTGCAACAATGTACAGGGCTCACAGCTTGATTTCAACAAAGTCATAATTGATCAAGAATCCAGCTTGAATGCTGATTGGTAAACCACACAAGCTAGAGCTCCCCAGTACTGTTCAAATTATTGGTTTTTGAGGGTCCACATGTGTTGTGCAATTTGTTCCCAAGAGTCAAGAGTGGGCCATTTCTCTCTGTTCCTTTGGCTAAAACTGGTTGTCCAAGTTCCATTAATTCCTCCACCTTGCCTTGCAGCTGGCAGCCTGCCTGTCAAAATTCATATCTACACACACATATTGCATACCAGTAAGCAAGTGACCATTAAGAGCCATTCTCTACACAATCAAACTTCTCTGCTCATTAACCCCACCAATAATATATGTATAATATGTTTCTTGGGTAAATCTGAAGCTGGTTTTACTGCTAAAAGAAAGCCAAAATATGATTATTATTTTTTCTCTCTTTGGTTTAACTTGGTAATTTAGTTAAAGCAACGAAATTAACTCCTGGGGCAACATCCTTGAGGAGGGGACCCAACACATCAACAGATTGGACTTGTACTGATGAGGAGTCCTAAGGATTCATAAAGCATAAACCATTGGTCGATAGATAGAGCCGACATCTATAACTGTCATCCACTGTACAATACGAGCCAAAGATGCCGTGTGTATCCTTTTCTTTTTTCTTTGCTTGGCCCATTGATGGTGATGGTTGGAATTGTAGGGACAATTAATTATAAGTGAAGTTTGTTGCAACTAAAATTGCCTTTTCTTTTTCTTTCCCCATCACTTTGGCTTCACAACAGTAAACACCTACATTTACCATTAAAGAAGATCTCAAAAGGTCACATTTATAGGAGAAATATGGTAGCTAGGTGAAAAGAATATTACACATAAGGTAATTAAATCTCATTTCAATTAAATATTAATCTTTTGATCTACTAGAGCTTATTAGCGTCCCCCCTTAAAGTGATGAAATTCCGTGACTGAAGCAAAATGGCATATGAATCAACAGGATGGCTGGTACTCTGGTAGATATATTAATACACCAAACTAATCGGTGGAGAATGTAGTTTTCTGAATTTGTGATAGTTTCTTGATGCAACAGTGAAGTAAATGCACAAAGTCATGCATTTTGCACATGTAGTTTTTTTTTAACAGATAGATCTCATGATGAGCCACGATGATGTCATCGTAATCTTACCACGTGCTGAAAATAATATCAATTAATAAGCTTCCATTGCTTGATTAGTTGATTTGGTGTTAGCCAAATCTATCGCGTTGGGTTGGGCGTATCGAATGTGACGAAAAGCCGATTTGTGGACGCTATTTTGAGAACGGAGTAGCCTACTCTTTCTGCCAAATTGCCAAATCATATATGATATATGCCTAACTAAATATTTGATCTTTTTGCAATTGGAAGGAGTATCCAACGGTCAAAGTAATTGAAAAGTGGGTTAGTTTAATCAAATACCCAATGGCCAATACATGAGAATTTCAGAAGATGTACGCAACCCTTGTCTCTGATTTAATCACAGTCCTTTCTTTAATTTCTTGCGATGTTGGCTGAAACGGGCAAAGGCAGTGTCGTATGCTATTCCTTTGCGACTTTTTGAAGCACGTGAGAATTGGGTCTTAATCATAGGAGAAGAAAACCGCTACCGAGCGGGCCTACAGTTTCGTTTTGTGGTTCAGCTGACATTTGACAAGCACCACTCCTTGAAGCGTGCATGAAATGGGGATCACATTTTGCCCAACAAGAAAGGATGCCTATTTGATGGGTTCCTCCATTTGCATGTGGGATTTGATCAATTCCATGCTTTGTGATCAGCAATAAAATCGCTGTCAGTGGCTACTACTTTTATGTTTCTTGAAATTGTAAGAGGCCAAACGGGTGATGACTTTCTGTAAAGATTATATTGGAGATCCATAGTATATTGTGTTGGAATGCAGAAGTGGGACAATTTGCAGTTCATAGTTTTCAAACCTTTCTCAACCAATTAAATGAAATCCATCTAGGCCTTGTTTGGGAGCAGCTAAGTTTAATTTAATGGATGTTAACAAAAATGGGTAAAAAAATGTTAACAAATGCATAAAATAAACTAATAAAAAAAAAAGGATAGGTAGTTAAAATAGAGAAAAAAAAAAATTGTGATTCTTTGGCTATAATTTGTTGAGCGGGATGTGGATGCTCTAGCTATATCTCTTTCAAGGTTCATTAAGTGCTTTTGTCACCAATGGTAGATTAGCGGATCAAGATCCTCTACTATCCCATTTGGCTTTTTGATTTTTCATGTCAAAAGTGTGTTTATAAATCAAATCACATAAAGTATTATGTTTGGAAATGCATTTTAAAAATGATGGTTTGGAAATATAAAAAGAAAAAATTTACGTTTTCAAATCTTAGGTAAGTGGGTGAGTTTTTAAGAATGCACGATTTTAAAAGTCAGACTGCAATTTTAAAGGTCAAACTATAATTTTACCAAAAACTTTAATGCGTTTTTTAAAATTTGTTGTCATTACCTATGTTTTTAATTGCTATTTTTCAAGTGAAATATAAAGTATTCATTTAGTTGTTCATATCAAATTTTATAGACCTAATTGTATATATACTGTCATATAGTGAATATGTCGTTATGTCATTTTGTTTTGTTTTGTTTTTTTGTTTTTGTTTTGTTTTGTTTGTTTGTTTGTTTTTTTTTTTTTTTTTTTTTGTGTAAATGTGATAACATGTACATCATTATATACAACAAAACAACACTTGGACCATTACATCAGCAAGCACATCATGGGTGCATATGATGCTAACCAAGGTTAACTATGAGGTGTTACATTCGGTGCACTAAATAAGAATTAGAAACATCCAATTGCAGTAAATGTAAAATTTTTGGAAATGTAAGATATTGGACATATAATCAGATCTCAAGCAATTACGTGCAGGGCAAATAATTGTGAGAGGGTTTTTATGAAGCTTACCTGTCTAGTCTAGACAAGTATTTGAATAACCCAATACTTGTTTAGACACATGTGCCTTATAAGAATATCGGACAATTGCTTGCGTTTACTAGCAATTGGATAAGATAATTGCTTAAGATCTAAAGATTTCGTTGTAAAAAGATGAAAAAGGTTTGGGGACAAGTATCATGTTCAGATTGTTAAACAGAACAAACAAAAAAAGAAAGGGCATTTGCATAAAGGAAGCACTAAAGTAGTATTGAGTTGATATGATATTCATTCTTAGCATCATATACTTGGCAACGTGGTTTAGAAGAATTTCATCACCAATAATTTGATCATTATGTTCATTTTATTGATCTCTACGCTTTACCTTCTAAGGCTGCATTTAGAAGATTACACCTACATATTGACTTGGATCACCTCACTTTTCGTGCATCTCAAGGACTCCCTCTATTTATTCTTTAATCCAAATCAACGATCAACGATCATTGGAACCATGAAGTGTAGCACTCCCATGTCATGAATCATGATGCAAATTTATATCTCTTAATTATTTAACATTAACAAATATTTTTAGAAAAAAAAAAAAGAAGAAGAATAAATTCTGCATTTACAAATGTTGCTCTGTAATTTGATTTTAGAAAACAATGTAATATATTATTTTTGGGAGGTGAAATAAAAATAATTTGGAATCTTGTTAGTCTAAGCACGTCAACAAAAGGGACTGATTAACAGTGGGCCTCCCCCCTTTTATGGAATACGATATTTGATTATCAGATGAGCCTATTATCCCTAATCAAATCTAAAACCATGCGTCATTCATTAACTTTACCATAAATAGACAACTTACTTATATCTATCACAATCATCACAATCATTAATAACCTTCAAAAGTATATAACCTTTAACTAAATCTTTTGTTAATCAATCACTCGCACTTTTTATTTTACACGTATATATATATATATATTAAATTATGTGAAGCGAGAAAACCCCACCGGCTCAGTTTGTACATTGAATTTTGTACTTTACGCTAGCTGAGGTACGTGACCCCAGCTCTGAAGCCCAAAAATCCCCTGCCCTGCTGACGAGTACGCCATCCGTGTCATCCACACCGTTGATAAGGCAGAAGATGGAGTTGATGGGAGTTTAGATTGATCGGACGGTGGAGGACGAAGGTACAGGTGTGCCTGAGGAAGAGAGAGGAAGAGCCGGGTATTGAAAGGGCTGGACCTGGACTGGAGACTGGACCCTCCGAGAAAACCTCACTGGAAGTGACTTTTGTTTGCTACTCCCGAGGTCTCTGTCTCTGAATAGAGAGTGGTGGTGGACAGAGAAAGAGAAACACTGTGCGCACCAACCTCCACTGTCCAAGGAGATCACACACACGCAAAACACACACCACCTTCAACTTCGCCTTCGTTTTCCGTTCTAGCTCAAACGCGCTATCTTTCTCTAGGCTTCTTTTTCGAAGCTGCTACTTCTGTGACTCTGTTTCTCTCTCTGGCTCCTAACTTGGCTTATCAAGCTTATTAATGTGAGGGATTGTAATCCGAATAAGGCTGTGTTGTTGTGTTGTGCGTGAGAAATGGATCCGCCGGCGATGATGAACGAGGGGTCGTTTACGAGCGCGAATGCGGCGCCATACAACCTGGCGGAGATCTGGCAGTTCCCGATGAATGGCGGCGCGGGGGTGGGGGAGTTCGGAGGGGGATTGGGGCTGAGGAGCGCGCAGTTCGGGGACGTTAGCGGTGCGAATCGTGACGTTTCGGGCAGTGATCCGATGAGTTTGGACCTGAGAGCGAATCCCGGCGGTGGTGACAGAGGCGGTGCCAATGGCGGTGGTGCGAGGAAGCGGCGTGATTTGGAGGACGAGTCCGCCAAGGGCGTCTCCACCAGCAATGGCAATGGCAATGGCGCGGTATTAATTTGTTCGAAAATCATCAACTTTTCTTTATGAGCTTTGCTAAATCTATGGACAAATCTAGAATTGATTGAACGAATTGAGAATTGGGTGTCTGAGTTAAATAGCTTGTAAATCATGTTTTAGTTCCTAATTTGATGCTCTGTTCAGAGAATGAAAACAGAGTGTTTGACAGTTTGTGGATGTTTAGCTTTAATTAGATAAGTTGTGATGATGGGTGCCAAATTGCGCAGAATGACTGCGAGGGGAAGCGGCTGAAAACACCAGGATGTGGGGATGAGAATGGTGATTCAAAAGCTGAAGCAGAAGGCAGTTCAGGCAAGCGTGTGGAACAGAATACTCAACCAGCGGCGGAGCCGCCCAAGCAAGACTACATCCACGTACGAGCAAGAAGGGGTCAAGCTACTGACAGCCACAGTCTAGCGGAAAGAGTAATTTTCTCACTTGAATCCTCTTGACCGTTGACACTGTTGCTTATTTTGGATTACTTGGGGCTTTAGATCCAGATATAAAAGTGACTTGCATGAAAGCTATTGAATGAGTTTTGCTGATTTGGTGCACAGGCTAGAAGAGAAAAGATAAGCGAGAGGATGAAAATTCTCCAGGATCTGGTCCCTGGTTGTAACAAGGTATGGTTTTACTATTTCTGGAAATAAAAATGTTTTTCTACAGTTTAACTCCCATCTCATGTTCTTCTATTTATTTGAGATTTACTTTCAGTTTCCTTTAAAGTTCTTGACATGGGATTACTGTTTACCGAGTTTGCTTTTGAATTCAGGTTATTGGCAAAGCGCTGGTTCTTGATGAAATAATTAATTACATCCAATCACTACAGCGTCAGGTTGAGGTATGAATTGAATCCTTTAAATAATTTAGATTTTTTTTTTTGGGGGGCTAACTAATGGTCTCTTTGGTGTAGTAGTTTTAAAATGTGTGGTTTGAAAAAAATAATGATTTAAAATGTAGTTAGTAAAGATATGATTTTTAAAAATATAATTAGCTTTTGGTAAATTCTCGTTTGGTCTTTAAAATCATGTGTTCTTTTTTATTTTGTTTATATGCACTCTTTAGCTGTGATTTGACAGCATATATTTTTTTATGTTTTCAGATTATCATTTTTTTCTTAAACGGGACGCTTCTCATGTTTTTGTTTGAAAATGCACTTTTGACTTTCGAAATTGCAGGACGAAACTGACTCTAAATCCAGAGTTAAGCCTTATAAAGTTTATTGGATTTTGCAGTTCTTGTCGATGAAGCTTGAAGCAGTTAATACAAGAGTGAATCCTGGTATTGAAGTTTTTCCTACTAAAGATGTAAGTCCCAACTATATGTACATATATTGAAATTTATGTTGGTCCTCTGTTTAATACATTTCTCTTTGAATGCTAGCGTAGGTATTCCCTTTTTTTATTGCTCTTGATTTTTTGAATTACTAACTTTGCACAAAAAGAGTAAAATCATTAAAGGAAATGGAGTTTTTTCTAGATTTAATTTAGCAATCAGTTGATAATAGTTCCAATGTTTACAGACATTTGATACTGCTGGCATGGCATTTGGTTCACAAGCTACAAGGGAGTACACTCGTGGGTCTTCACCAGAGTGGTTGCACATGCAGGTTGGTGGTGGTTTTGAGAGAACAACATAGTCGATGAAGTCATCATCGTTCATGCCCCAAAAGGAAAAGGAAAAAAAAAAAAATGAAGTCCTTGATTAGTAATAAAAGCATTAAGAAGCAATGCTTACTCCTTCAGTGGTTGCCACTGAATATACCCCCATATACCCCAACATATTAAACCAAAAAGAGACGCATCAGGCATGGAGCTGTGGAATTGCTGTCTATAAGACTGCCTTTTAAGTTACTATATGAACAACTCCATTTGTTTGTGTGTTGGAATATGAATTCTTTTGCTTCATATAGTTTGTACTTTGTAGCAGGCTTCAAAGTTGTCTCTCTGCTAATACCCAATCATAACCCTTCATTTTGGAGGTCCTGACTGAGTTGACAACGGGCCTTTCTTTCTTGGTAAAAAGTCTTTCATGAATTTCTACTGCACATTTTCTTTTTGATTTTGTCAGAGATATAATATCAATTTATGCATTGTAAGCACTTCGGATGTCTGGAAGTTGCATTTAGGCAGAACATTATGAAACCCAAGTTAAATGACCTTTTAAACTGCAAGTCTCCAACCAAATATGTGTTGTGAATAAATGGTTGTTGCCTGTTGGGGATGGAGAATGAGTTTGGTGTAACAAACACGTCACTGTCTATCTATAGAACAAAAGTAATGATACTTGTCACATTCATTTACCACACCTATTTTACACTGGTTGACATAGTGTGTTTTAAGTAGTTTTTCATGTCAGTTACTTAAAACACTTAACACCAATCGGTGTGAAATGAGTGTGAAAAGTAACATTACTTATAGAACAAATATGGTAAAGTTTCTCAAGGGTGTAACCTAACAAGGACCTTGGAAGAACAAAAAGTGCTGATGGATGCCAAAAAGCACAATTTGAATGGAT
The DNA here is from genome assembly GCF_965113065.1 of Corylus avellana. Taxonomy (NCBI): domain Eukaryota; kingdom Viridiplantae; phylum Streptophyta; class Magnoliopsida; order Fagales; family Betulaceae; genus Corylus; species Corylus avellana. The sequence continues at coordinate 32,746,000 of NC_142493.1, read as the reverse complement.
TACAAATATCCATGTTGTGCTCAAATGAAAAAAACGAATTTAGTATCAGTTTGATTTTAAAAAAAAATCGATTCTTAGTTACATCTCTCTGCGGATTGGATAGACGTTTCCACAATTCCACCCCTTTTGTCTCCCTTTCTCTTTTTTTACCTCAGTTGAATTGCTGAACAATGGGATCAAGCAAAGTTTGACAGCAACAGTAGGTTCTGAAATTGCCTAGTGCATCCTTGGTTAGTTCATTGGTACCGTCACAACTGCATCAATCAAACCAGTTAACCGCTCAGAAAAAGAAATCAAGATCAGTTCATCAGGTGACCGGACGCAAACACATATCAAAGAAAAAACCCTCCTGCAGATTCACAATGCCATATGTATAAAGAAGACGAGCCATAAAATTAGCCTAAAATCCACCTCCAATAGGGTACATGAACCATTTAATAACAAAGCAGTTTGAATCACTTCCTACTTAAATTTACACTTCCTATTTACATCTGCGCTCCGGCCAAGTTGCGAAGATTATGCAACAGGTTGTGTTGTTCCAAAAGAACTTCCGCCCTGGTTAAAACCGCTCCCACTTGATTGGAAATAAGAAACGGCTGCCCATATCACGCGTAGGAGCAGGATCACCACAAACACAGAGCCTCCAAGGGTGCAGATCACCTGCGATAGATAATCACAACATTATCTGTTAGCTCATTTTGCCTATTGTGATATGTCCATGAATCAGTCAATTCAGAATGCTAAAGACAGTCTGGTAAGTATAAATGTGACAGGAATAAGTCTACAAGCTAAGGAAATTTAATAAAAGGGGGGAAGATGACTTGATATATATGCTATTCGTGTCCCTTTTTCTTTTTTTCCCCAGAAAAAGGTGAAACATAAGCCATTTCGGAATGCTTTTCAATTGTGGATAATATGTTTTAAAGTAAAACCAAGAAAAAGAAAAAGAGAGAATGGTATTTGGTAAGTAAAGAGGCCTATTAAATTAGCTTGTTTGATTCATCAAAAAGATATCTACATATCCAATAACTGTCACAATGTCACAAAGATGGCTTTCAAGTCTATGCCCACATGTGGTTTGCTCAAACGGTTAATAGGATCTAACTATTAAAATTTAGTGATGGGAGAGCGATACCTCAAGAAGTGCTTTAAGAATAGAAAGTGCAGCCAACAGTAGAATCCCATCAACTGCAAAAGACACCTGATTTCCCAGTGGAAGAATAGAAATAAGCAGCCAACTAGAACTTAAAATTGACTTTTGCCAAGAGTTTCAACAATTTACCCATATTAGCAACATGCAGAGATACAGATAATAATTACTATTTATTTATTTATTTTTTTGATGTCGGAGAACCTCTTCAAGGCAGGGCCCTTCGGACCCATCCCTGCAGAGTAAACCCCAGTCCCGTGCACCGCACCTTCGGAAATTTCCCTACAAGAAACTGGGTAAATCGCTCACTGGCATTTCACTTGCAGTGCACATTAGCAACAATTTACCCATATTAGCAACAATTCATTGCTACATGTACAATGAATTTAACATTCCCTCATGAGCTCATTTCACCCAAGACTAAAATTTCCTCTTTTTCAGGCATCAATTTGTGCAAAAATCCTACATTGTAAACAGTGCGTCAAAAACTATTAGCAGACATCACAAAAAAGCCAGTAAAATTTTAGAAATCACATCATCTGACAGGGTAGTAGACCGGTCCAACATAACCGGCCGCGGCAAATTCTACCAAAAGAATTCATAAGCGAGAGATTTGTAACTTTAAAATGTTACACATGTAACACAAAACCCAGCAGTCAATTGATTCTCAAACAACTATATCGTGTCCATTCGAGTGGTTTTTCTCAAAAAATGAGCACTTCCTAGCCAGCAAAATTCATTGCCTTCATGTAATCATTAAGGAATAGGTGATAATTACCAGCTGGGGCGGTATTGCGGAAGGCAAAACAGAGCGCGAGGCCCTCTTGGCACGCTTGGAGACTTTCTTGAGCATGCTTTGCAGGAACCTGATCAACAAATCAACGCTGCTTTCTGTATCTTCCTCGTCGCTCTCGTCCTCGACCACATCATCGCCTTCAAAGAAAGCCCCATCAATCTCCTCTGCTTCTTCGCCGATTGAAGTGTTAAGCTGAGACCACACACCATCCTAACACTCAATTCCAAGTTCTAACTGTTGAGTGTCTGTGCACGTGTCAGTGCGTGCGTGTTAGAGAGAGAGAGAGAGAGAGAGAGAGAGAGAGAGAGAGAGATACCTGGCTCTGGCAAATGCTGATTATGGGCTTTCTACGATGGGTGTAGTGGTGGTGAGGGAAGGAGAACTTTGCCGCCGGTGAGAGCGAGGAGTGAAGGTGTGTGATGTTGATCAACGGGGATAACGTTGCTGCTCCAGCCATTCTCGTCCGATTCCGATTACAAGCGGGCACTACGAACTTTAGCAAATTTCTTGGGCTGGGTTTTAGTCATAACAAGCCCGAGTCCATTAACGATCACCCATAATCTTTCCCTTGAAAACCGCTATTATGCTGAGGAAAACAAAGGAAAATAAAAAGATTATGCCATTGAATTGTATACATTTTTGAGATTAATTAGAGATCATTTGATATTGCAATTTTGTAGATAAGAGTGCAAATTTTAAATTAAATTGTAAAAAAATAAATTTTTTAGAATTATTTTTTTTTTTTTTTTAAATTGCGATTTGAAATCGTATTAAATTTGTGCTTTCAAATATATATAACAAACACTTTTTAAAAATTTCACAATTTTAAAAGACTAAATTGTCATTTAAAACTTAAATTAATCTTGACAAATAGTGCAATTTAAAAATAGAATTGTCCCCAAGTGGTAGCTCAATCGGCTGAAAACTACGCCTCATGAAGTGAGGATCATTAATTCGAATCCTCTATTCCTCTCTTGTGTGGACATGTGAAAAAAAAAAAAAAAACTAAATATTTAATAAAATCGCAATTTTACATGTAAAATTGCAATTATTAATCAATTGCATAAACATTATTATTGGTTGAGACGGTCCATCCAATAAATAGAATGAAGCTAATATTCTCAAATAGAGATTTCTGGTTACCATGAGGCAGCCAAGCGTCAGACATCAGACATTTTTTTTTTTTAATTGAAGAATAAAGATATTAAATGGGAATTCAAATTTATGATATTAGCACTAAATTTGAGGTATTAGCACCAAATTTAGAATAATAATATTCCTTTTAAGTGATATTATCCTTAAAGGATTAACCTTCCACTCCTAAGTTTTAGTTTTAAATCTAAAAATAAGTTTTGAGGCATTAAAATCTAAATATTAACAATTTTTTTTTTTTATTATTAGTTTTTTAATATTTGTTCTTAGCTTTGGCAGCCGCATAGCACGACTCAATATTCTGATATTCTGCAACGACAAGTCGGTTAAGTAACCAAATGAAATGTTAGTTGCTATACAAAATATTTGTTTGGCTGCGTGTATCGCAAAGTCTTTGAACGGCGTAGAACACAACTCCTCTTCCCGAAAGATCGGAGACAAATATCTCGTTCGCGTGTACGTCGTCAACGGCCTCCACGCCGCCACGACCCGCTTCTCTCTGCACTGTAATTAATTATAGTGGCGCACGCAGGTTGGTTGGTTAGCAACAATAACAAGAGTCTCCATCAAAACGACGCCGTGGAAGTGAAAAGACTACCTGGCGCTTCGGCTCCCCGTCCAACTCCACGCTCAACGCGCGCGTCTATCTCACGCCAAAACTTGTAAACGCCGCACGTCATATTCGACACGGTAAATTAATGGCGAAGAAAACAGTAGCGCGATTACTTTTGTTTTTCTAGAAGTAAAATTAAAAAACAAAAGCAAACGAAGAAGAAAAAGAGAGAAGGGGCAAAACTGAAAATAAAAGGTAAAAAATGGAAATGGAGTGCGCATAATGCTGTGAGTTTCAACGGCCAATCGGTGGGGAGGACAAGCAACGCGTATATCGATTCGGATCGGAGGAAGATGAGAGGATGGGATAAGGTTAGGGCATCGGCATCGGGAGCGAGATTTGGTCGCAATTCAACGATGAACGAGCGCACACCGTCGTCTCGGACGGTCCGGCTCGGCCGGGTCACGCCCCAGGCGCCTACTCACCGCACCATATACTGCAACGATCGGGAGGCCAATCAGCTCGTCAGATTCAGGGTTTGTCAACCTTTTTTTTTCGTATACAATAAATACACTCATCTATTTGTAATTTGTATGTGTGTTTGCGTGTGCGTATTTCCGAGTTCTGTTTTTTTTTTTTTTTTTTTTTTTCTGGTTTTCCCTTTGTTTGGTTGAAAAGAAACGGTGGGAAATGAAGGAAGATAGAAATTTAAGATTGTTCATTCTTCACAAGTATTTCCAGACTTCAAACTGGATTTTGACAAAGAGTATTTGAATTGAAGTTCTTTCGAAGATATAGGAAAAGCAGGTTTTACTAGATTATATTGATTAAGGCAAAAGCACTAATTCCAATTCCTTTGATTGAAACTCTCTGTAGTCTCTCATTTTTGGATTGAGAAATAACATACAATGTTCCCTAGGAGTTAGCCTCTAATATTCTAAGCTCAATCAACCCATACACCAACTACCTTTCGTCTCGAGGCTTCACTAGTGTTGCTAAACGGCCTGCCAACAGTGTCTCCTGATTAGAGGAGTACTGACAAAGTGTCAATGAATCAGTAAGTAATTTTCCGACTCAATTTCTGCCAGCTGATGCACACAGCCCTCTATGGCTTGTCCTCATTTTGAAATTCAGATGATCTACATCAGGATCTTATTGGAAGCAGTTGCACATGCAAACAATGTCACTTTTGATGGGATAGCTTCTTTGTCACAGTATTTTACTTCTGCTAGAACTGTTTCAATTCCGCAATTTACAAAGGCCAGTTGTGTGACATGATGCTCTGTCTATTAAGCCATTGTACTTGAGTTAAGCAAAAGGGGGGAAAAAACGTAACTCTGCTGTCTAATGCACTTGCAGACATATATTTGCATCTTGACATCAATTAATTCGTTACACGGATGATACTGTTTGTGATATCTTGCAATAGGCAATTCCTAAACTTCTGTTGATGTTATATTGCATCTGGTTCCAATAAATATTACCTGATTTTGATTAGTACGGTTTTATTTGTATCAGGGGAATTCTATATCGACTACAAAGTACAATTTTTTTACTTTTCTACCGAAAGGACTGTTTGAACAGGTAACTTACTTTCAAGCATCCTGGAAAATAAAATGGGTAAATCTGAATTGTATTCAAATTATTTTGTTGTAATTAAATTTAGATGAAAGAAATTTCTCATTGTATCTATGGTATTATTTTGTTAGAGCAACATGTTCTATTTTTATGAAATGAATAGAGAAAGAAGTATTGTTATAATTTTTTTTTTTTTTTTTTTTTTTAAATACCTTTACTTATAAAAGTAATATTTTCAAAAAAAAAAAAAAAAAAAATCATTCGTATTCATAGTCAAACGGAATTGTTTCTTACTTTTTCATATTGTGAATGTTCTCACAGGAAAAAAAGTTTAGGACCATGTCTTTTTCTAAGTTGGGTTAAAGATTTTTTTATTTTTTCAAATCAATCTATTAAATTGACATTTTTCATTAGAGCATGCTTTTTATTTTAAAAATACTTTTGAGAATCACATGTTCTAGCACATGCTCTAAAAGCATATATATGCCATATGCTATGTAAATCTTAAATCTTAATTAATAAAAATGTGTGAAATTAAAGTGTGGTAAAGAGTACAGGTGTGTTACTTAAGGTAGGGAATCGATGATAGATGTATAAGGAAACTAAATCAAGCTAATATGGAAATTATTCTAAAAAACTGCACGTAAGAATTACATACTTAAGGACAAATGATAAATTAATAAACTAAATTAAAAAAAAAAAACTCTTCAACTCAATTTAAATAAAAAAATTTATTCAAAAATTTATTAGTTTTGGTATTTGCTCCTTTTTGATGCATGTAACATCAACTTTTCTTGGTCCATTGTCTTTAACAAGACTTGAACCAAAGAACTAGTGTACCTTATTAGTAACCATTACTCCCATAGGTTTAAGCTGTCTGGAAGTGAGACAACAATGTACTCTGACGAAAATGGAAATGGAGTCAGATGAATTCTCCAGTAATCTGGATTAGGCTAATTAAACTCTGCTAGCTTACCTTACTACATTACTGATACAATGGCTCTCATGTTGAATGTTTGGAATTGGGTTTAGGAATTTAAAGAAATTTTTGATATATGCTGACTGTGCAATGGTTTAAGCATATCACATGAATGGGTTAGGGTTAGTTCATTGCCATCTCCCATGATTTTTGTTTTGGTTATGTTCCTGAGATTTTTTTTTTCCCTGACACTGGACAGTTTAGGCGAGTAGCTAACCTCTACTTTCTTACAATCTCAATTTTATCAGCAACAAAAATCAGGTATGTTAATTTAAGCTTGTTTTGAACTTCTGCTATGTTGGGCTTGGGTCTAAATATACCTACATTCAACAATTTCTAATATAATCTTATATATTACAAGTTTTGATGTATTTCATGTACTAGTTTTGATGTATTTGATGTCTATCCTTCTATTCTTAGATCACATGTTTTCTTGGCCTGTGATAGTTATCCATCTAGATTTTAAACTGCTCAACTTAACTAAGATTTTATACCAACTAATTGGGATTGCTTCTATAAATCCTTTATAGAGCTGACCCAATTAGATCCTGCTTTTAAAATTTAGTTTTACATTGTTTCTAGCTTACTATGTAACAGAATTGATAGATGGGCTAAAGTTTCTTTTTAGACTTGGGCTTTGCAGATGTTTTTGAAGCATTTAGCTCATCATTTCGGTAGTGGAAGATTGCACCTAATTTCAATATTTTGAAATTGCACTTCTGCAACATTTTTTTTAAATATTGTGTCTGGTTTCATTGCAAGCTGTTCTTCCTTACTGGCATGAATTACATTAAGTTTTGTGTAATGCTGATATATATAACGGTTAAAAGATAATCTTTGCCTGTTGTAAATCTTGCTATAAAGTGTTTTCTAATATGTTTATTGCACCTTTTATGTTTATTATGATACTACATGCATCATTTACTGCCCCATTTTTATTTTATTTTATTTATTTATTTATTTTTCATTGAGATTCATTCCCTCTCCATTTTCTTCTACATGCCTTGCTTTGGCTTTGCAATCCTCCTTTTGCATGGAAGTAATTATCAAATTACCACTATATCACTGTGTTAGTGGTCATATTAGAGCTATCCTGTTAATGTTTGATTTGTTGTTGTTGTGAACCTGGATATGATGTATCTTAATATTATTTTGATCATGCAGTCCTGTGTCTCCAATAACAAATGTGGTCCCCTTAAGTCTGGTGCTCCTTGTCTCTCTTGTAAAAGAAGCTTTTGAGGATTGGGTGAGTACTGTAGTTCTTGCTCATTGTGGCAGGCACTCTTATTCATTAATTAATGAATTAATTTTTTTGGCTTTGGTTCTCTTCTTAGACAATATATATATATATTTTTTTATTTTTTTTTTATTTTTTATTTTTTTTTATTTTTATGTTTTATGTGTTAGCGTGGGCATAATATTCCATGAATTAGTTGGTATCGGCATTGGATTATAAATGTGTAACAAATGCTTATTTCCTTAATTTATTTATTTATTATTTCCCTTAATTGTGTACAACAGAAGCGTTTTCAGAATGATATGGCAATAAATAACTATCTTATAGACGTCTTGCAAGATCAAAAGTGGGAGCCTATACCCTGGAAAAAATTGCAGGTTGGAGACATTGTCAGGGTGAGTATTCTGCACTTCAATGTTTTTGTGATGGGATGTATATTGATGTAGTATATGTTAAGCATTGAGCTTTGATGCTTCCAGAAAACCCATCTTCTAAATATAGTATCTTTGAGATAAATTGTGCCAGATATGTTCTTGGTCATCCTTGTGGAGTTATAGTGTTGTTTCAAGTGTGCAAATTATGTTAATTCATTTTCTCATATTTGTGGTAAGTCAAATGTAAACCTAGTGAGCTGTGCACCATTTCATACTTGTTTTAATCTTAAGTCGTATGGTACTTATTGAGCATACTCTTCACCTGTGGACATTTCGTCTCTTATTTCCTGCAACTATTTTGACTTTGGTCCCAGATTTTGGCATACAAAAACACTATTTGCTATGTTCGACTATCTCAGCTATTGTCATGGGCATCGTATGTGCTGTGCCCACTAGTAATTGTGGCACTTAAATCTACTTATCAAAGAAATGTGGCACTTAAATCTGATATGGGCTTTTTGCATAAACGGTCAGAATGGATTTCCTTTTGCTTGGTAAGAGTTTACTGTTGTTATTGTGTAACAGAATCTGTGGTTGGATATAAGGGTGTTGTATGTTGATCAATGAAAGACGTCTTTGTTTTAGCTTTAGAAGCTGGCCACTTGAGGGAAAGAGAGCTCCACTTTGTGGTTGCTTCCTAATCAATCCAGTTCAGCTGAAGGCGCCCTTCGCCCTTTCTCTATTTTTTTTTTTTTGGTGGGGGTATGATAGGTGGAGTGATGATGGATGGAAGTGACAGTGGATTGCAGTTGTAGTCTTGATGAGCTACTTGTTGGACTCCAGTTTTTTACTTTTTAGACGTGTGTACATATTTTCTTGCTATGTAACTAGAAAGGAAAAATTGGTTAGTTGTTACTCCTTCCTTTTTGCTTTGGTTTCTGGTTTTCTATAAGTTTATGTGGCTATTTAAAGTTAGTGTAGACTTAAGTTAGGGAATAGAACAGTTTTCAAGGTTTTATTTGAAAAGTTCTCTAGTAACTTATTCATAGTATGTGTTATCTTTAAACAGTATGATGCCGAATTTTGCATCTTGCAGGTCAAGCAGGATGGATTCTTTCCTGCGGATGTGCTTTTTCTTGCTAGTACAAACCCAGATGGTGTCTGCTATATTGAGGTTCTCCAAATGTTCTCTACTAATATTTAATTGTTATTATTATCATTGGTTTTGTTTTTGTTGTTATTATTGTTATTGTCATTATGATGATGGTGATGATTCTCTAGAAGAGTGAAGAGTGTTTGGTTCTTGTGATTTATAATTCAATAACTTTATATTTTCTTTTCTTTTCCTCTATTTGTTTTTGTTGTTGGTTGCAGACTGCAAATTTGGATGGGGAAACGAATTTGAAAATTAGAAAGGCATTGGAAAGGACCTGGGATTACTTGACTCCTGAGAAGGCATCTGAATTCAAAGGTTTAGCATTTTTGTTGCACCACTTGTCTGTCTTAAGTGTAGTTGACCATAATGCTAGTACCGTCATCTGCATTTATAGTTTCTCTTGGAGCCTTTACTTAAAGCATATGAAATTTTACCAGCACTTACATGCTTTTTACAAAATGGGAGGAGTTTAATCAAATATGAAACTGGGACACTCTATGCAATGTTGTTGATTCCCTGTTATAGTTAAGCAAGGGAATAACTATAAACATAAGCTGGGCAAACATAATTGGGGTGGGGGGGAAGTTATGGGAGATTTCCACTCAATGTTGCAGTGTGCCCATGTTATTATGCCCATTTATCTACCTTGCATTTAACAGAATGACTGTAACTTCTTAGTTGTGCTGAGAAATGTTTTTACAAGGGATACAAATAAATCAATACATTTATTTAGTGCTGTAATCAAGCCGAGCCAAGCTTGGCCTGTTCAAGCTCGCTCCGCAAATAACTATATGATTTTTTTTTTTTTTGAGTTCAAGCTCAGCTCGAACTCGGCAAAAAAAAAAAAATGTAAATGAGTCAAGATTAATTTTTTTGAGCAATGAAGAAGCTAGAAATGGTTCCTTCTCCTCGCCAACCTTGAGTCTAGGGTCCTCGCCGGCAGATCCAGGTCATTGTTCATCATCTCCTCTACCGGCAGCATGTCAAAATCCTCCTAGGCATAGAGCAGTAAATCTACAGCTTATTAGACGCAGCGTGTGTAGCTCACACCCAAGGAAGCAGTAAAGGGGTAGACAAGAAAGAGGGGTGCGTGGGTCGAGGCTGTTTAATATATATAAACAAGTTTAGTGAGCCTATTTGGGCTTATACGATCTATGTTCACGGGTCTAATTTGAGTCGAACCAAGCTTTTGTGACTAACGAGCAGCTTGGCTCATTTATAGCCCTACATTTATTACTTAATAAAAATAAAATGCCTGACAACCAATTCTTTGCTTATCGCAGGTGAAGTGCAGTGTGAGCAACCAAACAATTCGTTATACACTTTCACTGGCAATCTTATAATTCAAAAGCAAACATTGGCTCTCAGTCCGAACCAAATTTTGTTGCGAGTATGACATGATTTTTCTCCCTTACAACATTTGCAGTTAATATTTGTTTGTTTTCAGCTTTATGTTTTAGTAGTGCAATCTTTGCCATTAAATATGTTTTTACTGCGCTTAGAAAAAAAAAAGTCTCGCAGCTCTTTACTATTTGCTAGGAATCTGATAAAATAAATTTTAATACAAGAATCCTGTATGTTGCCCTCCAATATTTTGTTGATCTTCATGGTGTGAATGAAATATTTTTGTTACTAGTTTATGCTACATTCAGAATAATTTTACCAGTTTAAATATCATCACAGTGACTTGGTATTGTATGTGGTAGTGAAGTGGCAAGAGTTTTGACCATTTGTTGCTTTATGGTCTTTCATATTTATTGTGTTTGGGATTCAATGTGTGATGCCAAGGGTTGTTGATGTGTGCTTTTGCTGGAAAGGCTTACCAGGAAGGCAAAGGAATAGTTTCATTTGGAATGCAGCTCTTCTATGTCCCCTGTGCATTATTTATTTATTTATTTATTTTCGGGGGGGGGGGGGGGGGGTGAGAGGGAGAGAGGAACAATCATGCATTTATGGTGTAGAGTTGCCTAATTTGAAGATTAAGTCATTATTCATGCACCTTCTACAAGTTGTCAAACACTTGTGGCAACAGTCACATTTCCTCTTTGGTAGGGTTTGTTGATTTTTTAAATTAAAATTTGCAATTTTTGGAGAAGCTTGTATCTACATGGGTTGTTTCTTTCATAATAAAGTTTTCATTCTTTTAAAATATGGAAGACTCCCTTCTTGATAGTCCTTCTAATCTTCTATTATTTGGTCAATGTTGATTTATCTCCATTGGTGAAACTTAGCTGGCTTTACTCATCAGCATTGGCTATGTGTTCTCAGGGGTGCAGTCTCAGGAATACGGAGTACATTGTTGGGGCTGTTATTTTTACAGGACATGAAACAAAGGTTTGATATCATGAACTACACTGCTATATACAACAGCTATTTTCCTCTCTTACCACCACCTCTATTCCTAAAAGCATGGCCAGACATGATCATGTTTGCGAGTGTATCTTCTTCTCTACGAGTCTGTTTTTCTGTTCTTTTTAAGCAATTTGAATATAATAAAGTGCAAAATTCCAAAATTCCTAATGTGTTTAATAAGAAAAAAAGGCTGGTCGAAAAGGCGTAGCTCATTATTAAGTTTTTCTCTTTGCCCGTCTTTATAGTTCTCTTTTCTACTCTTCGAATTTTATTTGTTTAAAAGAAGGGTTGAAATGTATGACTGAAATACATAGTTTAAAAAATTAAAATTATGTGAAATGATCTTTACTTGTTCTGTATCCTATATTGAATTTTAAAAAAAAAAAAAAAAAAAAAAAAAAACTTTTAGCACATACAACATGTCAGACATTTTGGAGTCATGTCGAATGCATGCCAATTTCTGATGTGTTGAATTGAAGGCATATCTATTCTCTACTGTCTATATTTTTTAGTTCATTTTAATGGACATTTGGATTTAATTGCAGGTTATGATGAATACCATGAATGTTCCTTCCAAAAGAAGTACATTAGAGAGAAAACTTGACAAACTTATCCTCATGCTTTTTGGTGCTCTATTTACAATGTGCCTGATTGGAGCTATAGGCAGGTTTGACAATTAGGAAATTTTGTAGTTTGCTCCATATATGCTGAATGTTTGTAGATTTTTTTAACAACTAAAATATATTCACATTACTTGGCAAGTTTTCCCATGTCATGATATTTTTGGCTTCTGGAAATTCTGCAGTGGTGTATTCATAGATCGCAAGTACTATTACTTAGCTCTCTCTAAAAGTGTGGACGATCAGTTCAACCCGGACAACCGATTCTTGGTATTGTTTGCTTGCTGCTGCGAGCGGAATGCTATGGAATGAGCTAATGTTGTTTCGTTTTCCTTAATTTTTTTTAAAGTTAATTCTACTTATTGGTTTTTCAGGTTGCCCTTCTTACAATGTTTACCCTGATTACTTTGTACTCAACAATTATTCCCATTTCTCTTTATGTATCCATTGAGGTGGTTCCTTAGCCTATTGTAATCTGTGTGTTAGCAATGTACATAAAGTGTTGTTGAAGGGTAACACTTTTTGTTATTTTGAAATTACTGCTTCAGATGATCAAATTCATTCAGTGCACTCAATTTATCAACAAGGACTTACACATGTACCATAGTGAAACCAACACCCCAGCACTGGCTCGTACTTCCAACTTGAATGAGGAACTTGGACAGGTAAATTGTTGCCATTTTGACATTCTTGAGTAAGTTGCAACAGGCGTTCTTTATTATTACTAAACTAAACAAAACAAAATTATGTTAAGTGTCACTGTTGTTGCTTCATCGTTGTTGTCCTCATCATCATCTGGGAGAGTTGCATTGCTGAAACCTCTTGTTGTCTGCTACTCTTGTTAATATACTTGATCAATCATGATTGTTGAAGGTGTGAGTTCTATTGTTATAGTTATCCAAAAAGAGTTATTTTGTTCTGTTTTACTGCTATAATCAGGTGGAATACATCTTTTCTGACAAAACTGGAACTTTAACAAGAAATTTGATGGAGTTCTTTAAGTGTTCAATTGGAGGAGAGGTGTACGGAACTGGTATCACTGAAATAGAGAAGGGAATAGCACAGCAAAATGGCTTAAAAGTCTCGGTATGCATCACTGTCATTTTATGGAGACTCACATGATTACTGTTTGAACTGAAGACTCATTAAATTCATTACAGGAGCATAACTCAGCCAATTCAGTGCATGAGAAGGGTTTTAATTTTGATGATGCTAGGCTTATGAGAGGAGGTTGGAGAAATGAGCCTAACCCTGATATTTGCAAGGTAGGTATTTTATTTTAAGTGTGAACTGAATGCATTATTGTTTCCATATATGCTCAAGTTAAAAATGACAATCAGATGGCATGCTTATTATGAAGAGTATTTTTTTATGAGTAAACTGTTTGTGGTTGTAGTAAGGTGGTGAGGTTATTTATCTTGATTGCCTCCCATGTTGTGTATGTAAATTCTTATATATGTGCTTTATGCTTCTTTAAGAGTTTCTGGCAGTTGCTATATGCAGGCGGGAAAGCCACAACTTTACATGCCTTAGTTGAAAAGAAAAATGTATAGCATTAGGGAAGTCTGACTGTAATTCCAATTTTTTATGCCGGATAAGATTATTTTTACTTGTTTTGATGCTTAGGCTCATTTGGAAATCTTGTTTTTTTTTTTTTTTTTCACGAAAGAAAATAAAAAATTGTTTTCTGTTGTTTTTTTTTTTAATCTCTGAATAAGTGTTTTGTACTTTGACTGAAGACAGTTTTCGAGAGGAGAAAACTTCGTTGTATTCAAAATAAATGGTCCTATTGGAAAGACTATGGGTAAAACTGTCTTTGTTTGGCTGTACCCTGAAGATAACATTCTTTTCCCCTCAATTTTCCCCTCTGTGATGCTGCCTTGCCCTCCCTTTTCTTTTGCCACTATGCTTGTTTCTTTTTTCACAAAATTAGAACCTGCAATGCTAAACATGTTGTCTGGCTGAAAAAAGCACATTTTCTTTTCTTGAGAAAAGAATCTGAACAGGGTATTTGATTCTATTGCTAGCGTGTTGTTTCCATTTTTGAATCTTTAGAAAGCAGAGTCTTGACAAGAACTATACTCTATGATTTGGAGTTGTGACTTTACTTTTCAGAACATTTGATGGAATCATATAATTTTTGGCTATTGATGGAATTGTCCCTAAATTTGTCTTAAAAAATGAGTTACTAAAACTACTTTTCAATAAATTTGGTGTTTATCATATTAGATCTACACAGATAGGAAAGTCTGTACATAAGTAAGTATAAAGTTCTCTCAATGAATTAATAATAGGATAAAATAACTTTGTCCAAAATTTGTGCTATATTGGCATAACTGTTTACTCTGCATTTTCTGAGGGTTCACAAACTTTTGGGCTTAAAAATTTGTGGCAGTGAAAGTTTACTGCTGTGTTGTTTTGGGTGGCTATGAAAATCCTGCTTATTATATAACTTGTAATAATCGGGATTTTCCTTTATCTATTTGTTTTAGGATGGGTTAATGCTTATTGTTACTCTATTATAATGGTAAAGAAGAAATATTGAAAATGCTATTAACCCTTTATCAAGAACAGTGCTATCTTTTTTCTTAGGAGCTCTGAAGGTGGGCTGTTAATCAAGTCCTGACAACATATAATTTTATTCTATATCGAGGGGTTCCTCGTCATAAAAAAAATGATTCTATATGATATTTGGTGTTCAGCATATTCACAGCCATGAAGCAGGCATAATCTTGTAAGATAATTTACTAGCTACAATTTGTTTTGAGTATAGGAGTTCTTCAGATGCCTTGCTATTTGTCATACTGTACTCCCTGAGGGTGATGAAAACCCAGAAAAAATTACATATCAAGCTGCATCTCCAGATGAGTCTGCCTTGGTTACTGCTGCAAAAAACTTTGGATTTTTCTTTTACAGGTTTGTACTTGCCATTCTCTTCTATGGCTTCTTGAAGAATGGATTATTTTTTGTTTCTTAAGTTTTCGGCCTTGGATTCCTCTGTTGAATACCATAAAAGTGACAAAGCTGATTGATCTGACACCGGTGGTTTGTGAATCCTCGCATACCCGCTGGGGTAGTTGTACCTACTGAAAGATGGTCCTACTAGTCTTTGAAATCTTTTCATTGAGAGATGAGGTTCAATTGAGTGTCAGTCATAATAAATAGTCTTAAACCTTAACGGATTATATTTTTACATATAAACTCAACTTGGAATGTTAGAATACGGCTTTCTGGTTCTTGTTCTAGTATGACTTCTCTTAGAGAGCTGCTATCATTCAAAGGTATACAGCTTGTTTTGAGCCTAATGTTTTTATCCATGTCTGAGGCTAATGGTATCTCATTCTCAGGCGTACACCTACAATGATATATGTTCGTGAGTCTCATGTTGAGAAGATGGGTAAAATCCAAGATACGTCTTATGAGATTCTAAATGTCCTTGAGTTCAATAGGTGGATATACATCATTCTTTATTTTTTTGTTATTTTTTTTAGTTCATTTATTTATCATCATTTATAAGTTTAGGATTGACCTCTCTAACATCAATTGTAATCCATGTTTTGTAACTAGTACGAGGAAGCGTCAATCTGTTATATGTCGCTATCCAGATGGCCGGCTTGTATTGTACTGTAAGGTAATAGTTTCTTGGGGCTAATTAGGATGGAATTTGCTTGGTTGTTGGACAAGAAAATAACACATGGCTAGAAATCTGCTTTTTTCAGGGTGCTGATTCTGTAATCTTTGAGAGATTGGCTGATGTAAATGCTGACTTAAAGAAAGTAACAAGGGAACACTTGGAGCAGTTTGGATCAGCTGGATTGCGTACACTTTGCCTGGCCTATAGGGACTTACATCCAGATATGTATGAAAGCTGGAATGAGAAATTCATCCACGCTAAATCTTCTCTACGAGATCGTGAGAAGAAGTTGGATGAGGTATATACTTTTGGATACATGTTGGTCTGGCCACCTGAATTTGATGGCATTCTTTTGCTAAAGCAAGCATTTCTTATCTTTAATGTTGATGCATTTTGAAAAATTCAATTATTGCTTTAATGCATGATGCTATATTAATGTTCTGTTTTTGAATGACGTTGTTTTAGTGATGTTTTTGTGTTATTATACTGGATTACAAATTATCACTTTCTACAAAATGTGAAGGGGGAAGAATGATGGAAAAGTCTTTCTGTGGATATTGATGTGTCTGATATTCTCTGGAGTACAATTTCGTACTTATTTCAAGTCATTAGCACTCAAAACGCAAAATCTGAACTAAGGGAAAATGTCACAAGAGTGATGTTTCCAACCCTTTATTTGTGGATGTTGATGTGCTGGAATTCATAAGACTTTGTTTGTATTGCCTTTGTCAAAGCGTTGTCCCCCCAACCCCCCCCAACCCAAAACCACAAATTTTGAGCTAACTGGCAAACACTTGGTGATATATGATTCGAGTTTCGTATCACATGTTTTTGAGCACCTCTGCTTTAAATGGAAGCATGATTTTAGTTCTTTTTCTTGTATAAAATTTATTGTGAACATACTTGAAATTTTTTGTTTACTGTGTCACATTGATTAATTTGTTGTGATGTAAATTAAGTAAATTTTGCAACAATAAAAAAAAACGTAAAATTTATGCAGGTGGCAGAACTCATAGAAAAGGATCTTATTTTGATTGGGTGCACTGCTATAGAAGACAAACTTCAAGAAGGAGTACCAGCTTGTATAGAGACTCTTTCTAGAGCTGGTATTAAGATATGGGTCCTGACTGGGGACAAGATGGAAACAGCAATAAACATAGCTTATGGTGGGTTGGTATAAAATAAGAGCTAGTACTCTGTCTCTCTGTCTCTGTCTCTGTCTCTCTCTCTCTCTCTCTCTCTCTCTCTCTCTCTCGCTTAAAATTCTAATTATTTGTTATTTCGACATTTGTGCCCACAACAACTTATCTGCTGTAGCCTGCAACTTAATTAACAATGACATGAAGCAATTTATCATCAGTTCAGAAACTGATGCGATTAGAGAAGTTGAAGAGAGGGTAAGCAGCAATATTTTGCTAACATGTTTTTACTTGTATGTAAGTTGGAAGGAATTATATTAAAATCATTTGTTAGATAACATTAATTGAAATCCTGTTGTTAGGGCGACCAAGTGGAAATTGCACGCTTCATCAAAGAAGAAGTCAAAATACAGTTGAAGAATTGCCTTGAGAAAGCACAGCACTATCTTCAGACGTTGTCTGGACCAAAATTAACACTTGTAATAGATGGAAAGTGTCTGATGTATGCATTAGACCCAAGTTTACGGGTGATGCTGTTAAACTTGAGCTTGAATTGCACTTCAGTTGTTTGCTGCCGAGTTTCTCCTTTACAGAAAGCACAGGTAGGTTCCAGATGTAATATAATTGTTAAGAATCTTTCTGGATTTATCTTGACATAGATGTTTAAGTTTGAGTGAGCTATTGATGCATTGCAGAATACTTGACATTGCTGTGCTTTGTTTCTCTGTCTGAATATCTTCTTAGCTTGTGCTTGGCTTTGGTTCCTGTATGTTGTGATTAGCAGTCCATGGCATCTCGTGTGATAAATGCAGTTCTATCATGCAACTCTATCATAAAAAAATGAAAGGAAAAGTTCCATACTTGGATTTGTGGGTTTATATTTTGATGTTCTTTTACTGTGTTGTAAACTAAATTTGATTTGAGTTACTCAATGTCCACATATTTACTTTTAACATGGAGCGGAAAGCATGGGAGTTGGGGATCTTGGCTGTTGAACTCTCAGTATAACTTGAATTTGCATTGCGTCTCTTTGCCCATGACCAATGTGGTGCAGTTCTGGGCGTCAAATGTTGGTTCAACAGTGAGATTGGGTAAATTTTAGATGGTGGAGTCACTTCAAAATTAAGAGGATATGGATTGGTTAATTAAGTTTTGAGCTTTAAGCTTAAGTCTCCATTTGTGGAGCATTTACTTCTATTGTTGAGCATCTGATGTGAAGTAAAAGAAATGAGGAGAGAAGTATGTTTGGTTATGCAACAATGCTGATACTCTCAAGGATCTTCACTAGAATGTTGAAGATGTGCAACCAAAACTGACCCTAAGAAAGAAAGACTGAAAACCTAGCAGGTTTCAGTTATGTTTAAGTACATTAAATTCTGCTTTTCTAAAAGAAAAATAACTTGCTTTTGCTAGGTTGTTTTTTTTCCTTTCCCCTTCATGCAAGTACTTTTACTGTGCTGAACAAAATAGTACTCTTTTTGTTTTTTTTTTCCTCTATAAGAATATAGTAGTTGTTATGATACTAACCAAACAGTGCTTAGCAGGTGACAAGTCTGGTCAAAAAAGGTGCACAGAAAATTACCCTTAGCATTGGTGATGGTGCCAATGATGTTAGCATGATTCAAGCTGCTCATATTGGCATTGGAATAAGTGGGATGGAAGGGATGCAAGCAGTGATGGCTAGTGATTTTGCAATTGCCCAGTTTCGTTTCCTTACGGATTTGCTTCTTGTGCATGGACGGTGGTCTTATCTTAGGTTATGCAAGGTCTGAATTTCCTTTAATTTCAAAACTTTATTAACATCTTTTTGTGTGTTACATACATGAGAATTTTTATAGTGCAGGTGGTGACATACTTCTTTTACAAGAATCTTACATTCACATTGACCCAATTTTGGTTCACCTTTCAAACTGGATTTTCTGGTCAGAGATTCTACGACGACTGGTTTCAGTCATTGTACAATGTCATATTCACAGCACTGCCTGTGATCATTGTGGGGCTTTTTGATAAGGTAGTGCCTTCTTTCAGACTGCTTATGACTACAATATTTTACTGCACTTATACTGAAGCAAATGCCATTGGTTTGCTTCATCAATTTAGTTGGGAAAAACATTTATCTGAAAGCCCTATCTCAAAATATAATATACTAGTTGCACTGTCTGTTTTTATTATTTTTTAGGGAAATCATTATTGAGTATTTCCTTTATGTTCTTTGCCAGGATGTCAGTGCTTCCCTTTCTAAGAAGTACCCTCAACTGTATAGGGAAGGAATAAGAGACGTCTTTTTTAAATGGAGAGTTGTGGCGATATGGGCATTCTTTTCCATCTACCAATCTCTTATATTCTTTAACTTTGTTACGACTTCCAGTAAAAATGGTAAAAATCCATCAGGAAAGATGTTTGGTCTCTGGGATGTCAGCACGATGGCCTTTACTTGTGTTGTAGTGACAGTCAACTTGCGACTTCTAATGATGTGTAATTCGATTACAAGGTGGCATTACATTAGTGTTGGAGGAAGTATTTTAGCATGGTTTGTTTTCATTTTTATTTATTCAGGAATTATGACCCCAATGGATCGACAGGTGGGTCCTTTTTTTTGGTATATTTTTTAAAATCCCTTTCAAATCATTTCAAATGCTAATTTTTTTTTTTTCACATTCATTGCAGGAGAATATTTATTTCACCATATATGTCTTGATGAGTACATTCTATTTTTACCTCACAATTCTTCTTGTTCCCATTGTTGCTCTTTTTGGTGACTTCATCTACCAAGGGTAAGAAATTAGTTTTAAAAGTATTCCTTGGCTTTTATATATGAAACAAGTTGCAAGTCTTTTATGCATTATGAAGCTGCCCAATGCATGTTTTCATTGATCATATCAAGAAGTTAGGATTATTGGTTTTAGGCAGGGTCAGGTTCAACTGACGAAGCTTGTAGTAAGGCCACTTTTTATACTCGTATAGTGTGTTCTTCTGGAGCTTGGAGCCACACTACCCTTTTCCTTTTTTTCTTGCTTTGGGAGCAACACTACCTTCCTTATCTTCTTATTCTTGCTTTTGGAGCAATGCAACACCTGTGTAAGTATTCTGTTATGATTCCCAATAGGACCCCAACATCATTTGCCTGGAATAATTCGCTGTCCTGCGGGGATTAGCCTTTCTCAGCTACTGAATATGATTTAAGGGAGGATTGACTTTGTACAAAATGGGCCAGTGATAAGAGAGACTGGAATGTGTCTCCATGAATCAACTTAAGGTATTGATGACTCTTAGTTTGGTTCATTTGCGTTCATCAATTGTGGTGAATGCTCATTCAACCTGCACACTAGGTGTGGTCCTTTTGGTGAATTACGAAGCTGGATCTCGTAATTACATCTCCCGATTTAAAATAACCAGAGCATTGTCGCGATCCATCAGATAGATATGTTGTGATTGCAGCATATAGCATGGTGAAAGCTTCCTCCCCATTTTGCACTTTGTGTTTGCGTTTCACATTGAAACCCTATTATAAATTAATAATTTTTTTGATAAATACTTGGAACATCTTTTTCTTTTGATAGTAGACTTTCTGTGCATTAACATGTGGTTTTTTTATTTGGATGTAGGGTTCAAAGATGGTTCTTCCCCTATGATTATCAGATTGTTCAGGAACTTCACAAGCATGAGGCTGATGATACGGGCGGGTTGGATCTGGTTGACACTGGGAACCAACTTACGCCAGCTGAGGCAAGGAGATATGCCATATCTCAACTACCGCAAGAGAGATCAAAACACACTGGCTTTGCTTTTGACTCACCAGGGTATGAGTCATTTTTCGCTGCACAGCTTGGTGTCTTTGCCCCACACAAGGCATGGGACGTTGCACGGAGAGCCAGTATGAAATCACGGCCAAAGATACCCCTTAAGAAGTAGCTTGAATTGATGTTATTGTACAAAAATTTTCATTTTGACAGTAAGCTTTAGAAATATTTGTTGAATTAGCTTTTGTGCCATATCTAGGTTAGGTAAGTTTTCCCGTCCATTTATTTTTTCAACCCTGAAATCTGTTTTTCTGCTGTCAAACTATACTGGCTACCGGGGGGTTGCGACAAATGTACATCTACATAATCTGACAAATACAAATGAGCGTTTTTGGCTGTGCAGGATGTTCAGGCATGCTGTCATCGGACTACCTCAAGTCAGGCCGGTTTTTTAAAAGTGCCTGTTATTTTTCAATCCAATAAAAAACAATTTCAAACTTTCCATTCAATTATCTGGAGAATCGTTACAGAAAAATGATGGGCAATTACTGATTCTGGATCAAACCCAACGTGTCGTACCCCATCCCCCCTTGACCACATTCATAGGGAAGATTGGAGACCTCTCCGGTGTCGGGATTGAAGATGTGTGTTTTTTACCGTACCCAGTGGGAAAGTAGAACAAGCCATTACAGGATTGCAAACTGTTCTTGTTAAATAGGGACTAGCTTTTTTACTTGTGTAGTACAAGTATTTATCCCCACTAAACCTGGACAAAATTGGTTAAGCAGGTATGCAGATTGATAGAACATTACAATATTGGCCTAACAAAATTGATTCATCCCTCCTGAAACTGCTACTCCTAATGAACTTTTCTGTTGAGTGAAGCCAAGGGATTGGAAGAAGACTATTCTCTCCTATTCACAGGGAAGAAGGAATTCTATATTGTTCGCTTTCATGGCTCTATTTCTTCAAGAAACCTGGATTTTCCTGAGTAGGCATACTGTATCTCTTCCTTCCATGTCCGCAAAACATCCATCTCATTACCTGCAAACAGCAGAGAAATCAAACTACTTGCACTTTATGGTTTATGAGAAAACTCATAAACCATAAAGTGAATGGAAGCTTTTGGGAGCCCATACATAATAAATATTAAACAAAAGAAAATCAAATTAACAAAGAGAGTAGTCAAGAATCCTCCCAAAACTAAATAAAATAAGGACTAAACATCAATAATAAAAAAGCAGATGTATTCATGCCAGAGCAATAATCAGTGGGATGGATACGATTGTTTCTAGTGTTGAAGCCTCGTCTCCCTTGTCATCCAAAAAATAAAAACTATTTTGAAAATTTTCTCTCACAGAAAGTAGCGTTGACGAGAAACAAATCATAATAACATTTGTCTCCGTCCTTTTGGGGAATTTCAAGGAATTCGGTGATTTCACCGGTGAGTTGGGGCCTCCGAAAAAATCCTGTCTTGGTATTATAATATAGTAAGGATTTAACGTTAACTGTATTCCGACGTCGATTTGCCGATGTTAGCAACATCTCGCCGGTGTTATTGTTGAAGGCAACAACGTTATTATGTCTCATCCAACCAAAAGGCAAATGAATTGTTTCCTTAACCCACTTGTAGACTTCCAATACCCAATACTGCAATTTATCATATTCCACGTCCAGCACATTGTACCCCAACATCTTCCTGTTCCGCAATACAAACTCTTCCAACAAAGCCAAACGTCCACCAAATTCAGTTAGATATTGAGGGAACGAATCATCATCAGGGAAATGAATCCTTGTAAATTGCTCATCCGCCATATCAAAACATACTATACATTTCTGGTGTAGATCATTTCTGCCACGCCCACGAATACGATAATATATCTCAACATCAGGATGATCCACCACATATTCAGAACCAAAATAAAACCAATGAATTGTGCCATTAGCATACACAACATTGCGAGGCCATGGATGATTAATTTTTTCTTTAGATAGAAACGTGTGTATCGTTCTCCACGATCCGCCACTGCCTAGAGTAAAAATCCTGAAAAGCCACATATCATAATGAACAATGAGAACCTTATGCTTGTTGGACGAAGGATCGAACCCAAAGTATTGATCGAACCCATCTCCAATCCGCCATTGCCGAAGTTCATAAGGAAGAGGGGAGACCTCTCCGGTGTCGGGACTAATGATGTAGTTTTTACCACCGTCACCAATCATGCAGTTTTGACCGATCCTGTGAGTGTATAACAAGCCATTACAGAATTGGAACCTGTCCTCTTCAAATATTTGAACAGAGATTGGGGGTAGGGTTCCACCCTCTTTGATTTCTGCGGAGTAGAAGTATTGCTCCCGCTGAGACAGATTGGCTAAGAACAAGATTCGGCCCGTGGGAGATTGAGTAGTGAAGTGACAATGGGCAAAGGAACGACGGCATATTGAAGTGTTGAAGGATTGGGAAACCCTTCTCAGCCCTAACAATAGCGACATACATGCCTTTGCTTGGGTACTGCAATTGTGTCTTTAGGCGGAGTCGGCCATGGAGTATCCAAGTGAATCCTTCACTTATTTGACATAGCAATTACCAAGCAATAATGGCAGCAAAAGTTAGATTCAAGCTCTACATTAAAAAAGGAAAAATTGGCCAGTTCGGACAGAGATGTCTATGTGGCTGCTAAACAGAGCTTGGGGGCTAAAGGGAGGAGGAGAGGCAATGACAAAGCACGGGACTGGGACACGTTTAGGTTAATGGGTTTTTTCCTTTTTACCACTATATTTTCATCTAATTAGGATTTTTTATTTATTTCGAGAATCATAGGTTCACCTGTCACTGGCACCTTTAGCCTTTAGGAACATTGCAAATGAATATGGTTCTCTTAGTTCTTAATGGAAACAGTATGCTTAGGGAGAAAAAAAAAAGGTTAAATAATGGAGCCTAATGTAAAGGACGGTTCACTTTTTTCATGTATCATTCATCACTTTTAGAGTAAAAAATGGTGTAGACAGGGCAAGAATCCACCGTAGATCATACGGCATCTTTATCAGATGAGACAGATATTTAAAGTATAGATAGTCCAAAATGAAGTCATTTTCCAAAGATCATGCCACAAGCAAGGCAAAACCACCATCTACCTGTACAAACTAAAATCCCCACTTGACCTGGACAAAATCGGTTAAGTAGGTATGGAGATTGATAGAACATTACAATATTGGCCTAACAAAATTGATTCATCCCTCTTGAAACTGCAACTCCTAATAAACTCTTATATTGAGTGAAGCCAGGGGATTGGAACAAGACTCACTTATGAAAGTAGGTCCCGCCTTTGAACTATTCTCTCCTATTCACAGGGAAGAAGGGATTCTATACTGTTTGCTTCATTGCTCTATTTCTTCAGGAAACCGGGCTTTTCCTGAGTAGACATACTGCATCTCTTCCTTCCATGTCTGCGAAACATCAATCTCATTAGCTAAGAAACAGCAGAGACATCAAACTACTTGCACTTTATGGTTTATGTTAAAACTCATAAAACTTGCCTCATGCCGAAATGCAATCCTTAAATTGGGTACATTTGTTTTGCGAATATCATTTCCTTCAGGGCCTCTCATACAATATTTATCACCAAGCCAGTGCAACTGCAAAAGGAATCAAAATAGTAACTGGAATATTTATCATTATCATTACTATAGTTTACCATGATAAAGTAACAACAGGTGGCAATTACTCTGCTTCTCCATGCCGAAAGCAAACCTGCCCACAACCAAATGGAGAACAAACGGAAGGGGGTGGTTGTAACTTTCTTGAACCAAAAAGTTTCGGAGTACAAATCCATTTACAGTTTTAAATAGTCGTCTTTTCTTTTTTTTTTTCTCAAATTCAGCCTTGTATAAGCCAAATTGAAGATTTCTGTTCATCAAGTTCCTTACCTTTGTGAGATGTGAAAATCCAGATTGATAAACAGAATTTCTAGCTATCTCGCAGAGGTCACAAGCACTGAGCTTCCAGACCTGCAAAATATGATTATATAAGAAAAATGACCGTGAGCAATGATATAAAACAATATTTAACAAACCTTTGCAGCAACACTATATTCTTCCACGAGAGGTTCCTTTGTCAAATGGATTTGCAAAGGATCATCAGTTGAGAGCGAGACATTTAGGCCACGCTGGAAGAACATGGGAAAGGGGTTGCGGTGATAGTCCAAGAAGAGGGAGTTATTGCTCAGAGGTGACATAGCCAATCCAATCTAAAAAGATAACAGGAATTACAACATTAGCGAAATTGGGACAGGATTCATTAACAAAGTTACCAAAAACACTCCACAATGCCATGAACTAACTTTAGAACTGCATATTATGACAGGCAGGAGAAAATCAGAGTAGTTCACACCGATTAGCATATAGAATAACACAGAGAGAGAGAGAGAGAGAGAGAGAGAGAGAGAATGTGGATCAAACCTGTGCAAGGTAATACAAATACTGCAAAACTGGAGATTTCCGCAGGTTAATCCCATGAGAAATATTGTGGGATAGAAGGAACGTAGCAGCCAAATGGTCAATATCACCTGCCTACAAAGGTCGGGAAAATCATAAGCGTCACAATAACCATAAAAGGATAGGAACCGAAACACAAGTGGTAGATAAAACCTCTCCACAGTGGGGCCGAAATTTTATTGTTGGCATTCCTTTTGACTCACGAAGCTGAAAATAAAAGATAAAGAGTTTTATATCCATTTCAACTACATATTTTTTTATTTTCTTAGGTGCTAAGGTGAGGTTTTAAAAAGAATGGAATGTATTAGAAAAAAGGGGAGCATTTCTAGAATATAAGAGGACAAGATGAAGTTAATTTGTGAAGAAGATAAACTATAGTAAGACCTTGTTGAGAATATACAAGTTACTGTAGCAGTAATAAGAGTAATAGGAAAATGCAGGATTGAACTCATTCGTCCATTCGGCTGGTGCTGGCATGTGCTTAGTTGGGCGCCTTTCTGGTTTACTTTCATCATCAACAATATCAAAACCCACCACCTGAATTAAGAAACAATTAACCTTATTAAGAGGTGGCAATAAGATAAGACAAGATGAGGGAAACTCATATAAGATGGTTTGGCCATTAGCAACAAGTACCTATTAGTAATCAGTATAAACAAGTGCTTCAATTCAAGTTAAAGGGTCCCAAGTGACAAGAAGAATGCAGAAAAATGAAGGGTGGGCAAAGAGGAGACATAATTTGCCAAGTACTTGACTCAGGTATAGGTTCAACACGGATAAACGGTTAAAGGTTCAAAAGGGATAAACAGTAAAAGTCTATTTTTCAACACATTGTATCTTTAGACAGATGCTTTTGTTTCTCCTTAGGTGACCTCTCTTGCACACTTCATGTGTACCTAGGGGCACTTTAGACTTTTAATAATATTTCGATTACTTATCAAAGAAAATTGTTCTTCAAATGGAGCAGTGTGAAGCCGCTTCAGTCAAATAGAAAGACAAACTGGCAGTTGTCTCATGTAGAATTAGAGAAAAAATAATAACATTGGATAATAGAAATAAGCCATAAGCCAATATACACAGAGTGCTATGTTAGCATAAAATCACAAACTAAAGATCACTAAAACATGCAAAAACAAGAACAACTATGTAATGAGAACACTTTTATGATGCTGCAACACTACTAGACAATCAAAAGGCCAATAGAAAGAAGGCAAAGAGAATTAACTCTATCTAATCAATGAAAAGTGGAATGATTATAAAATTGTCAATCAAAAAGGGGATATACATAAATATGACATTCAACTAACCTGCATCAGGAACAAATGTAATTGAGGATGAGAACTTGGATCAACTGTGGCCTCAAATAGTGGAATAAAAACGTTATCTAAAATATTCTGGAAAGAGGTAACGATTCCCATTTTCTTGTACACGTTATATAGACGTGGTAACTGCACATCAAAGTGTACACAAAAATTGAAAATGAGGTTAATAAAAATGATGTAGAACTATACAACTCACCGGAAATTTAAGGAGAAAGTTGCAATCAACAATGCATTGGTAAAATTAAAATGAAAATCCAATTCAAAAAATTTGATAAAAGCCGACAAATGAGAAACAAGGAAATAAAATTACCACTAAGAAGACAATAAAGGTTCTTCAGAATGTGATGTTCCACATTGTTTTGAATCATTTATGCAAAATTAAGTCATTTTTTACCCGTTCCAAAATGTAATCAATCTCTTACGGCATCACAAAATAAATAAATTATCATGAGGCTCAAATGTGTGCAGGACAGACATATTTTGCATAGGTTCACTCTGGGTATATTGTCCCAAGCAATATGGCAGTCCCATATAACTTTTCAACAAGATCTTTTTGCCACATAGAGTAGAATCCATATTGCCGTGTCTAAATGTTATGCCTGGTTTATCTTCCATGTGTTCAAAAGAAAGGAATTGCCATAAGGCTGCAAATTGTATTGTTAAACAAACGTTTAGTTTCCAAAAAGTTTGAAGTAAGATAAAATAATCCAGTATCACTTTTAAACGTAATCTTTTCACAACGCAAAATGAGATTCATTAATTAACACGTCTAGATCAGAATAAAAGAAGTGCACATATATGCTTAAGAAAGTTCAATATGCTTGGTCTAAAGTCTGGAGTAACATCAAAAGGTCCAATATTGCTTTTTAATATGATCTTTTCCCCACGATCATGAATAAAACAAAAATACTAAATAAATAATTACTTGAGGCAGTAGAGCCATGCTGCTACCACATTCAGGACCACGCCAAATGTATTCATACAAACCAAGTTCAACATATAGAAGATATAATGATCATGAGGTACCAGCAACATGACCAACTCCTCATTTTTTAATTTAGTACTGGCAAAGTGGATAGACAATTAACCACATATACTAAAGCAGCTACGAGAATAAGAAGCTAAAAACATAATATACCTGGATTAACCAAACAGCATTGTCACTATAAATAGCATTGTTAACAAACCAACTTGCCAGCTGATCCCATTCACTTTGTTTCCGACCATAAATGGAAATCCTATACTCTGCCATCTGAAAACGAGAGACATATAAGCTCTTTAGAATTGAAGTGACCAATTCTTTGAGATACCAAGGAGACAAGAGTCCAATTGGTGTAGCTACTGATTTATGTTCAGCACAACTGATAAGTGAAGGTAGTTATTAAGAGAGGTGTACCGAAACCAAAGCCAACATCAAAAAAATGACACAACGGAATTTTTCCACACCAAAGAATCAATTTGATATAAGCAGCAGTATTATGCCCTCGATGATCCAGGATGCAGTATACTTTTTGGCTTATTCAAACACCAAAAATTCATCTTACCCTTTATTTTATAAAACTTTACAATGTGTTCTGCATCAATTCCTTTATTACAAAGAAAACATACTGCCAATTAATCTTTTTTTTTTCTTTGTCATCATTGCCAAAGTAACCACAAATCTCAAATTTGCCATTATGAATTAAAAAAAAATGAACCAAGTAGATCCAAAAACAATTGCATTAGGGAATCCATAGACATGAAGAATACTTGAGATCCACCAATATAGAAACATCGCTCAAATTTGAGACAAAGTTCACAAAGCAAATATCAACTATCCACAATCAAATTTTGGCTTTCAAACTAACCTGGTCAGCAAGTAAAGATTATTTGTGGAAGTTTAAGGAATTCAAAAACCTTGAAGAGACTGTACATGTAAATGTATCTAAAACATACAAATATCTTTTTTATGTTGAACTTAAGTGCTGGAGACATGATTTTTGTGCAAAAATATCACCAAGAGAATGGCAATTATAAGTACAAGCATACTCTAATCAAAAGATACAGTTGACCATAGAAAAGGAGAAATAGAACAAGGCAGAAATGAATTTGACGTTCTACACTTTCTGACACCATATATTAATAAACCTGGTATTTGCTTGCTTCAAGATCTGATAAAACTTGCTTGGTTACTTCTGCCAAAAACCGACCTGTAATATTCACTCAAACAATCAGCTTCACAAAAGTAATAAATTAAGAATGATGATTGCTATCTTAAGTACAGAACAAGTAAAAAGAAGAGAATAATAATTAAAACGGTAAAGAATATAGAATCTAAATTTGAAAAATATGAGTTTCCAAGTTGAATTCTATAAAATTAGGGCTCAAAGGAACCTACCTACTCTGTATTCGAGAGATTTGATTCAAAATTAACCAAAATGAAAGCACCAAAAAGAAAAAGAAAAATTGGATAGAAAAGACATGGTTAAGGATTCAAGAAACATATTGCTTGAAGTAAAATGACAAGTATATATGTAACCAACGCAAGCACTTAAGATCAATTCTCTGCTAAGTATGCTTATATAAATGAACTCAGTCCTCCCCAAAAACTTTTCTTACACTAGTCAATACTAAATTAATTTCATGTTTTCCATTTTCTTATGAACCATATTTTTGGTTTCGAATACGCACCACCCATATGAATTAACCAAAACAGTAATAACCATAATAGGTGCACATTGAGAGATAAAACAATTCACTTCAAACTATTTAAGAATATACAAATCCAATGTCATATGCATATTTACCAAGTTTAAGCAGAAGAAAATCTAAATTTCTAAATGATAAGTTCATGTGATGTTCTAAACAAACTTTTGAACTAATAATGAAGGAGACAAAGCAATTACACAATAAATGGATAGGCCAAGCCAAACAGAAACTAGCAGTATTTCCCTAAGTTTCTCCAAAGCAATTAAATCCCATTCCAGTTTGTAGTCATAAAAAATTACAAGCAATAGGTTTAACTGTTATTATCAACCAAACCTTGGATAAGGTTGTCCTGCTTTAAGAATATCTCTCTGAGTCTGCTCTGTCCACAAGGATTATACTTAAGGTTGAACTTGTCAAATCGATGGAAGGTACTTTTATCAGCATGGACATCCAACAAATCAACATTGAGATCATGCCTGCATTGCAATTGTCTTCAGTTTAGAACATGGGCATACATGTGAAAACACATTTAAATTTGGGAAGAGGGGGGGGGGGGGGGGGGGGTGTTCTTCTGCAAATATAAATCAAGAGAACTATAATAGTGCATACCCTGTCAAGTCCAAACTCTCAAAAACTTCCTTAAGGGTCATATACTTTCCATCTCTGAATATGACGACCTGCCCAAAGTAGTTACATAAGTAAAAAGCATTAACAAAATGAAATTGAAAAGGGGGAGAAATTTTGTAAGACATTAAAGTGGAATTGCCTTGATTTTGACTCATCAAATGTAGGTTGAAAAACTCAAACAAAAACTTCAGGGAAAGGTGGGGGGACAGTTTCTACCTCATCAGGTTCCTTTTTTAGCTTTGACTTGATGAAGCGAAGGAGATGCTTCTGGTTCATGCATGCAGAATGATGCACATGTGTATCCACTTTTCTGATATTGTAAAAATCACGGTGTGGTGCACTCTTTTGATCCAGAAACTCCCTATCAGCACTTACTAACAGATGAAGGCGGAATTTCTGTATGATGTTCAGATATATGTCAAATGAATTTTGTAAGATTTATGTTGAACATTTAAGAAATAGAAGTGAAAAATGGAGAACGCAGAATGCTACCTCCTCAAGAAATCGCAGTCTATGATAGCATGCAGATCGAACATTTCCAAGAGACATAACTTTTAGGATGTGATGCATATCAGTGAAAAATCTTGTTGAACTTGCAACAGGGAAAAGATCCACAGTATCTGAGTTAAAATTCAGAGAAAGGCTTAAATATTTAAATATTCCTATAATAACACAAAAGGATAATCAGTCATCAAGTATTCAACAAATAATTGTTACTTTTACCGCACTCTGAACTACAGTGCTATGCTTACCATTTTTACTTGCATAAACATGTACCACTCCATCTTCCATTTTGAAATGGTGCTGCTTGGAAAACCAGAAAGAAATTATCAGAAGAAAGCTTAACAAACAAATGAATGGCAGTACTTGAATGTTAATATGTTGTTTAACTTTAAAACAAAACAGAAAAAATCTTTAGAAAATTTCACACAGTGAACAAGCAAAGAATAACTCACAGCTGTTGGTTCAGCAGGTTCGAAGTGAAATGGATCGCTATTCATCTTTGACGCACCAGATTCCCCAACAGCTTCTACCAACCATGGTTCAACTAATTCTCTATAGACATAACGTTTACGCAAATCTAGACACTCACGAATAATTTTCTGTACTTCTTCCTCTTCGGTGCTCATTGAATCTGAACCTATTGTTTTGACAAAAGAGAAATATGCCACAAGTAGTTAGTCTTTTCTTCAAATAATACAAATTAACCAAAACAAGAGTGCAAATGGTTGGCTAATTATCTCTATAACTGATAAATTTTTATAACATACTTTTTAGGTTTTTTCCCCATAGAATTGTGATTAAAAAAACCCAACAAGTAGAAAAATGTCAATAACGCCAATGAGCTGGTCAACAGATAGTATGACCAGAAAATACAGGCATCAACAAAATAGAGAAGTGATGGAAACAAGACATAGATCTCCATGAAACTCTTTAGGACAAGGAAGTTGAAAATACCATGTACTGTTGTTCTCAGAGTATTAGTGTTGCCAAAATTAGGATCATTCCCCACTATGTGCCCTGAAGCATTATCTATCTTTCCGTTGCTAAGCGGATCTACACCAGCTTTTGCTTCACTTGCTGTTGGACTGCACATCTTATCTTGCATAAAGTTCCCATCGTCACCCATTATTGGAACAGTGCACAAATTTTGGTGGTTGTCTGAATTTACATCCTGCAAATCCATCAACCAGCAAAACAGATTTATTATTTCTCTCACTTAATCATAAATATGTTGTCACACTTGTATCCTTAGTAACAGAAATAATAAGTATATAATTAGACTACAGAACTTTTCTTGATGTTGACATGACTCGCCCTGTAATGAACAACAAAGTAACAACCTGAGATTTGAGTTTACTTTTCAAGGAAACTGCTAATTTTGGTAACCTCAATATCATCTGTACCCTACTTTTGGTATACTAGAATGTGACAGTTAAGAGCTTAAGTAAATAGTACTACACATACTTGTGCATTTGTGATATCAGTAGAAAAATCTATATATCCATAGCTAAAAAGTATGTCATCTTCATTTGCAAGCTCAGTTCCTTCCTCGTCAGAATCTCCTGCATTATCAAAAGCATTGCCAGCAGGGGATCTTGGAGTCACTAGCCTACCAACAGATACTATCCTTGTACCAATACCAGAACGCTTGACATACTGATTCTCTCCTGCAAATAGCCAAAAGAAAACAAATTTTGATGCAATTTAGGATCCCAAATTGTCCTTTGATTGAAAAGCTATTCAAGACCAAGTAGAATATCCTCAAATATTGGGAAAATGACTTTTTATTTATTTATAAGTAATTAAAATATTGCAACTTCTAAAATGTATAGTATACACAGACTCCTTAAAAAATACAGAAACTCAAGAAGTTGAAAGCCAACAATACTATAAGCAATACTATAAGTAAAAGATAGCATTATCTTTGTTTTCTCTTTTATCACATGACTTTAATTTCTCAAATTATTTTCAACCAACAATGAACCGTATTTGATTCAAAGTGTTCCGAACCTCTATAGAATAATATCACTAAAAACCTTAATAAAATTATTTTTTAAATTTCCAAGCAGAAAATGGAAGGCATACCGTCTCTTTGATCCAGTCGAAGAGGCGGAAGCCCCTGGGGAATCAAATTGAGTCTGTCCAGCGAGAAAGCAAAACCTTGAGCCCTTAGTCCAACCGGTGGCTGATCAAGCTTGGGGTCTTCGTCCCACCAATCATTCCTCGACGCCACATTGGGCAACGACGCCGAAATTTTAGAACTCCGAAGCATGTTCTCGTCCAGCGACCTAGACAAACTCCGGCCCCGCATTTTCCGATCAACCACCATCTCTTCGTCGGAGCCGTACCCCCGGTCGTCGTCTCGCTCTTCTTCTTCTTCTTCTGCTTCCGCTTCCTCTTCCTCTTCTGCCTCGTCGTCATACTCGATGGAAAAACGGTCGCCGGCATTGCGAGAGGGTTTGCGGCGGATCTCAATGAGGCGCTGGAGGACCTGGTCGACGCTGCGCTTGTGGATGTAGAAGGCCGAGATGGCCATCAGTGAGGCCCCCACCAAGGCCGCCATGGCTAGTTGCAGAGACGAAGTCGTTGGAGACGAAGAAGAAGAAGACGAAGAAGACGAATCCATGGACGAGAGCGAGAGGTACTTCGCTGTGTTGTTCTCGAACAGGCTGATTTTTACGCTACCGGTGAAAATTCAAAGCATGGAAACCTATGAACGAGGCCTCGGAGTCGGAGCCAAGGGTTTTAGGAAATGAGAAGTGGAAGTGGACTTCGTGGGACCTGACAAAGTACACGTGTACAGAGTCTATGGGGTCCTTGACGTTTGCTCCATTCCAGTGCAATGGGCAGCGAGAGATCTCCTGCTCACCGTACATTTCGGTGCGAGCGTGACGTGGATCCACGGGAATAGATTGAAGTGTATTGGACTTTGAGGAATGGGCGGGTTCACAGCGCGGCTCGCACTCTGTAAATTTTTAGGCTGGGCTAATTACTAGCCCTTTACAATGGGCCATATATATCTAAAATGAGCCCAAAATAACTTTGGGTTGGGCTCCGGCCTACCCAAAAGTTTTTCTTGCTCAAATGAATTTATTTATTTTTTGGTGCATCATAGCTAGAATCTCGTAGCGGTGAATCGTATGGGTGTCAACTAGTTTAGTGGATAAACATTTCCGATCGAATTATAATAAGAAGTTTACATCCCATTTTGTACGCGCCTATTGTTTCGATGCATGGCCAAGATATCCCACAGCTTTTTTAAGATTGTTAATTATGAAATTGTAATGCCAAACGTACCCTTGATGTCAAAGAAATAAATACTTTAACCCCTTTTTTTTTTTTTTTAAGTTTTCTCACTTCATGAAATGGAACTAGAAATGCATGGAATTCAATTCCATGCCTTCAAGAATGGCAATAAATTCATTTGTGTTTTTTTCCTCTATTGGATCCAAAAATTATTCTATAATTATAGCTCTATTTGTTTTTGGTCGAATTTTTTATTTTAGTTTAAAAAAGTGTTATGATGCTTACAAATGTGAATATTTTTTTTGTATTTTAAAGAGCATTTTATGTTTTAATCAGGTTATTTGTTAATAATTTTATTTAAAAAAACAAAAAACAAAGAGTACTTTAACAAGCATAAACTAATTATTTTGTCAAGATACTTTAATTTGTGCAACCGCCTACCAATCACATGCATGAATCAAGATTTTCTTTATTTCAAGTGAAATAGGGAAAATTCATTTTATGGTTCATATTATATTTTAGAGATTTAATAGTATATATTATTATTATTATTATTATTATTATTATATGGTGTATATTTTATTATGTCATTTAAAATTTTAAATAACTTAGCATGCATGTACACTGCTAGTTGAAACAAAAGAAGATCTTCAAACAAGCTAGCTATAGCACGAGTGATTTCAAAAATATCGAGGTCAATACTCTAGTGCTGAAATATGGGAGGAAATCAGATCAAGAAAGCTACCAGTTTAAGAAGAACTTAGAAAATTAAGAGCTATGTTTCAATGAGTTTTCTGCAGATTGCTGTATACATTATTATGGTTCTGCAAAAACTGAAGATGGGTAGTCTGTGTGGGGATCTGTTTGTTTGTATGTGTGTTGTTGACTTGTAATTGAATTCTTGTACGTTTGTTTTAGACTTTTAGTATTTTGTTGTTTGGTGTTTTGTGGGGCTAGTAGAATTTTGGTTGTTTTGATATTCGTTTGTAGTATCGTCGTGTTTCAAATGCCTCCACATTTGTTGCTGTCGTTAGTTTTTCTTGTGGTGCATGTTTGAGCTTCTGTTTTGTGTGTTGTTTTTTTGTTGTTTGTTCTTTTATTTTATTTTTGTGCTTTCCTGCCATGTTGTGCTAGATCCATTTCTCCAGTAATGGATCTCCATAGATAGATGGTATCATTTTTTGGGCCATGTACGGAAATCCACCAATCTAGTTGTAGCTTTTGTTTTGGTATCCTCCATGCATTTCTTGCCGGGTACCGCCTGTTTTAGACTCCAAGATATGGCTTCTCAACGGCGGCTCTGACTTAACCCCCTTCAGTGCATGCTCATTCAGTGTGCAAAATCACAATTGATTCTTTGGTTGTTTTGGTTACGAAATTTTGCCTTTGGTTATCGCCCTTGTTGGCCGCCTTAGTTTTTAGGTTTGTTGTGATTACTGGTTGTTTATGGCTCTTATTTGGATTACTCACTCCTTATTTTTACTTTTTATATAATTTTCCCCTTAGTTTTTAGGTTTGTTGTGATTACTGTTTGTTTATGGCTCTTATTTGGATTACTCACTCCTTTTTACTTTTATTTAATTTTCTCTTTCCATTTTCCTTTTATATATATATATATATAGGGCTTGATTGGGTGTGCGTTTGAGGGCCCTAAAATTGAAACCGATTCAAAAACTTAAAAATTGTTAAAACCTACTTTTGGCAAAAGCTTAAAAATGAAGCTCTTGCAAAAAAAAAAAAAAAAAAAGACTTAAAGCTCTATTTTGTAAACACAATCACAAATATGCTCCTACACGAGTATTAATCGCGATTAATGTCAAAGGGTTGGAAGATGTCAATAGTGGACAACATGTTTAATCTCTATACTCTTTGATAATTGAGATATATATAGATCAACGACATACAAATCTTTTGAACAGTCATTTCCGGGTATTTTGACGATAATAGTCGACAACTTTCGATCCCAACCTCATACACTGTTAAAGATGTAAGCCAGTTCGTTGGTATACCGTCTGAATGCCTTGCATGATTGCATCCTCAGAAAACAAGAGTGTTTTGTCTAATCGTTTCTTTTACATCCAAGTAGAGAAGCAGCATAAAAACGTTTTCCCGTTACATGCAATTTTTAGTGTTTTGTTAATGTTGCACATTACCCCACTGCACACCGCAGCTGGGTTGCCAACTCATGATGAGCACCCACACCATTAGTTATTACACGTTGAAAATCAAGAGTAGTTGTTATGGAGTTGTGCAGAAAATCAACTGTTGTGCAATTAACATTAATTACCTTAAAAAAAATTACTTGCAAAGTGATCATAAAGGGTTGGTTTGTCAAAAATTTTGTTTTTTTTGTTTTTTCTAAACAAAAATATTAACCAACAATTTAAAGCACAAAACACTCTTAAAAATATAAAAATAGTTTTTATTTTTATATTATATTACAACACTTTTTCAAAACAACAATAAAAAATACCAAAAAAAACACTAACAAGCACTGTATATCTGTAGGTTAACTGATTTTTATCAGTATTAAATCACTCGTTCACGTGTGGATTTTAACTCTCTTTTATTAGGTAATGCATAACACATGTGAATTAATATTTTTGTTCTAATACCATATTAAATTATCAATTATTTCAAAAAACTTCAACTTATAAAAAGTTAATGGGAATCATATTCATTAGATGATCACCACAGAAAAAGTTACCTAACCAGCTAGACCAGGCATAGCTGGTTTAGAGCATTACAAATGTTGCTATCTTGATTTTGACTCATCAATCTTACAACCTTGGCTTATTGTATTTAACTTATATACTCTATGAATGCCTAAATGCCTTTTCAATGAACCTGCAGCTAGCCCACCCAACTGTAGAATCGGTTGCTAGTGATGCATGTGCAATTTTGTCTCGGCTCATTGGTGGGTTATTTTTGGTACAATGTAGATATTTGGAAGCTAGCTGGAGAGGAATTAGTGGCCGACATGGGTGGATCACTGAAAGACTTCTCCGGCCGGCTTAATTGGTGTATCTTTGTGACTGGTACCTATACATGAATAAAACCCACAGAATATCCGACACAGACACGCAAATTGCTAAAGTACGTGCAGCTTGTTCATGTGTATCATTACTCTTCAAATGATGCAGAGATCTGAGTCAACATTGAAAATGATATCTGGAACTGGTACAACCTAGGAATATCAGAGGCGGTGGTGGTGGAGACTCAGGATATATATTGATGGGTTGCATATGGGCAAAAAGTTAGAAAATTTCTAGAATAGATGTGATGGAATCTTTTTATTTATTCACGTAAAAACTAAAGGGCACCACATATAAAGTGCGCAAGGACTATACGCTTGTGACAGATATATTTTAGCAATATCTTCCATTTACAGGACTGGTCTAGGGCAAATGGAAGTGCCAGGAATGGGAGTTTTGGAACTTTTAGGATGGTGCATGATTAATACCACAGCGCGCTTTGATATGGACGTATTTTGGTTAGTGGTGCTGTGGTGGTCCTCTTGCCCATCGACCTAAACTGGTCCTTAATTATAATTTATTAGATCACCTATTTTAGAAGTTTAAATTGACAAGAAATAGATGAATTTTATGATATAATCAATGCTTTAATTATTTTATATTAAATAACCATTTATTTTAAAAGCTTAAACCCATAGGTTGTAATTTTAGAATCAGAGTTACTTATCATATCGAATAAGTTGTGATTTTGTGGTCAAGTCACAAATATGAAGTTGTTAAAAAATAAATTATTATACTATCCGTTCAGTATTAATAGAGTAGGCTATTGTGAACATTAATTAACTACATAGCTAATTTATGATCAACTACGACATTTGGCTTCTCACTTAATTGACATGGTTCACTAACTTCACTTGATATATATATATATATTAATGAGATTGATTTGTAGATCAAGAAATTAAGAAGACGAAGATAAATTGACCACATTCTGTGTCTGTCAATATGGGTGTGTTTGCCAATGGCCCTGGAACGGTACTGTTCCAGGGCCTCCCTCAATCCAAAAAAAAAAAAAAATTCACTTCAAAATTAATTCCAACATCTCTACTTTTTATACCACATCAATCATTTTATTATTATTATTATTTAAATAAAAAAATCATTACAAAACAAATTTTTTACATTTTTTCATATAAAATATATTTTTTTACTTTTTCCCACAAAATATTTTCACTAAAACCAATCAAACACTTATTCCTAGAAAAAGGCTACAGTACCGGCCCTGGAACAGTACCGTTCCAAGGCCATCGGCAAACAGGGCCTATCATTCCGGTGGGCTGCAAAGATCCGTGAAGGCACAAAGATGGGAAAGGGAGAGGCAACCCATGACATCCTTTAATTACATGCCCATGCAAATACAAGGAGATCGAAGGCTCCAAGCAAGCTCGATCTCAGCGGGTACAATCATTGAACCTCCCTAATTCCTTTTTTCCACTTTGATCTCATGACAAGATCGACTTATCGGCTTTCAAATTTAAGTGGGATGTCTCTCATCCCATGCCAGTGATGCCACACCCACACCTTGGACTTCACACAACCCTACATATATACCTTTTAGCAACAGTAATTAATGGATATCATTATTTAGAAATTATTCCAATATTCTACCAAATAGATTTGTTTCCATCTCAAGCATTCAAAATTTCAACGGTTCGTCTGGAATTCAATCATTCATGCTTTGTCACGTCACCGGCCATGCACCACTTTCAAAATATGGATCAATATAATTAATACGTACCCATCAAAAATTACTCACATGATACAATCTTGTTCAATAACATTATTTAGTAGACGATTATATATATGATTGTCATGTAACTTGATGACTTAGAGCATCCCCATCAAGCTCTTCATATTTAACATTTCTCAAAAATTTTAACAAATTCCACAAAAAAAAAAAAAAAAAACATTATTTATCAAACTCTTTATCCAAAATTAAATTTAACATTTGCTTTTAACGTTATCTTTAAATATAAAAACACCAAAAGCAAAAGCTATTTATTTTTTAATATTATTTTGGTGGTTGGACTGGCATTTTGGTAAATTTCTCACGTGGAATCAAAGTGAGTGAATTTCATGGCAATTACATTTATTAGTGAAAAAAAAAATATTTAGCTAAAGTATATATAGAAATATTTAAAGAGTTTGATATTTTGTAATTTTAAAAGTGGCTAGTTAAAGAAAAAGGAAAAAAAAAGTATATTTTCAAAGTTAAATTTAAAGAAATTTTAAAGAGCTTGATGTGGATGCTCTTAGTAGGAAATGTTAGCCTTTGAATCAACAAAACAAAAGAAGTTGATTTTTAATGTCACGCAATTTTACTTGTGTGATAATTGTATAACAGTTTACTAAATAATCAGAGTACCCAATTTCAATTATTGAATTTAAAACTAATTAATGATTGAGATTTTAAAAAATATATTCTATGATACGTAAAATTTTTAAAAAGAGTAATATTATTTAGTAAACTGTTATACAATAATATTAACGGACAGTGAAAATCAACCTTTAATATATTTTTACAAGTATCTACAGCATCAAGTAATTGTATGACAATCACATCTACTAAATAGAATTCATTATTAAAAATTTTTGCAATTTGGCAAAGAGAAATGCTACTGCTATGCACAAGCTAGCGTGGCAAGCATGCTAGTTGAACCCGGGCAGTGCATGTAGATAGCATATATATATATTTAATTCTCAAGCAACCCATACTTGTTCTGTTACAAATTATTTGAACAGCCATACGTACCCTATATATTCATTGAATTCGTTATACCTAATTCCACAGCTAACATTCCAACTGGAATATTATATATATATATATATATATATATATATATAAAGAAAACCCCGGCCCTCTGTTACTTACTGGATGTCTTAATTCCACAGCTAACATTCCAATTGGAATATTATACATACATATAAAGAAAACCCCGGCCCTCTGTTACTTATTGGGTGTCCTCATAGTAAAGCTAAGTAATTAAACACATTATTACAGTCGTAATATTCAAGCTTTGACCGACCGAAGCTCCACGTCAACATGGGAAGTATTGTCTTGTATTTGTACAGCATTGCCCTTGTAACGATATCGATGAGCACAGTACAAAAAGTAGATTAAATTCAGGAGCCCCATCCCCGCTATAGAAAAATAGAAATACTCGAGTCTGCCAGCGTTGAGATCATTTGTTAACCAATCAGGCCGGCCATGCCCTCCGGTGACGTGGTGCACAACATTCACCAGGAAGCTACTCAGGTAGTTTGCTAGGGCAAAGGAACAGGAAAAAAGAGCATTACCGACGCTCGTCATGTGCTCAGGAAACTGCCTGTTGAAGAATTCAATCTGCCCAAGAATATTAAACGGCTCAAAAAAGCCCATCAGAATAAGCTGGGGTGCTAGCCACATGACTGACATGGGTGCAACCCCATCGGGATGATGGTGTTTTATAGCCGAAGCCCTTCTCACCCTTTCTGTCAACCCGGCTACGACCATTGCCAGAATCGAAAAAACAATCCCTATTCCGATTCTTTGGAGAAGCGTGATCCCGCCTTCGTGTTTCGTGATCTTTCGGAGGGCGGGTACGAGGATGCGGTCGTAGAACGGGAGCCATAGTCCTACTGTGATGAGTGATATGACTCCTATTGAACCGGCTGGGATTTGGAAGCGGGGGCCAAGGTGGCGGTCCATTTTCATGGCTTGAAATACAGTAAATGTTCCTTGTTGAGTCATGGCCATGAGGCTAATGATACCGGCAGC
This sequence comes from Corylus avellana, assembly GCF_965113065.1. Taxonomy (NCBI): domain Eukaryota; kingdom Viridiplantae; phylum Streptophyta; class Magnoliopsida; order Fagales; family Betulaceae; genus Corylus; species Corylus avellana. The sequence goes on along the minus strand of NC_142493.1, from coordinate 32,705,867 downwards.
CCATATTGGGATGATTCTAACTAGACATTTAACCTCTTCCACCTGCTGGATGCTGCAGAGCCTCCATTGATCCGAACGACTACCATCTGCCGCCTTTAGTTCACCCACTTCTATTATGGCAGCTTTATTTAGGAATCTGAGAGAAATAAATAAATAAACCCAGTTATTCCATGTAAATTAACTACTTGAAATAATGTATATTTTATCTAAGAAAGTTAATATATTACTCTTAATTAATTTTTATTGAATAAAACAAATCAACAATTAACTAAAGAGTATTATGATAAAATTGTTGGACGAATGTTATACTATAAAATATTTTATTTTTTATTTTTTTAAAAAAAGTATCACGTTCAAGGTTCATTATTGGCATGACGTATGACGGTGACCCCCAACAAAAATCAAGTAAAAGCATGAATGCTCAATTATTATCTGACATCAGAGGCTCAAATCCAAAATGGATTAAGCCACCTCGGTTCTAGCGTATGCAATCTCGATGTTAATGTTTAGGCAAATACTAAAGAGCAAACTTCAACAAAAATTTAATTTTTGCCTTATTTGTTTTATAAAAAAATAATAATAAAAGAAAATGTCATTATTACGAAGAAAAATATTATTTTTCATTTTTTAAAAAAAATACCAAATAAAAAAAAGACCAAAAATAGATAAGGTTGCTTAAGACATTTTTTTCATTTTTTATTTTATTTTATTTTATTTTTTAAAAAAAATAAGGTAAAAGTTAGGCTTTTGTTGGACAAAAAAGTTAGGTCCCTATCATCATTCTAATGTTTAACCCTCACCGACTTTTTATGAACAGCATTAGAAATTTTCTCCTTTGGTTTCGATCACTAAGAGCAGTGGCGAACTAAAAATTTGTGTTTGGAACGATAAAATTCTAAAATAAATAATTTAAAGAGTCAAAAATTAAATTCTATAATTTTTTATAATTCTTTGTTTGAGACCCCAAGGTTGAACGTGGTTCCCGTTCCCGTCCCCGACTGCGAGGATATTATCACAACTATAGGTTGATAACTTTTACTTTTCACACGTTTTCATATAAATATTTTAAAAAATATATATGAGCTTAATTCCTTAAGTCAAGGTTGTCACATGACACACTTGTGTCTTCTCCAATTATGGAAGTGCAACCAATTCTGTCCAACGAGCCACAATAGGTCAAAGGTAGTTGTGATATGGTCACATTATCACTACTTATTTTTAAATTCTTCTACTATTTAATTTTTGTTAATAAAAAGTTGACTTTATATTTATTTGTATCTTCTCAAAATAAATATGTTTAATATTTATCCATTTAAAAATACAACAAAACAAAGTTTTTAGTTGGCTTTTAAAAAATATATTTTGAGTAGAGAAACATTATAAACTCCCAATTAAACTCATAACACTAAACACTATCATTAATTCAAAATTTAAAAATGTGCATCTCACCAAAAATCCTTCACAAATCGTTATAAATCATACCTAAATATAAATCATACCTAATCACTTTTATTTTTATTTTTATTTTTTTTAAAAAAAAACTTTTAAACCGACTATCAACCATACCTAATCGTTCATAAATAATAGATATATATGTTACCTGAATTGGTCGGTGAGAGGAAGCTTTGTCATTACAACCCCTTTCAACGGAGGATCATAAAAAAGTCCGTTTAACTCGCCGTCGGCTGGAAGCTCAATCCGGCGCTTCCTATAAGCCGCCACAAGAACTTGCATAATGCCGGAAAATGGGCTTCCCTTAGGCTCCACATGCACATAAAACTTTGTTCCAATGAAGAATAAGATAATCGAGAAGAACATGCACACAGTGGGAATCCCGAAGCCCAATACCCAGCTGACAGAGTCTTGGATATAAACCACTACAGTTTGAGCGAGCAACAAGACCACCGTGAATGAGGTGTAGTACCAATTGAAGAAGCTGTTGATCCCCTTTTTCCCTTCAGCTGTGGTTGGATCAAATTGATCTGCACCAAACGGAATGCTGCATGGTCGAACTCCTGCGCTGCCTATCGACAAAAATCCTAGTCCCATTATTAAAATGCCCAGTTGAGCTTTGGTGGGACCTAGGCATTGACCCAAGACTTTCTGCTGTTGTGTGCACGGTGGAGGAAGGAGCTCCGGTATCCAAGCCGTCAAAGTCACCGTCACCATTCCCTGTCGATTGCATGACGTTGGTAAAAATTATTTACCGCTGCTGGAATGATGAAAGTAACATTTGATAGAGATGCTCGGCACGATAACATATGCAAAAGATAAAATAACATAAATATTTACTACCTAATTAATTAAACATTATAGAAATCACGCATTCACTCAATTTTATTCAAAGCAGATCGAAGGCATGCATTAGAAACCTTGAAAATTGGCTCAGCACTGTCACTGTTCAATCACCTCTTGGGGGGATACGTGACTACGTCAAATCAAGAATCACAGCATGCGCATGAATTCACCTAACAATTAAATTTGGCCTTATTGATCATTCTTACGACATCAATATATCCTCAATTATTTGATTGAAATCGGTTTCCACAATTTGGGTGAGAGCCACCGCCACCATTAAATCCAACCAGACCAAAAACAAAAACGGAAAAGAAATTTGAAAAGGAAATCTACTATATATATATATACATCGTTATGAACTGATGTTATCACCACGTTCCTCAAAATTATGATTTTAATGGAAGAGAGAAGGGAGGGGCATATATGTATACATATATACCAGAAGTAACGCGAAGGATGAAAAGGCAATTGTCCGGAACTTGCCGACATAGGCATCAGAGATGAAAGCGCCCACCAATGGCGCAAAATTGGACACACCGGACCATATGTAAATAACATTGGAAGCGGAAACCTGATCCATGTGGAGCTTTTTCACCAAATACACCGTAAAGTTTGCCAACAATCCAAAAGTAGCCAACCTTTCAAACGTTTCATTTCCTGCAATCCAAAAAAACGCCAAAACCTTTCCCGTCAGCTACGTACGTACTTTACAAGCCTGCTACAAATTAGAGGGGAAAAAAATCGTTATTTTGTGCGTGTGTTTGTGATCGGGAGAGAGATACCCAAGATGAAGGGCATAGCCCTCCATCCACCCGGCTTTCTTTTGGTAATTTTAGCTGATAAAACTTGGTCATCTCCTGCCCTTTGTTCTTGTTGGGACGATGGTTTTGACGATATTGACCATGAAGGCATGTGGAAACAGTTGGCCCTGCAGCATAGCCTTTTACCCTCAAGTGCCATTTTCTTTCTCTGCTCAGCTTCAATTTGACTATTTGAGCCAAAGAAATTTGGCTCTCGCACACCTATAGATAAAGCAGAAGGGAGAGAAAAGGAAGTGGGTGGATGATTGATTAATGGCTAGCTCGATCATGACGAAATGCAAATGTGTCGTGTCATAAAATTTCTAGGTCAAAAGATCGGCGTGTGTTATTTTCAGTCCACTCTCAAAAGTTCCACCACATGCACAAAAGGAAGAGTACTAATGGTGTGTTTTTACTTCGGCCTACTTTAATTTGTTTGTTAGTGGACATGGGAATCCGACCATTGGATCCATAATCCTGTATTAACATCTATCTCAATTCTCATATTGTATCCCAGCGATTCCCGTCACTTCTTCGGTTTAATCTGTCATCTCGATCTTATCGGAAACAAAAAAACAAAAAATCTTATTAGCTAGAAGAGACTCTCATCTTAATGATCAAAGAGTTGATTTAATTTGATGGATGCAAATATGGAAACTTGGTCAAATTAAATCCCACCAACCAAATGAAAATTATCGTTTAATCCAAATACATAGAATAATTAAGAGATTTAGCTGCCTAGTTTCGTGTATATGTAGAAATTCATTTAGAAAATAACATACTTTTTAGGTTTTTTCCCCCTAGAATTGTGATTAAAAAAACCCAACAAGTAGAAAAATGTCAATAACGCCAATGAGTTGGTCTACAGATAGTACGTATGACCAGTAAATACAGGCATCAACAAAATAGAGAAGTGATGGAAACGAGACATAGATCTCCATGAAACTCTTTAGGACAAGGAAGTTGAAAATACCATGTACTGTTGTTCTCAGAGTATTAGTGTTGCCAAAATTAGGATCATTTCCCACTATGTGCCCTGAAGCATTATCTATCTTTCCGTTGCTAAGCGGATCTACACCAGCTTTTGCTTCACTTGCTGTTGGACTGCACATCTTATCTTGCATGAAGTTCCCATCGTCACCCATTATTGGAACAGTGCACAAATTTTGGTGGTTGTCTGAATTTACATCCTGCAAATCCATCAACCAGCGAAACGGATTTATTATTTCTCACTTAATCATAAATATGTTGTCACATTTGTATCCTTAGTAACAGAAATAATACGTATATAATTAGACTACAGAACTTTTCTCTATGTTGACATGACTCGCCCCGTAATGAACAACAAAGTAACAACCTGAGATTGGAGTTTACTTTTCAAGGAAACTGCTAATTTTGGTAACCTCAATATCATCTGTACCCTACTTTTGGTATACTAGAATGTGACAGTTAAGAGCTTAAGTAAATAGTACAACACATACTTGTGCATTTGTGATATCAGTTGAAGAATCTATATATCCATAGCTAAAAAGTATGTCATCTTCATTTGCAAGCTCAGTTCCTTCCTCGTCAGAATCTCCTGCATTATCAAAAGCATTGCCAGCAGGGGATCTTGGAGTCACTGGCCTACCAACAGATACTATCCTTGTACCAATACCAGAACGCTTGACATACTGATTCTCTCCTGCAAATAGCCAAAAGAAAACAAATTTTGATGCAATTTAGGATCCCAAATTGTCCTTTGATTGAAAAGCTATTCAAGACCAAGTAGAATATCCTCAAATATTGGGAAAATGACTTTTTATTTATTTATAAGTAATTAAAATATTGCAACTTCTAAAATGTATAGTATACACAGACTCCTTAAAAAATACAGAAACTCAAGAAGTTGAAAGCCAACAATACTATAAGCAATACTATAAGTAAAAGATAGCATTATCTTTGTTTTCTCTTTTATCACATGAGTTTCTCAAATTATTTTCAACCAACAACGAACCGTATTTGATTCAAAGTGTTCCGAACCTATATAGAATAATATCACTAAAAGCCTTGATAAAATTATTTTTTAAATTTCCAAGCAGAATATGGAAGGCATACCGTCTCTTTGATCCAGTCGAAGAGGCGGAAGCCCCTGGGGAATCAAATTGAGTCTGTCCAGCGAGAAAGCAAAACCTTGAGCCCTTAGTCCAACCGGTGGCTGATCAAGCTTGGGGTCTTCGTCTCACCAATCATTCCTCGACGCCACATTGGGCAACGACGCCGAAATTTTAGAACTCCGAAGCATGTTCTCGTCCAGCGACTTAGACAAACTCCGGCCCCGCATTTTCCGATCAACCACCATCTCTCCGTCGGAGCCGTACCCCCGGTCGTCGTCTCGCTCTTCTTCTTCTTCTGCTTCCGCTTCCTCTTCCTCTTCTGCCTCGTCGTCATACTCGATGGAAAAACGGTCGCCGGCATTGCGAGAGGGTTTGCGGCGGATCTCGATGAGGCGCTGGAGGACCTGGTCGACGCTGCGCTTGTGGATGTAGAAGGCCGAGATGGCCACCAGTGAGGCCCCCACCAAGGCCGCCATGGCTAGTTGCAGAGACGACGTCGTTGGAGACGAAGAAGAAGAAGAGGAAGAAGACGAATCCATGGACGAGAGCGAGAGGTACTTCGCTGTGTTGTTCTCGAACAGGCTGATTTTTACGCTACCGGTGAAAATTCAAAGCATGGAAACCTATGAACGTGGCCTCGGAGCCAAGGGTTTTAGGAAATGAGAAGTGGAAGTGGACTTCGTGGGACCTGACAAAGTACACGTGTACAGAGTCTATGGGGTCCTTGACGTTTGCTCCAGTCCAGTACAATGCGCAGCGAGAGATCTCCTGCCCACCTTACATTTCGGTGCGAGCGTGACGTGGATCCACGGAAGAGATTGAAGTGTATTGGACTTTGAGGATTGGTCTGGTTCACAGCGCGGCTCGCACTGTGTAAATTTTTAGGCTGGGCTAATTACTAGCCCTTTCCAATGGGCCATATATCTAAAATGAGCCCAAAATAACGTTGGGTTGGGCTCTGGCCTACCCAAAAGTTTTTCTTGCTCAAATGAATTTATTTATTTTTTTGGTGCATCATAGCTAGAGTCTCGTAGCGGTAAATCATATATGTGTCAACTAGTTCAGTGGATAAACATTTCCGATCGAATTATAATAAGAAGTTTACATCCCATTTTGTACGCGACTATTGCTTCGATGCATGGCCAAGATATCTCACAGCTTTTTTAAGATTGTTAATTATGAAATTCTAATGCCAAACGTACCCTTGATCTCAAAGAAATAAATACTTTAACCCCCTTTTTTTTAAGTTTTCTCACTTCATGAAATGGTCATTGTTCATGAAATGGAACTAGAAATGCATGGAATTCAATTCCATGCCTTCAAGAATGGCAATAAATTCATTTGTGTTTTTTTCCTCTATTGGATCCAAAAATTATTCTATAATTATAGCTCTATTTGTTTTTGGTCGAATTCTTTATTTTAGTTTAAAAAAGTGTTATGATGCGTCGTACAAATGTGAAGATTTTTTTTGTATTTTAAGGAGTATTTTATGTTTTAATTAGGTTATTTGTTAATAATTTTATTTAAAAAAACAAAAAACAAAGAGTACCTTACGAAACATAAACTAATTATTTTGTCAAGACACTTTAATTTGTGCAACCGCTTATCACATGCATGAATCAAGATTTTCTTTATTTCAAGTGAAATAGAGAAAATTCATTTTATGGTCCATATTATATTTTGCAGATTTAATAATTTATTATTATTATATGGTGTATATTTTGTTATGTCATTTAAAATTTTAAATAACGTAGGATGTACACCACTAGTTGAAACAAAAGAAAATTTTCAAACAAACTAGCTATAGCGTGAGTGATTTCAAAAAGATCGAGGTCAATACTCTAGTGCTGAAATATGGGAGGAAATCAGATCAAGAAAGCTACCAGTTTAAGAAGAACTTAGAAAATTAAGAGCTATGTTTCAATGAGTTTTCTGCAGATTGCTGTATAAGTGTATATATTATGGTTCTGCAAAAACTGCAGATGGGTAGTCTGTGTGAGGATCTGTTTGTTTGTATGTGTGTTGTTGAGTTGTAATTGAATTCTTGTACGTTTGTTTTAGTATTTTTTTGTTTGGTGTTTTGTGGGGCTAGTAGCCTAGTAGAATTTTGGTTGTTTTGATAGGCGTTTGTAGTATCGTCGTGTTTCAAATGCCTCCACATTTGTTGCTGTCGTTAATTAGTTTTTCTTGTGGTGCATGTTTGAGCTTCTGTTTTGTTTGTTGTTTTGTGTGTTGTTTGTTCTTTTATTTTGTTTTTGTGCTTTCCTGCCATGTTGTGCTAGCTCCATTTCTCCAGTAATGGATCTCCATATATAGATAGATGGTATCATTTTTTGGGCTAGGTACGGAGATCCACCAATCTTGTTGTAGCTTTTGTTTTGGTATCCTCATGCATTTTTAGACTCCGAGATATGGCTTCTCTATGGCGGCTCTGACTCAACCCCCTTCAATGCATGCTCATTCAGTGTGCTGAATCACAATTGGTTCTTTGGTTGTTCTGGTTACGAAATTTTGCATTTGGTTATTGCCCTTGTTGGCGGCCTTAGTTTTTAGGTTTGTTGTAATTACTGGTTGTTTATGGCTTTTATTTGGATTACTCACTCCTTATTTTTACTTTTTATATAATTTTTCCTATTTTTACTCACTCCTTATTTTTACACACACACACACACATATATATATATATGTGTGTGGGGAGGGGGGGGGGGGGGGGTTTGGGTGTGGATTTGAAGGGCTTAAAAGTACGTTTAACACTTCAAAAGTCCATTTGAAGAAGAAAAAAAAAAAAAGTATATGTTTGGTAAAAAAATTGAAAGCACTTTTAAGGGTTTAAAAAACCTAAAAATTATTTTTGGCAAAAGCTTAAAAATGAAGCTTTTGAAAAAAAAAAAAAATGTTTTTTTTTACTTAAAAGTTCTATTTTTTAAACACAATCCCAAACATACTCTTATACAAGTATTAATCGCGATTAATGTCAAAGGGTTGGAAGATGTCAATAGTGGACAACATGTTTAATCTCTATACTCTTTGATAATTGTACGTTCTCTCTGCTTGATCTCATGTTGATCAGTTAATGCAAGACCCTCCTCCATCATCTTTAGAGCTGCTCCAAGACCGCAGATAAGCCTATTGTGTGGGAGGCATGGGAAAGAGGGTTGCATTCTCTTTTTTCTATTCTTTTTGTAAATATTAAGAGCATTGAATTAACCCAAAACAATTATACAGAATTCCATTGTTAAGATGAAATGCATAACTATATTGCAGAAATTAAGCTGAAAAATCACAAAATTAGCAGTGTTAAGTCCCATTGATACTCTAGAGTCATTCTATATATATAGCTAAATCAGACTTAAATGAGGGCTTATGGTTTCCACTGTTTAGGTCTATTCTATGCGACTCTCAACTATGTTTTTTTTTCATTTTAAGAAAAAGAATGGGAAGCATGGGCATGAGAAAGCGAAAAAAGTGAAAGATTAAGGGATCCCTACTGGGCTTGGTTTATCTCAATATCAATGATGGCACACATGCATAAAAAGAGACAAGTGACAATTTAAACAAGGAAATTAAGTGTATGGGAAGATGTCATGATGGGATGACAATTGAGATATATATAGATCAACGACATACAAATCTTTTGAACAGTCATTTCCGGGTATTTGACGATAATAGACGACTTTCTCAACCTCATACACTGTTAAAGATGTAAGCCAGTTCGTTGGTATATATACCGTCTGAATGCCTTGCATGATTGCATCCTCAGAAAACAAGAGTGTTTTGTCTAATCGTTTCTTTTACATCCAAGTAGAGAAGCAGCATAAAAACGTTTTCCCGTTACATGCAATTTTTAGTGTTTTGTTAATGTTGCACATTACCCCACTGCACACCGCAGCTGGGTTGCCAACTCATGATGAGCACCCACACCATTAGTTATTACACGTTGAAAATCAAGAGTAGTTGTTATGGAGTTGTGCAGAAAATCAACTGTTGTGCAATTAACATTAATTACCTTAAAAAAAATTACTTGCAAAGTGATCATAAAGGGTTGGTTTGTCAAAAATTTTGTTTTTTTTTGTTTTTTCTAAACAAAAATATTAACCAACAATTTAAAGCACAAAACACTCTTAAAAATATAAAAATAATTTTTATTTTTATATTATATTACAACACTTTTTCAAAACAACAATAAAAAATACCAAAAAAAACACTAACAAGCACTGTATATCTGTAGGTTAACTGATTTTTATCAGTATTAAATCACTCGTTCACGTGTGGATTTTAACTCTCTTTTATTAGGTAATGCATAACACATGTGAATTAATATTTTTGTTCTAATACCATATTAAATCATAAATTATTCCAAAAAACTTTAACTTATAAAAAGTTACCGGGAATCATATTCATTTGATGATCACCACAGAAAAAGTTACCTTACCAGCTAGACCGGGCCTAGCTGGTTTAGCGCATTACAAATGTTGCTATCTTGATTTTGACTCATCAATCTTACAACCATGGCTTGTTGTATCTAACTTATAAACTCTGTGAATGCCTAAATGCCTTTTCAGTGAACCTGCAGCTAGCCACCCAGCTGTAGAATCGGTTGCTAGTGATGCATGTGCAATTTTGTCTCGGCTCATTGGTGGGTTACTTTTGGTACAATGTAGATATTTGGAAGCTAGCTAGAGAGGAATTAGTGGCCGACATGGCTCGATCACTGAAATACTTCTCCGGCCGGCTTAATTGGTGTATCTTTGTGACTGGTACATATACATGAATAAAACCCACAGAATATCCGACACAGACACGCAAATTGCTAAAGTAACAGCTTGTTCATGTGTATCATTACTCTTCAAATGATGCAGAGATCTGAGTCAACATTGAAAATGATATCTGTAACTGGTACGACCTAGAAATATCAGAGGCGGTGGTGGTGGAGACTCAGGATATATATTGATGGGTTGCATATGGGCAAAAAGTTAGAAAATTTCTAGAATAGATATGATGGAATCTTTTTATTTATTCACGTAAAAACTAAAGGGCACCACATATAAAGTGCGCAAGGACTATACGCTTGTGACAGATATATTTTAGCAATATCTTCCATTTACAGGACTGGTCTAGGGCAAATGGAAGTGCCAGGAATGGGAGTTTTGGAACTTTTAGGATGGTGCATGATTAATACCACAGCGCGCTTTGATATGGACATATTTTGGTTAGTGGTGCTGTGGTGGTCCTCGATCTTGCCCATCGACCTAAACTGGTCCTTAATTATAATTTATTAGATCACTTATTTTAGAAGTTTAAATTGACAAGAAAGAGATGAATTTTATGATATAATTAATGCTTTAATTATTTTATATTAAATAACTATTTATTTTAAAAGCTTAAACCGATAGGTTGTAAATTTAGAATCAGAGTCACCTACCATGTCGAATAAGTTGTGACTTTGTGGTCGAGTCACGAATATGAAGCTGTTAAAAAATAAATTATTATACTATCTGATCAGTATTAATAGAGCAGGCTATTGTGAACATTAATTAACTACATATCTAATTTATGATCGACTACGACATTTGGCTTCTCACTTAATTGACATGGTTCACTAACTTCACTTGAGATATATATTTTAATTTGATTTAATACGACCTAAAATGAGTGTAAGTACCATATGGTAATTGTGGTCATATAATCAATATAGGGATAAATTTTAATGGGAAGGCATCTATTGATATCGAGTGAGTTTCACCCAATATTTTTGTGTGTATATATATATATATATATATTAATGAGATTGATTTGTCGATCAAGAAATTAAGAAGACGAAGATAAATTGACCACATTCTGTGTCTGTCAATATCATTCCGGTGGGCTGCAAAGATCCGTGAAGGCTCAAAGATGGGAAAGGGAGAGGCAACCCATGACATCCTTTAATTACATGCCCATGCAAATACAAGGAGATCGAAGGCTCCAAGCAAGCTTGATCTCAGCGGGTACAATCATTGAACCTCCCTAATCCCTTTTTTCCACTTTGATCTCATGACAAGACTTATCGGCTTTCAAATTTAAGTGGGATGTCTCTCATCCCATGTCAGTGATGCCACACCCACACCTTGGACTTCACACAACCCTATATATAAACCTTTTAGCAACAATAATTAATGGATATCATTATTTAGAAATTATTCCAATATTCTACCAAATAGATTTGTTTCCATCTCAAGCATTCAAAATTTCAACGGTTCGTTTGGAATTCAATCATTCATACTTTGTCACGTCACCGGCCACCACTTTCAAAATATGGATCAATATAATTAATACGTACCCATCAAAAATTACTCACATGATACAATCTTGTTCAATAACATTATTTAGTAGACGGTTATATATATATATGATTGTCATGTAACTTGATGACTTAGAGCATCCCCATCAAGCTCTTCATATTTAACATTTCTCAAAAATTTTAACAAATTCCACAAAAAAAAAAAAAACCATTATTTATCAAACTCTTTATCCAAAATTAAATTTAACATTTGCTTTTAACGTTATCTTTAAATATAAAAACACCAAAAGCAAAAGCTATTTATTTTTTAATATTATTTTGGTGGTTGGACTGCATTTTGGTAAATTTCTCACGTGGAATTAAAGTGAGTGAATTTCATGGCAATTACATTTATTAGTAAAAAAAATAATATTTAGCTAAAGTATATATAGAAATATTTAAAGAGTTTGATATTTTGTAATTTTAAAAGTGGCTAGTTAAAGAAAAAGAAAAAAAAAAAAGTACATTTTCAAAGTTAAATTTAAAGAAATTTTAAAGAGCTTGATGTGGATGCTCTTAGTAGGAAATGTTAGCCTTTGAATCAACAAAACAAAAGAAGTTGATTTTTAATGTCACGCAATTTTACTTGTGTGATAATTGTATAACAGTTTACTAAATAATCAGAGTACCCAATTTCAATTATTGAATTTAAAACTAATTAATGATTGAGATTTTAAAAAATATATTCTATGATACGTAAAATTTTTAAAAAGAGTAATATTATTTAGTAAACTGTTATACAATAATATTAACGGACAGTGAAAATCAACCTTTAATATATTTTTACAAGTATCTACAGCATCAAGTAATTGTATGACAATCACATCTACTAAATAGAATTCATTATTAAAAATTTTTGCAATTTGGCAAAGAGAAATGCTACTGCTATGCACAAGCTAGCGTGGCAAGCATGCTAGTTGAACCCGGGCAGTGCATGTAGATAACATATATATATTTAATTCTCAAGCAACCCATACTTGTTCTGTTACAAATTATTTGAACAGCCATACGTACCCTATATATTCATTGAATTCGTTATACCTAATTCCACAGCTAACATTCCAACTGGAATATTATATATATATATAAAGAAAACCCCGGCCCTCTGTTACTTATTGGGTGTCCTCATAGTAAAGCTAAGTAATTAAACACAATATTATTACATTCGTAATATTCAAGCTTTGACCGACCGAAGCTCCACGTCAACATGGGAATTATTGTCTTGTATTTGTACAGCATTGCCCTTGTAACGATATCGATGAGCACAGTACAAAAAGTAGATTAAATTCAGGAGCCCCATCCCCGCTATAGAAAAATAGAAATACTCGAGTCTGCCAGCGTTGAGATCATTTGCCAACCAATCAGGCCGGCCATGCCCTCCGGTGACGTGGTGCACAACATTCACCAGTAAGCTACTCAAGTAGTTTGCTAGGGCAAAGGAACAGGAAAAAAGAGCATTGCCGACGCTTGTCATGTGCTCAGGAAACTGTCTGTTGAAGAATTCAATCTGCCCGAGAATATTAAACGCCTCAGAAAAGCCCATCAGAATAAGTTGGGGTGTTAGCCACATGACTGACATGGGTGCAACCCCATCGGGATGATGGTGTTTTATAGCCGAAGCCCTTCTCACCCGTTCTGTCAACCCGGCTACGACCATTGCCAGAATCGAAAAAACAATCCCTATTCCGATTCTTTGGAGAAGCGTGATCCCGCCTTCGTGTTTCGTGATCTTTCGGAGGGCGGGTACGAGGATGCGGTCGTAAAACGGGAGCCATAGTCCTACTGTGATGAGTGATATGACTCCTATTGAACCGGCTGGGATTTGGAAGCGGGGGCCAAGGTGGCGGTCCATTTTCATGGCTTGAAATACAGTAAATGTTCCTTGTTGAGTCATGGCCATGAGGCTAATGATACCGGCAGACCATATTGGGATGATTCTAACCAGACATTTAACCTCTTCCACCTGCTGGATGCTGCAGAGCCTCCATTGATCCGAACGACTACCATCTGCCGCCTTTAGTTCACCAACTTCTATTATGGCAGCTTTATTTAGGAATCTGAGAGAAATAAATAAATAAACCCAGTTATTCCATGAAAATTAAGTACTTGAAATAATGTATATTTTATCTAAGAAAGTTAATATATTACTTTTAATTAATTTTTATTGAATAAAACAAATCAACAATTAACTGAAGAGTAGTATGATAAAATTGTTGGACGAATGTTATACTATAAAATATTTTATTTATTAAAAAAAAAAGTGTCACGTTCAAGGTTCATTATTGGCATGACGTAAGACAGTGACCCCCAACAAAAATCAACTAAAAGTATGAATGCTCAATTATTATCTGACATCAGAGGTTCAAATAATCCAAAATGGATCAAGCCACCTCGATTCTAGCATTTGGAATCTCGATGTTATGCTGTGTTTGGTAAAATGGATTAACTTAGATACTAGTTGATGATGTAGATTAATGTAAAAAAAAAGTAAAATATTTTATATAAAAAATAAAAAAAAATTTATTTTGTAGTAATTTTTTTATTTAAATAATAATAAAAAGTGAATGATATAATATAAAAAATTAAAATGTTAAAATGTTTTGATGTTAATTTAAAAAAATTTAAAATAATGTGTTTAACCTTCACCGACCTTTTATGAATAGCATTAAAAAATTTCTCCTTTGGATTTTTTTATGCTTTACAAAATAAAAATGCTCTTCGATCGCTAAGAGCAGCGGCAAACTAAAAATTTGTGTTTGGAAGGACAAAATTCTAAAATAAATAATTTAAAGAGTCAAAAATTAAATTTTATAATTTTTTATAATTTTTTTTTTTTGTTTTTTTTGGGAGACCCCAAGGTTCAACGTGGTTCCCGTCCCCGACTGCGAGGATATTATCACAACTATAGGTTGATAACTTTTACTTTTCACACATTTTCCTATAAATATTTTTTTAAAAAAACAAATGAGCTTAATTCTTTAAGTCAAGGTTGTCACATGACACATTTGTGTCTTCTCCAATTATGGAAGTGCAACCAATTCTGTCCAACGAGCCACAATAGGTCAAAGGTAGTTGTGATATGGTCACATTATCACCACTTATTTTTTAATTCTTCTATTATTTAATTTTTGTTAGTAAAAAATTAACTTTATATTTATTTGTATCTTTCTCAAAATAAATATGTTTAATATTTATCCATTTAAAAATACAACAAAATAAAGTTTTTAGTTGGCTTTTAAAAAATATATTTTGAGTAGAGAAACATTATAAACTCCCAATTAAACTCATAACACTAAACACTATCATTAATTCAAAATTTAAAAATGTGCATCTCACCAAAAATCCTTCACAAATCGTTATAAATCATACCTAATCACTTTTTTTTTTTTTTTTTAAAAAAAAAAAGCTTTTAAGCTTTTAAACCCACTATCAACCATACCTAATCGTTCATAAATAACATATATATATATATGTTGTTACCTGAATTGGTCGGTGAGAGGAAGCTTTGTCATTACAACCCCTTTCAAGGGAGGATCATAAAAAAGTCCGTTTAACTCGCCGTCGGCTGGAAACTCAATCCGGCGCTTCCTATAAGCCGCCACAAGAACTTGCATAATGCCGGAAAATGGGCTTCCCTCAGGCTCCACATGCACATAAAACTTTGTTCCGATGAAGAATAAGATAATCGAGAAGAACATGCACACAGTGGGAATCCCGAAGCCCAATACCCAGCTGACAGAGTCTTGGATATAAACCACTACAGTTTGAGCGAGCAACAAGACCACCGTGAATGAGGTGTAGTACCAATTGAAGAAGCTGTTGATCCCCTTTTTCCCTTCATCTGTGGTTGGATCAAATTGATCCGCACCAAACGGAATGCTGCACGGCCGAACTCCGGCGCCGCCTATCGACAAAAATCCTAGTCCCATTATTAAAATACCCAGTTGAGCTTTGGTGGGACCTAGGCATTGACCCAAGACTTTCTGCTGTTGTGTGCACGGTGGAGGAAGGAGCTCCGGTATCCAAGCCGTCAAAGTCACCGTCACCATTCCCTGTCGATTGCATGACGTTGGTAAAAATTATTTACCGCTGCTGGAATGATGAAAGTAACATTTGATAGAGATGCTCGGCACGATAACATATGCAAAAGATAAAATAACATAAATATTTACTACCCTGATCGCCTAATTAATTAAACATTATAGAAATCACGCATTCACTCAATTTTATTCAAAGCAGAAGCCATGCATTAGAAAACTTGAAAATTGGCTCAGCACTGTCACTGTTCAATCACCTCTTGGGGGGATACGTGACTACGTCAAATCATAAATCACAGCATGCGCATGAATTCACCTAACAATTAAATTTGGCCTTATTGATCATGCTTATGACATCAATATATCCTCAATTATTTGATTGAAATCGGTTTCCACAATTTGGGAGAGAGCCACCACGACCATTAAATCCAACCAGACCAAAAACAAAAACGGAAAAGAAATTTGAAAAGGAAATCTACAATATATATATACATCGTTATGAACTGATGTTATCACCACGTTCCTCAAAATTATGATTTTAATGGAAGAGAGAAGGGAGGGGCATATATGTATACATATATACCAGAAGTAACGCGAAGGATGAAAAGGCAATTGTCCGGAACTTGCCGACATAGGCATCAGAGATGAAAGCGCCCACCAATGGCGCAAAATTGGACACACCGGACCATATGTAAATAACATTGGAAGCGGAAACCTGATCCATGTGGAGCTTTTTCACCAAATACACCGTAAAGTTTGCCAACAATCCAAAAGTAGCCAACCTTTCAAACGTTTCATTTCCTGCAATCCAAAAAAACGCCAAAACCTTTCCCGTCAGCTACATACGTACTTTACAAGCCTGCTACAAATTAGAGGGGGAAAAAAATCGTTATTTTGTGCGTGTGTTTGTGATCGGGAGAGAGATACCCAAGATGAAGGGCATAGCCCTCCATCCACCCGGCTTTCTTTTGGTAATTGTAGCTGATAAAACTTTGTCATCTCTTGCCCTTTGTTCTTGTTGGGACGATGGTTTTGACGATATTGACCATGAAGGCATGTGGAAACAGTTGGCCCTGCAGCATAGCCTTTTACCCTCAAGTGCCATTTTCTTTCTCTGCTCAGCTTCAATTTGAGCCAAAGAAATTTGGCTCTCGCACACCTATAAATAAAGCAGAAGGGAGAGAAAAGGAAGGGGGTGGATGATTGATTAATGGCTAGCTCATGACGAAATGCAAATGTGTCGTGTCATAAAATTTCTAGGACAAAAGATCGACGTGTGTTATTTTCAGTCCACTCTCAACAATTCCAGCACATGCACAGAAGGAAGAGTACTAATGGTGTGTTTTTACTTGGGCCTACTTTAATTTGTTTGTTTGTGGACATGGGAATCCGACCATTGGATCCATAATCCTGTATTAACATCTATCTCAATTCTCATATTGTATCTCAGTGACTCCCGTCACTTTTTCGGTTTGATCTGTCATATTGATCTTGTCGGAAACAAAAAAACAAAAAAGCTTATTGGCTAGAAGAGACTCTCATCTTAATGATCAAAGAGTTGATTTAATTTGATGGATGCAAATATGGAAACTTGGCCAAATTAAATCCCACCAACCAAATGAAAATGATCGTTTAATCCAAATACGTAGAATAATTAAGAGATTTAGCTGCCTAGTTTCGTGTATATGTAGAAATTCATTTAGAAAATATATATATATATTTTCTTCTTCGATCTATCTCTATTTTTACATCTCAATTGAAAACCATGGCCCTTTACCTCCCAAACAGTTTCGCTTTCAAGTGATCTCATTATATATAGTGTTCGATCAAGTCATCCTCAATTATTATAAGATCTTAACTGATATCATATATGATTTCAAAAAGTGATGAGTATAAAATGAAGGAAATAGAAAAAGACACAAAGATTAAGGTGATTCGACATATATCTTACATCTACACACTAAAGCTTCAATAGGCTACATATTTCCTTGATTATATAATTTTAGTACAAAACTCTATTTATAAAGCTTTACATGTGATTTGAAATATTTTAAATACAAAAATATCCCTTAAATCAGGATTAACAAATCCCTTAATTTATATATGTTCCAGAGTAAATGATATATAATGTTTTATAAAATATCGTATATATACTTGAAAATAAATAGAGAAGATGTTGGCCTTGTTCCCTATTTTTCCAACAAGGAATTAATAATGGGCGGAGAACGGTTGGAACACGTTCAATCGCTTCTTTTAAAATGTGTAGGAGCAAATAGTTTCTTTGGAATAAATTCCACAAGCGTTATCATGAGAACCATACATAAAAATTAAAAATTAAAAAAAAATCCAAAAGTCTTAATCCTAATTAATTCTGAGCTTTTATATGTAGATTAGTCTAAGTAATTTCAGGTGTTGATCAAAATCTTCCAATCTTAGACAGGGTCTGCTTGGACCTTTACAATGGCCTTGTAACGATATTGACGAGCACAGAACAAAAAGTACACAAAATTCAGCGCCGCCATTCCGGCTATGAGGAAGTAGAAATAATCCAATCTGCCAACATTAATATCGTTGGTCAGCCAGTCAGGCCGCCGGCCGCCATCCTTTCCGGTTACATTATGCACAAGATTCACCACCAAGCTACTCATATAGCTTGCTCCGGCAGATGTGAGATAGAACAGAGACGTGCCTATGCTTCTCATGTTTTCAGGAAATTCCTCGTTATAAAATTCAATCAGTGCAACTGTGTTGAACACCTGACAAAGACCCATTAGGATTTGCTGCGGTGCTAACCACATGACACACATGGGTGCGACCCCATCAGGCCCAGCGTGCGACTCTGCCAAAACCCTTCTCCTCTGTTCAACAATTCCGGCAACCGCCATTGTCAGAATCGAGAAAACGTTCCCAAATCCTATTCTTTGGAGAGTCGTCATCCCCTCTTCACGTTTTGTATATTTTGCTATTGCGGGTTGTAGAATGCGGTCATAGAATGGAAGCCATGTGCCTATTATGATAAGTGATATGATACTCAGTGAACCGGCAGGGATTTGGAAGTTGGTACTTCCTATGTTCCGGTCCATTTTCAAGGCTTGTGACACGATGAATGTTCCTTGTTGTGCCATGGAAATGAAGCTGATGATGCACGATGTCCATATTGGGACAACTTTTACTAGGCATTTTGCCTCTTCTACCTGTTGGATGCTGCAATGTTTCCATGGATTTGTACAAGAACCATCCTGTTTCACTTCCTTGTCGGCGCCTATCAAAGCTGCTTTGTTCAAGAACCTTGGAAAGCAAATCATTTAAATCACCATTTATTACATAAGTTGATAAAAAATAATATGGGTAACTTTACTTTAAACTTCTAAATTATCAGGCTATTTGATAAGTCCTCCAAACTTCAAAACCTCTAAATTTAAACCTCAGAACTTTCAATTACAATTAATTTGAACCTCTTCTTCAGATTTTAAACATTAAAAATAAAACAATGACGTTTATACCCATGACTTTTTTTATAAAATTTCAAATTTGCTCTTAATTCTAAATTAAAAATTTAAAAAAAAAGTAAAAAATAAAATAAAAGATATTTTGGTTTTTTTTAAATATTGCCGTTAGAAGTTAATAGCTAAATCTGACGAAAAAATTCAAATTGAGAGGCTTTGAAGTTTGGAAGACTTGTCGAATCACATAGTAATTCAGGAGTATAAAGTGAAGTATTCTAAAATAATAAATGTAATCATTTAATCAATAATTTAACACTATAATATAAAAATTTCAAAAGAAATGACATCAGTAATTACCTTAACTGTTGGGTGAGGGAAAGCTTTGAAGCTACACTTTCCTCCAATGGAGGATCGTAGAAAATTCCAACAACCTCTCCATTAGCCGGAAGCGTAAGTCGGCGGTTCTTGTAAGCTGCTATAAACACCTGCGTAATGCCAGAAAACATGGTGCCCTCTGGTTTCACGTGCACGTAAATCTTTGTTCCCGCAAATAGTAAGATAATTGCGCATAACATCAGCACCGCCGGGATCCCGAACCCCAAGGTCCAGCTAACGGAGTCTTGGATATAGACGACCAGAGTTTGGTTGATCAACATGATCACTGTTTGTGTGGTGTAATACCAATTGTAGAAGCTGGTGGTTCCTTTTCTTCCTTGGACAGTGGTTGAATCAAATTGATCGACGCCAAAGGGAATGCTGCACGGCCGGATTCCGCCAGAGCCTATGGCTAACCCGCTTAGGCCTACAACTAAAACGCCCAGTTGGGCTTTGGTGTACACATTACATTGGCCCGGCTGTTGCTCTGAAGCTATGCATGGCGGAGGGCGCAGTTGCGGCACCCAGGCTATTAATGTTACTATCACCATACCCTGCAGTAATAGTTGACTATCCATTACAATTTTTTATAGTACTTGCAAATTCGACATGGTTTTAAAATGAAATAAGTGAGTTATATATGCTTGAATGATATTATTTATTTAATTAAATGGATTGGATTAAAATATTTTTCAAAATATTTTATTCATTTTTTTTTTCCTAATCAAATAAGGGAAAGAGGGTTAAACGGAAAATGCAGCAAAGATACAGGGAATGGTTCAAAAGAACCAAATAGTAGGCAATTGTTTCATTTATGGTCTGAGAGAAACCATAACCAAGCCAAGTATTTTCCTAGGCCGCACAAGGTGGTACTAAAATGCATAAGAACTCAGTGAAGAGTCTTATACAATAAATTCAACAATCACTGTTAAATGATTGTTGCGGGGATGGTGCTGTAGAGAACCGAGATGGAGCTGTTGTTGAAGGACAACCACCAGCATCAAAAGACTCTCCCACAAGATCAAACCACTTCAAAACAGGGAGATTGTAACCCAAAATAAGTAATACAGCTAAACAGAGAGTATATAAAATACAGGAAAACAACGTATCATATTTTATTCATTTATTTGCAAGTCTTCAGATCATATGTTACCGATCGAGTAAATTCTGAAATTTTTTTTTTTAAAAAAAAGCGTACGTACCGCGAGAGATGCGAAGGATCCGAAAGCAATGATCCGAAATTTGCCAAGATAATTATCAGCAATTAAGGCACCAATTATGGTCGCGAAATTGGAGGCGGCGCTCCAAATGTTGAGAATGTTTGCAGCGACCACCTGCTCCATCTGAAACTCCCTCATCAGATACACCATGAAGTTTGCCGTCAGCCCATACGTTGCCAACCTCTCCATCGTCTCGTTTCCTGCAATATATATACACGCATTTTCCCAAGTGGCTTCCTTAATTATGTGTGTGATAATTAAGATCAAATCCAGACCGACGATCATGTTTTTATTGATCAAAACAAACGGAAAGAGAGAGAGAGAGACCTAAAATGTAGGGCATGGCCTTCCATCCGGGCTTTGTTTGGTCTGACAAATGGACTCCATCTTGTTCCACCAACTTCTGTTCTAGTGAAGATGGCTCCGAGGATGACGAACAGTATGAACGAACACGTGGACTTCCACAGCAGCAAGCCCATAAGGAGCTTCCCCATTTCCTCTCATTCCGTGCCACCATTTTTTTTCCAGGGAGGGATGTATCGAGTGTGTATTGGGGAAGCTTTCTTTCAATGGTGTTCTCCTATAAATGTGTCCACCAAGCTCTTCCACCCAGACGTACGTGTACGTGTCTATCATGCATGTATCATTCTTTCAAAAATATCCGTTTCGGGACCCACTTCCACATCAGGCATATGGTTGAATCTCATGCATATTGCTTTGCAAAGGATTTCCGTTAAAATTAATTTTATTTTAGATAAGTAATCCCAAATCCAAAACCCTCCATTTTTTTTAAAGAGCCTAAGTTGTTAAATGACATTAATTAAGTATCTGAAGATTTGGATTTGCCTTTGTATTAACTGATTTTCAATAATTTTCTAACTAAAATAAGAGAACTAAAACTAATGAAAAATGGAAAGGATGGGCTCAAGCCCATTCTGGCATCATGAAAAATGTAAAAGTTTAATGGACATTATAGCGAAGTTCTTTTACAAATTACATTGTGCAAAAGAGTCCTTAGAATCCCTAAAATCCCTAAATTAATTTATTAAATGTGCATTTTAAATAAACCGAATTACAAAAAATGCTTCGTTTGGAAATGTGTGTGAAAAAATGTGAAAAAAAATCACGTTTTAAAATTGCATATAAGGATGTGCATTTTAAAAACACACAATTTTAAAAGTTGAATCACAATTTTAAATAGTTAAACCAAACGGAGCCTTAATTTGATAATCAAATTCTTAGCATGCTAATTTGGATTGGATCTCTCATAACTAAAGTATTCGATCAAGCAGAATCCCGCATCACATAAATTTTAATTTAAGCAAGCAAGTATGAAAGACAAATCTTACTTAATTAGCGATTAACCCAAATGGTAAAAAAGTATAAAGAAGTATGGATAAATTTTAACTTTTAAATTGATCAGGAAAAATAAAAATGTTAAATCATAATATAGTAAGTGTTATAGACTCAGAAATCCATGGCCATAATTAATTTGTTTTATCCTATGGCAAGTAGCACTTGAAATTCGATACCTTTCCAAAGAAGGAGAGAGAGAGAGAGAGAGAGAGAGAGAGAGAGAGATTTCATATTTTGTTTTAAATAAAATTTTATTTTTAAAAAACATATAATTTAAATAAAATTTTAAAATTTTGGAGGCATTGGTTTTGAAACGAAATGGGCTAGCTAGTAACCCAAGCTTATATGGGCTACCAGGGGCCAGGGCTGGAGCGGAACCAGGCCGACGAAAAGTATTTCATTGTAATCCAACTTGGGCTGCCTCAAGTTTGCTCACACGAAGGGCCGGATAGTCCTAGTAGGGCAGATTTTTTTTTTTTTTTTTTTTTTTTTAATTATTGTAGGGCATTGGTTTTGAAACGAATATATATATATATATATATATATATATATATATATATATATATAAATGAACTAATTTATATTACATTAAAATAGTATCTCAATCTTATGCACTGGAAATTTCTTAGTCCTATAAAAATGACGTAAAAGCACTGGCATTGTGTTTCAGGAAAAAAAAAAAAAAAAAGATGGGAAGAATTTGACAAGGAAATATATATATATATATATATATATATATATATATATATATATAAATGAACTAATTTATATTACATTAAAATAGTATCTCAATCTTATGCACTGGAAATTTCTTAGTCCTATAAAAATGACGTAAAAGCACTGGCATTGTGTTTCAGGAAAAAAAAAAAAAAAAAAGATGGGAAGAATTTGACAAGGAAATAAAGTGAGCGCTTTACTTTGCCGCCTTCCCGTGGCAAGGCAACGTGGGTGATGATGGAAATGGAATCATTTTAAGTGATGGAGGAGGAAAAATGGGATTATGATTGCATAATTCGTGTCAGATTCCATTTTGTTCAAACAATCGGGTGTCCCTTCTTGTGGGACAAGCAAACTTAATTTGTCATAATCACAGTTTTGGTGCATGTCATTCACAAGTACGAACGATGCTTGGAAACCTTCCTATCAATACTCTTTGTGTTGAGCTGGCTCAATTATTCAAACTTCTTTCAATATATACATACATACATATATATACATATATATACACATAAATACGAGTAATTCTAAAAATTATTTTTGTATCTCTTTTGAATTCCTCTAAGAATGATGTGGCTATTAAAATAACTATTTAATTAAAATACAATAATGATCAATTATAAGCTCAATGGTAATTTTAATAACCACATCATTCTTGAAGAAATTCAAAAGAGACAAAAGAGACACAAGAGAAACTTGTAGCATTACTCACACAAATACTTATATTTATACACAAATGTTATTTTTTCTTCTTGTGTCCAACTTCGGTCCATGTCCTTAAATTTACCATTAAATTTATAAGATCCGTTGTAAAGATCTAATTGTGGCCTCCTGGGCATGAGGATAAACTGCTTAGCCCGTCAGGAGTGAAAGCTCTTGGATTACCTGGTAACTGATTCTGGCGGGTGGGGTCAGTTATTCGTAGGAGTTTGATTAACGGTGAGGATTGTTGTACAGTATGCGTTTGCGACGTGCAATTAATCTGAGTAAAGTTCTCCTACGTTATCAAAAAAAAAAAAAAAAAAAAAGATCTAATTGTGAATTTAAAAAATAGTTGAACAAAAATTGGAAGAATAGCATGTATTATATTTATATCCAAACTCACAAGATTCTTTCGCTTTGATTTTTTCTCTTCACTTGACAAGTTTTCAATTTAATAAATAAATTTAGTATTCTCTCATATTAAATTAATTCACATATTGTCAACTTGACGTACATCACATAAAGCCGAACACGCCCTTAATAAGTAACCAAAACGTGGGGCGGACGGGGAACACAACGTACACACGTAACACACGACACACCACTTGAAGCAAAAGTCGAAGAAAAAGCCATTTAATTTAGTGGCTTTCTCTCACTTTCCGCGCCCAAATACCCTAAAAATAGCAATAAAAAAACACACAAAGAGACAATAATCTAAGCTATTCAATTCAATGCGCGTTACGCTTCCCAGTGGTATTGTTCGTTGCTTGGCCACCTATCTCTGCCTTTTCTTTAGCCTCGCGCCTCTTTTGCTCTTAATCCTATCTTCGCCTTCAGACCCCCAACGTGTTCGACGAAATGCCTGAGCCATGCTCTCCCTCACTACCTCTTCAAATCACCTCGTCATCTTGCACTGCTCGCTCCCACGTTTGAGCCCTCGCTCTCACGCCCTCCCCTCCATTCTCTTCGTTACTGATTCGAGAAGAAGAAGAAGAACGAAAAGAATACAGAAACTGTTTGTGCCTTTGAGTTTTGGCACGGTGAAGGAGAGCTGCGGTTCTGAGTTACGGTTTTCCCAGGTTTTGTGCAGTGGTGGTGGACCTGGTAGTTGTTCTGGGTTCGCGAGGAGGTGTTTGAACTGGGATAGCGAGGGGGATTTTGATTTGGAGGCGGATATTTTGGAGTTCATGAAGGAATCGAGGAACCCAGGAGCGTTTCCCGGCAAGAAAGAGCTGGTTGAAGCTGGGAGGATGGACTTGGTGGAGGCTATTAAGAACAGAGGTGGTTGGCTCTCGCTGGGCTGGGATTTGAGTGACGAGGAGGAGGAAGAAGAGATGGTCCAAGAGAATGTTGCCGCTAGGGTTTCGAATTCTTCCTCAGCGGACAACGAATTTGGTAGTGTTTTTGATTCGTTGGGCGATGGAATTCGGAGCTCTGGGATGGTTTCTTGTTTTTCAGGAAATTCTTCTCAGTCAGCCTCGTCGTCTGGTAGATCACTGTGAGGCTTCTTTTCGTTTTTTCTTTTTCTTTTTGTTTGCAAATGTTATGTACAATGAAGAAAGGCTTTTAGTTTGGAGCTCTTAAAAGGGTTGTCTTTAGCAACTAAGCTCGGATTATGCATTCTTGGCTAAATTTGTTCAATTTTTAGACTGCTTGAAATTTGAATAAGCTGTTGCACATGTTGATTCTTTATGCTTCAATGACGTTCCTTCTACCCCTGTTTTGCATTATATATGTTCACTGATGCTTTGCTTTATTTGTGACTAACCATATGAAAAACAAGTCTTTGGAATCTTAGAGTAGTCATGTTAATCACAACCTGTTATAAGATTCCATATCTTTGTGTTTTTATCAAACCCTTGGATTTTTAGCGACCAAAGAAATCATGCCTTTCTTGGGATTTGACTCATGATATTTTCATAGGGAAACGGCAACAGAGGATGAGTCTGGGATTGAGGGTATATTGAATCGATTGGAGAAACAAAGAAATTTGACTTTTGGGGTTGGATCGAAAGAGAAAGGAAATGACTCTCAGTTTCCAATTAATCGTGGTAAAGATGACTGGCAACCTGGAACCTTGCTAGATACGGTATGTCAGTTTTGTTATGTTTTAAGTATCACTGGTGTTTTCTCGAGGTGTGATATTTAGTTGAAAATTGGTGCACTGCTCGCATTTCTCTGCGTTTCCAAATTGCTCCTACAAATTAAATTATGCCAAGAAAAGTTGCTTGTCTTTGTAATATGTTTGAGATATTCGGATGTTAGAATTTTAATTATGGTTTAGTACATTTGAGATACCTTTGCATAACATGATTCCAAAGCATAAGAAAAAGTTTATGTAACCACAATATAGTGGCCTTCTCAAAGACACATTATTGAGGTTGTGCCCTGGAAAAATATTAATAACCTTTTAGTAAAAACTCTGGTTCATGGCCTCTTTCAGTTGGAGATATTTTCATGATAATAAGTTGATGCTAGATTTCATTTCCTTTGCTTGTAGAAATTATGTTTTTTTTTTTTTTTTTTCTTTTCTGCTAAGTAGAAATGTCTAAATGATAATGTGCGGTGTTTGTTACATTGTAAAAGGCAGTCGCTAGACTGGAGAGAAGCGGTAAAATGGCTTCTTTAGGTTCCAGTAATCACAATTACATTGATTTTGGGGGCAAGCTTGGCCAGAACAGATCTTTCTTTGATGTTGATGGTTTCAGAAACTCAAGGAAGCCAGACATGTGGAGAACTTGGAGCATTCAGAGGGCTGGCTTTTCTGATGCCAATTTTGAAGGTTTTTTTTTAAAAAAAAATAATAATAATAATAATTGTCACAAATTTCAGGTTGCTTCACAGTTCCCCAAGCTGGATTAACTGATCAAATTTTGTTAACAATGTACAGCTGCTGAAATTGCTCCCCTTGAAACTAGAACTGGAGGCGAGATACTTGAAATAAGAGAGGTTCCTAGTGAACCTTCAAACACAGGGAAAGAATTGAGCCCTTGTCACAAAGACATTAACCACAATGAAATACGAAGTCGCCTTCAGCACCTGGAGTTACAGCTTTCCTCTGTACTTCACACCTTGAGGTTGAATGCTGATGAAGCTATGTCACAGAAGGTGAGTGGTAACAATGTTTCATTATGACCAATCCTCCAAATGGTCGTTGAATTTCAATGTTAGAAATTTATTATGTTGATTCTGTTTAATGATTTATCAGGTTGGATAGATGGAACTTTTAGGTGTTCTTGCTGTGTATGAATTTTTCTTTCTTGAAGAAAGAGATAAAGCTTTAAACTTACAAGCTATTCTTATTTTCTCAGTTTGAGAAGATTCAGCTATGCATTCACTTTCTCTAGAAAGCATTCTCATACTATGACTGTAGTTTCAACATGGGGAATTTTAGATCATCTTCTAAATTCTGCTTTGTATTCTTCACTAGGATCGTGAAAGCTCCTCTGAGGAGTTGCGGAAGCTTTCTGATGCTTGGGAGTTCCAGGAAAATGAGATCATGAATGCTCAGGACAGATTACGGTCAATACGTGCAAAGTTAACAGTAATAGAGGGAAAGATGACCCTGGCAATAATGTATGCACAATTTCTGGTCATTTACCAACATATATATATTTCTAAACTATTGTCAATGTCACGATCTTATATTCTTTTTGCAGTGATGCTCAGAAGATGGTGGAGGTGAAACAGAAGAGAATTGATGATGCTCGTAGAGCTTTACGACTTCTTCGTACTACTTGGATAGTTTGGCCCAATTCAGCCTCAGAGGTGCTCTTAACTGGTTCATTTGATGGTTGGGCTACCCAGGTTTGATCTCATCTCGCATTGGTCTGTTAGTTGGAATTAAAATTAATGGTTTTGCTTCTTACTACCAAAATTTTGTTTGGCAATTACCATCTGCATTGTAATTTAGTGCCTCTATTTTGTTTTCTGGCTATCTTAAGATGTCATATTGCTTTCATCATAGTTCCTCGTATATATAATTTTTAGCTAGAGAGAGTACTTACAATAGTAAGTTGGTTAAGATTCTTACCTAGAAAAAAGAAAAGAAAAATGTAAATTACATTTTCCCTCCACAAACTACCACCCTTGTATCATTTACTTCCGCAAGCTTTAATTCAATGCAACTTGGACCTTATTTTGAGGTTTTGGTTTCAGTTTGCCCCTTCTTATCGAAATCAGTTATTAAGTTGGACAAAAAAATGTGCGAAAAGACTAAATTGTACTTGGCATGAAACAGGATTCCTTTTTTCACATAAAGAGGCGATTTAGTTATTTCACATATTTTTCCATCAACTCGAGTTGATGTTGACGGAGGGCCTAATATGATGCCAAAACTTCAAAATATGATCAAACTTGTATTGAGTTAAAGTTTATGAGGTAAGTTTCATATGGATGGTAATTTTTGTGGGAAAAGTGTCATTTACCCAAAAAACAGAAAGTTCGCTTACATTGGTTCAATCCTCTACACTAAAATCACTGGCCTAGAGTGGAGGAGAGACTTGGTTGAAGTTGAAGGACTTACAGGGGCAGCAAATTTATGGTTAGAGAGTGGATATGGTGTATGATTTGGTGAAATTCAACGGAGTAGGAATGATGGACAAAATGGGTCTGTATAACCAGACCAAATTAGTTGGAATAAGGGTTTGTTGAACTTAATTTAATTGGTTAAGCATCTGCAAATGATGTAAGGTATTGAAATGCCCTGGTCCATTCTTGGGTTGCATAATAATTGTTCATATTAATAAGCTAGAAAATAAAGCTCATATTTCATTAGAATTTGGTGAACAATGAGATGTGGTTCTGCACTAGAGTGTTGTTATTACAAACATAAATAGAACCTTAACAAATTTCTCCAGGAGTGATGGATGGAGGAGCATTAGTACTAGACCATGTTTTAAGTTGCAAGCTGCAATAGTGCTAAGTGGACAAAGTAATATATTATTTGTTGAGACAGGTATACTGAATTTTAATGTCATACAGGACAGATTTCTCTTAAAGGTCCAGAACTATCCAAATACATGCACCATTCGTTCAAAATCTTCATTTATCGTGTGTGTGTATGCGTGTTCTAATAATTTACTGCCAAGGGACTGCCTTGAATTACCGAGTTTTTGCTGCCCTTTCTTGTCTGGAAAGAAAGGTTATATATCTAGTACACTTGAAATTGTGGATGCAACTAATGATGGGGCTAGCTTTCTTGCAGTAGGTTTGCCACCTAGTTGCGACTCTTTTTAAGGATAGGACTTTTGATTAGTTATGGATAACTAATCTTTCTAGTTTGATCACTACAATCATCAGCATCGAAGATGTGAAGGAATTGTGCATGCTTTTTGCATTTGTGAAGAAGATTACACATTTCTGCAATAATATTTGCTCTGCTACGAAATTGTGTTTAGTTTATTATGTCAGGAATTTATAGGATTCAGTTGTAAAGAATGGCATTGTTCAATTTCTTCACCTTCATTTAAAAAGACTGCCTGAGATCATCTTTTTTTCATAGATTATGCATTTCAATTGCCATATTACAGGATTTTCAACTTGCTCCACTAGTACAAACCTTTTTTCTGCTTGCAGTGACAAAAAGACAAGTGAATGGTGCTTTTGAGATGCTTAACATTGACAAAAGATGTAAATTATGGTGCTATTTTTGCAGAGGAAGATGGAGGAGTCAAGTTCGGGTGTATTTTCTTTGTGCCTGAAGTTGTACCCGGGCAGATATGAGGTTGGTGTGTCATATTTATCAACTTGGTTATAGTTTCAGATTCGCACTGCTCCTGTTTAGATGATGAGCCTCGTACGTGTTATCTTACAGATCAAATTTATAGTCGATGGTGAATGGAGAGTTGATCCCTTACGTCCTGTCGTCAATGACAACGGATATGAGAATAATCTGCTAATTATCACATGAAGCTACGCCAGAAGCCAGAAGCATGCAGCAGTAGTGGTACTTGTAGGTGGGCCTTTTCTTTTCTTTCTTTACCTCTTTGTAAACAGAGACTGGGTAGCTCATGATTCTTTTATCAGAGGATTAGTATATGCAACTCTGTTAGATTTTTTTTTTTTTCTCAAATGGGTGGTTGTTTTGCCGATGTTTACTGATGTGTAAGACACCTGTGTGTAACACCAAGTGATCTAATTCAATCATATAACTTGTTGAAAAAAAAAAAAAAAAAAAAAAAAAGTGGATGCAATGTGATCTCATGCCATGAAAAATATGGCTAAAGCAGCTTGTTATTTTCTTCTTTTGGCAAGTGGCAAAAGAAGTTTTGTAACACTTCGCAGTTAAACGTGCTTCTGCTGGAGTAGTACCAGGATGGGTGACCTCTTGAGAAGTCTAGTTTGAGGGAGCTAAAAGCGAACAATATTGTGTGTCATTGAGGTGGAGTATTACAAGTGGTATCAGAGCTACCTAGTAACGTCAGGTCATATGGTACTAGAGCACTGCATGCAGTGGACCTGACGAGGACGTCAGGAGTTTAAGAAGGGGAGTTTGTAATATCCCGATCCTATATTGGAAAGATGAGAAGAAACCCATATAGAGTGGATGGTTTATAGAGATAGTCATGGGTGCTAAGTTTCACATTGCCTAGTTACTAGGTGAAACTGGGCTTTATAATGAATTCTAGGGAAACTCTAAATTGACTAGTCCTTTTGGAGTAATAGCGCAGATGTGGCTAGCGCTTTTTTCTGGGTCGTTACAAGTTTACTCCACCCTAACGCTCCTTGTCCTTCACCAATTGATCTAGAAGCTCACTGCTTGAAGGCAGCAGTGGTTCACCCCAACCCCATGACCAAAAAATAGAGATGAAAAGAATCTTGCCAGTTACCACTGCAAAGTGCTTAGCCTTGGCTGCGATATGCACAAATTTTAAATTATTAAAATCAGCAGTGAAGTTACACAAAATTATGAGTGCATAGCAATTTATAATCAGCACAACTGCCACAACAATATATTGGAAGATTATTGGGAGTAAAGACTAGAGAGTATAAGAGGTAAAACAAGTTTACTATCATGTTCTTTCAAAAAAAAAAAAAGTTTACCATCATGTAGCTTTCAAAAAAAAAGTTTAGTATCATGTCAACTATTAACTTTCAGTTATATTGTTAAATATCTAAATCTACATTAGTTATAGTGATTAGCTCCTACAAACCTAAGTTTTAGTAAATTAATAACACAAGACAGTGAATTGACATTTTAATTACCTTTTTAATAAAGCACGTCTCGCCTTTGGTAATTGCTATCTTCTGGCCTAAGTGTAAATTTCATCCTTTTCCATATCGAGTTTACATTTTTTTTTTCTCTTTTTCTTGCAGTTTTAATGGCATTTCATCATTTTATATCTTGTCAAACACTAAAAATAGGGTCATGTACCAAACATGTACTCTTTTAAATTAATAAC
Source organism: Corylus avellana (assembly GCF_965113065.1). Classification (NCBI taxonomy): domain Eukaryota; kingdom Viridiplantae; phylum Streptophyta; class Magnoliopsida; order Fagales; family Betulaceae; genus Corylus; species Corylus avellana. Next base: position 32,675,098 of record NC_142493.1, on the reverse strand, counting down.
ACAATCAGTGAGTTGACATTGTTATTACCTTCTTTGTATTTTAAAACAAAGGATCGCTTGGTTTATTGATAAGATTTCTAACACGCAAAACTCTAAATGAGCGTTTTTTAATAACATTTGAGATGCATATGAGTTTTTAATAAAATTTATTTCAACTTTGTCCATGCTATTAAAGAAACATGCACATCTCACATGTTTAAAGGACACATGTCAAATTATGTTAAAGAAAATTCTTGCAACCCAGTTTAAAAGAAAACTATGTCCAAGTCTTCTGGTTCTTTTTTCTAACAGGCTGAAATTCAATCTGGAGTGTGACAAATGAAGCCAATGAGAGGATCTAAATCATTCCCTTAATAACCCCAAATGCACTTTAATTATCCAATTTTTGGTTTAGATTTCTCCTGTTAACTCAAGTGTGCTGCAATTTTGCTCAAGGACATAATCAGAATAGACTTCATCTGAGAATGTGGATGATCAATCTTAGCAGCAGACTTTCTTTTTCCCCCCTTTTTCAAGAAGTAAATCTTAGCACTGGACTTCTAAATTCTGAGCCAGAGTGTGTCATAAGCCAGAATCAAATAATTCTCTGGAGAGAGAGAGAGAGAGAGTATCTACAGTACTAGGTTGCAAATCCAACGTACGCTGTCAAAAAAACATGTCATTGAGACAATTCTTCAACAGTCAACATAAATTTGCATCATCTGAAAAAATCTCAAAAGCCAATAGAATTGCTGAACTATGGAATCACTCTCAACGAATACAAGTACACGCCATATATATAAGACATTCATATCACAAATGCGGAGAAAATCTGCACTAAGGTGAAAACTTAACAGCCATGCAAACCACATTCAGATCCAATTTTGAAATCGGGACAATTACATAACCAAATACACACACAAAAAAGAGAGAGCCATAAATTAGACAGGACGACTCAGAAGCAACATGAAAACATCATAAAACTAAAAGCCACATCCAACAGCTTTCACTGATTTCTTTCAAGCAGCTTCAGGCCTACATAAAAATTCTATATATATAGCTAAACCTAATCCTATAATTACAGGATGTCATCATAAGCAACGATTTCTCTGCCCCTGAAAGGCACTTGTAAAGCACTAGAAGGACCATCATTATCACTTTTGGGGCTCACTATAGCTGAAGCAAGCTTATTACCTCGTCCATGTCTGCTCAGAGGTACCTCAGCCCGCAAAAGCCTGGAAGACGACGAACCATTATCCCTGTTAGCACCGAGCCCAACTCCTTCCCTCCACTGGGCAAGAGGATCGGTTGCCCACATCACCTCTACCTGCAACATGAACACTCTCAGTTCAATATCCAAAACGCCAACTAAAATCCAAGAAAACAGGTGAAAATAAGAGAATACCACCAAGAGATTAATGTTAGTGCACTGTTTGATTTCCCAAGGCATATAATTTTCCCTCAATATGCAATTCCAGAGGTACTCTATTCCCTAAAGTTGGAAACTTTGTCAAGTATTAACATCGAAAATCACAATTTCGAAATTTCGGCTTATTTCCGGGAAAGTTTCTGAAATTCAAACTATTTATCCGTTTGGGTTATGGAAAACAAGTTTAATAGACAACAAAAAAGCCTCAGTGACATTCTATTGAAAAGCAAAGAAACCAACCAAATTGAGCCCAATTACCCCTCTATTAGCAAATGCAACTAAAAATTAGGATTCCAATTTAGCTTTTCCTCTATTAAAATTCCTCAACTTTCTCGACAACCAAACGAAAGGGAGAGAGAGAGAGTACTTTTTGGGAATCAACGGTGATGGCGAAAGAGGGGTCGAGGGCAGCGGCAAAAGCGGCTTGGGCGGAGTCCTTGGCGCGGTACATGATGTAGGCGGAACCATCGCGGTCGATGCGGATGCGGGAGATCGAACCGTAGATCTCAAACCGCGACTTCACGTCCAGCACCGAGCAGTCCCTGGGCAGCCCCGTCACCAGCAGCGCCGGCGCCGGCGCTGGCTTCTGTATCGGCTTGTCCACGATCTCCTCGTCTACCTCTCGACGAGGCGTCGGACGCCGCCGCTTGGCAAGCGACGAGGTCGGCACGTGGCGCGAGGGGTAGGACCTGTCCCGCTTGCGATTGCGGCTCATGATACTACTTGTGAATCTCTCTCTAACACATCTGTGTTCTGACTTCTGAGCTGAGATGGGAGTTGGGACTTACGGGAGTTGGGATAGAGCGAGGTTGCCCACACGTGCTGATAAGTTTTGAAATATTGAGTTTTATTGGGATTTTATTTCTTTTTTTTGTCCTTTTCTTTTCCTTTTTTCTAAAAAGAAACTTGGTTTCAACTTTGAATCCCTCGTTTCTCTTCAATGTCAAATAAATAAATAAAAATAAACTCACTTAGCATCATGCTACTGCATGGTATCAAAACCATTGGCAATGTTACTAGGAAAACAATTGGCTGGGTTTGACAATTGTTACTCTTCAATGTCAAATAAATAAATAAAAATAAACTCACTTCGCATCATGCTACTGGTATCAAAACCATTGGCAATGTTACTAGGAAAACAATTGGCTGGGTTTGGGAATGGAATGGAAAAAGGGAGTGAACCGGTAATGTAGTAGATTTGATTGATATGAGAAAAAAAAAAAAAAAAGAATATTTTGTATAAAAAAATTTGTTTTTTCAGTGATTTTTTTATTTGAATAGTAATAAAAAATAATTTATGTGATGTAAAAAATATGAATATTATAATTAATTTTGAGAATAATTTTTTGAGTTTTTGGATTTGGTCATCCAGACCTTTGCCAAATACAGCCCTGCAATTTTTTTTTGTACAAATTTCATGGAATTATAGGACATTGTTAGACTTCAACGAGGTCCTAATATTAAAGTAAGGGGTTCACTGATCGAGCACTTATTTAGACAAGTAAACTTCTGCTTATGTAGAAAGAACCCACAAAAATATCTCAAAATTATTGACCCGGTTATAGGGACAAACAATTATAGTCAATGTAAACCCAATCCCGCTTGATAGAGGATTAGGTGGAGTCAACAATCATATTCTAAGTAAAAATACTACATTGATTTAATCGACAATCTGTCTCTAATCTAAGGGTCAAAAATCAATTATTGGTCATCACTCTTTGGTGGTCTGTACTAAACTTTGAAGCAAAGCCCTCAATAGATCCCATTCGGCAATGCCTATCTTCCTAGCTTTGGCCTATCAAAATGTGAAAAACTTTTAACCTCGGAAAATCCTCCTTGTTTGTTTGCTTATGCTGCTTCGTAGCCTTGTACCCTTCTCTCTCACACTGGCATTTTCCAAATAGTATCTTACTTGCTGAGGGAAAAGTATCATGATTTTTGTTGTTGCATAATCACATGATTCCCAATTCGCGAGGCACACTGAGTGTACGACCGTAGAATCTGTTGCTCAATTCACAGCTTATGGGGCTGAAGTTCTATAAACTGTAACCTACGCCAAACCTTCTATATAATTCTATTATCAATGGCTGCCTCTCTATCGGTGTCACCATTGACCTCAACATTCTCTACTCGAAAGACCCACCCGAAAATCTCTCTCAACCATGTCATTTCTTCCATTATTCCTAGTGCAGAGCCTCTATTCAAATCAAACGCGCGGCGCTTAACCTTCCAAGCTTCTCACCATTTTGGTCCTCTTCTTGCAACAAGAGCTTCTTCAGATGGGTTTCCTGAGTCAGTTGTGGAGAATGAGACTTTGCCGTCCTTTGAGGAACGGCCTGGCAAATTTCTGTTGTGGGTAATATTTTGGGCTTCTGTATCCCTGGTTTGGTTTGCGGCTTCTGGGGAGGCTAATGCTGCTTTGGCTTCCATTAGAGCCTCGAGCTCTGGCCTGAAGATTGCGAGTGCGCTTCGGCGTTTGGGCTGGCCTGATGAGGCCGTCGTGTTTGCTCTCGCTACGCTTCCTGTGCTCGAGCTTCGTGGGGCTATTCCTGTTGGGTATTGGATGCAACTCAATCCTGTTCCCCTAACCGTCCTATCCGTACTTGGGTTAGGCTTTTCCCCCTTATTCTCAAAACCCCATTTCTGAAATTCTATGTGGCTGTTGTTGGAATTCTCATTTTGATCCATTTTCTTTGATCATTTTGGTTCTTTCAGTTCCTCTGAACCTGTTTGATTGAATTTGTATGAATATAGTGATATAAGTGGAAGAGGCACTTCATTGTTTAGACCATTTATCTTTAGCATACATTGTTCTCAGCGCCTTTAGGCCCATTTGATAGAAATTGCGCTTGTATTTGAGGTTCAGTGCTTTTGGATAATTCATGATACTGTTGTGTCTACAGTTCTCTGTGATTATTGTGCAAGGGAGTTTGATTTCAGTAGATTGGTAGCCTGATGAGATTAAAATTAACAAACTTTACGGCTACAACTGCAGGAACATGGTTCCTGTGCCCTTCATCATTCTATACTTGAAGAAATTTGCATCTTTTCTCGCTGGGAGGAATCGGGCTGCTTCTCGGTTCCTCGACATGCTATTTGAGAGTGCCAAAAAGAAGGCTGGTCCTGTGGAAGAGTTCCAATGGCTCGGTCTGATGCTGTTTGTGGCTGTGCCTTTCCCTGGAACAGGAGCATGGACAGGAGCCATTATAGCTTCTGTTCTTGAGATGCCATTTTGGTCAGCTCTATCTGCAAATTTCTTTGGTGTTTTGTTGGCTGGGCTTCTGGTAAATTTGCTGGTAAATCTTGGTCTCAAGTATGCCGTTGTTACTGGGGTTATCCTCTTCTTTATTTCCACATTCATGTGGAGCATCCTTCGGAAATTCAGGAAGTCTTCTAGCTCATCGAAGTGATAAATTAACAAACTTAACTCATTTTTCCCCTCAAAGCTGCGGGGTGACAATCTATGCATTTTTAAATTTAATCTCAATGTCGAGGCCTATCTTCCTTCCTGTGCAAATTTTGATTCTATCAATAACATTGCATTGGATTTTTTTTTTTTTTTTTTTTTTTTCAATTTTTACAATCTAATATTTATACCCACATTATCATGTTTTATGTTCCCATATTGCTTACACTATGATCCTTTTGATCATGATTAGAGGTGATCTCAAACAAAAGTTACTAGTGTGCTAGTGCAGTAATATATGAAAAAGATAGAACTAGCTGGCTGTTGGATCTATGGCATCTTTTACCATCTTACTTCTGCTTCAATATTTGGGATATAAAAGAAGATGCCAATTTTCACTGTTGATTAGAGATACAAGGTTGGATGTTAAAAGTTTCTTTGGTGGGCCACTCTACCTTGGCCAGATATTTTGCTGGGAACATGCTCATTTACCTCATGTCTAATAACCTGAAGACAATTAGCAATTAATTATCTTATGCTCAAGCTTAATTTTTGTTGGATCCAGAAAAAGGGTGAGAGAGGTTGCAGTAGGCAGGATGGAGCTTGGCTCAACATGTAAGAAAAGAGGTGGTTTAGGATTTAGTAGTGTCCCTTCCATGTGTTAAGCATTTCTGATCTCCAGGATAAGGGAGCAGCAGTAAACTGTATGCTATTTAGTAGCATTCTTTTTGTTAGTTAACAAGAAGACAATTTGCTGATGAAGCCAATTGTAAACCCACTTGTTTGAATCCTATGTTCTACTTTCAGAATCCAGACCACCCTTTTAAGTTAATCTTAGTTACTTCTTGGAACTCCTTTATTTTTCAACCAAGATCAGGTCTATTAACTATTTTGATTCAGAAATCACTCCTAAGCTGCTCCTTTCACTAATGCCTCTGTAGAAATTCTTGCATGCACACCGTTTGATAACATGAGTTGAGATTATTTTCATCTCCTGATCTCAAAGCACCTTTCTCTAAAATCTATGCCTGCCAAGAGTTGGGTAATTTGTTCTGTCAAGTTTGATCTATTTCAAACGGAAGCCTGACTTCTTAGTGAACCCGAGTCTCCCTTCTTTGCTTTTTGAATGATATTCCCCTCAAAGGTAGTTTAACAAAGTTAAAATTTTGATGGGGGTGTGGAGCCAATCTCCTGACAGCTGGTGTTTTGGTCTTCTTGTAAGAAACTTGGAGGGAAGATGAGTTTTTAACTCTTTGTGCCATTAGAGATCTGCACTGCAAAGCCTCATGAATGGAAAGCTTTTAGCTGTAGAGAGGTCTTTCTGAGCCACTAAAATAAATTTTCCTGATCTTGAGGTTGAAGAGGAATGCCTCTCAAGTAATCTTTCTGTCGAGTCCACCAAAGTATCAATGTCTTGAAATGGTTTACAAAATCCAGTGAGGATATTTTTATTGTACTCTCTTCAGTGTATGGCGTATAAATATTTCTAAGCCTATTTGCTTATTATTATTATTATTATTATTATTATTATTTTCATCCGAGGTTTTCATTGAGTTTAATTTATAAATATCTCGTTTCAAATTCAACTCGAACTACATGTGTGGAAAATGTAATTAGCACCAAGGATGATTTTGCTTTTAGCTAATGCTGCTAACATTTTGGTTCATGTATTTTATTTTATCTTCTCAAAATAAAAATATTAACAAATAATCTAAAATATAAACACTCTAAAAAAAATTATTTTTATTTTTATATCACATTAAAACATTGTTTTTTTAAATAAAAAAACACTCTCCAAACACACATTTACAAACATACTTGTCTAATCAACCTCGACCCAACAAGGTAATCACATACGCTTAACAAAGATAACATGTGGGTCCATTTGGATCTCTATTGTATTGGAAACTGCGAAACTGTTTTCTTAAGTTCAAAAACAATCATTAAAACATCATATTTGTGATTATTATTATTATTATTTTGTTCCTTAAAAATAGTTTTCAAGAATTATTTTCTAAGTCCCTCTGAAATTTGGACTCGTTATACCAAGAATAACCTACATGAGGGCCTAACTAAAAGTGGCTGGCAAACAAAGAATAGTGTTGGATTATTCAGGCTGCGTCAACCGCACTTGAGCCCAGTTCTTCAGCCCAACTCTGACAAATTATAGTTGCTTTCAGCTTTGTTATACGTGTATCAATATGAGAATCTTGCTTATTCGAAAATTTTTTTAAAATTTTTTTTTTTAAAAAATGAGAATCTTGCTTAGCAAATTAATTAATTATTTAAAAAAAAATTAAAAAAAGAAAAGAAAAGAAAAAGGTCAACTTCAGTGTCATCCATTTCAATAACTGGAAGCCCAATGTGGTTGGTTTATTCAGCAACAATATTCCAGAAGCCACCTCCTCCCCAGGGGCCAGGTCATAGCACCTTGTGTCGAGTCGAACCATGAATGCACTGACAAGAGGACGAGGTTCGCACGTGGGCCGTGGGACCCATGAAAGCGAATCAGCACGAAAGAGAAATATTACTGCCAACAAAGCCCATATCAAGTCTTGGGCCCTATTCCATGCGTTACATCCCTTTAGTATCTGTACCTCCTGGAAGAGAGTGACTCGAGGGGAATATTATACAACTCCACGGGTTTTTTTTTTTTACAAAAAAAAAAGTGTGTTAGGAGCTGCGCTGTAGTTTGCCAAACAACACCTAAATAATATAATAAATTAAAAAAATAATTATCTTTTTTCTCGTAAAAAAAAATTGGAAAGTTCAAAACAAAAAAAATCAAATGAGGTGACTCATCTGTTGATGACTTGATGTGGTATAAGAAATGATTGATTTAGTCGCCTCCTCTAAGTTTGCCGCGAGCAATATCAAAAGGAAAGTAGCTGCTACTCTACTCTTGTTTCTTTTTTCTTTTTTTAACTTTTTAATAGAGATGATAGGATAGTATTTCAATATTATTTTATAATAATTAATTTAAAATATTCATAAACTTGAATATTAAATTAATTAAATTAAAAAATTCATGGAAAAGGATTTTGGAATACTCTCGAGACACTTCTGCATTGGACCCCACCCTCTCTAGGCTTGCTTTCGACATCGATAGACTGCCACGTTGCGGAGGTCCAATGGGCCTCTAGTGGGGCGCAACAATGAAGCTACTCGATGATTGCTCTCTCGGTTTGCGTGGAAAGCTCAACTTGACACGTGGCGGACAAGAAGTGTGGGTTTCATCTATGTGATGGACATCGTCGCCTGAGTAAATATCTAAGTTCAAGGGCTCGTAGACACCTGGCGAGTTGTCATGACTTTTTCTTTTTTTAGTCATATATAGATCAGCAAATTTATTCATCAATAAGGTCACGTTTGTTTATTTTGACGTAAAATAATTTTTTAAAAATAATTTATATAAGTTTTTTGATATTTTGTGAGGTAGAAAATAATAATTAATAAAAAATATTTTTGATTTGATCGAAAAAGGCTTTTTTGAATTTTGAAAAAATTATCAACCATTTTTCGAGTTTAAGCATCTTATTTTAGGCCCAATTAAGCTAGTCCTTCGGAACAAAACATTACTTATTTACTTATTATATTTGTTAATGTATTTGGTGAGTGTTTTATGTTTTTAATTTTTTTTAAATATTATAATGTGATATAAAGATGAAAAAAGTATTTTTAATAGTGTATTAGGGTGGGTTTACATATGAAAGAGATGGGTGACTGTGCAGCTACTTTAAATGGAAGAGAAGAGAGGGTGGCTGTGCGACCACTCTAATCATTTTTCTTTTCCAAAATTTAATTAAAAAAAAAAAAAAATTAGTTACTTACCCTATAAAAATTATACACTTGTTTAATCCAAATGCTATATAATTAGGCTAATGTTATAGTGAAAATTAACCTTTTAAATTAATTATGACTTGTAAAAAAAAAATTAAGGGTTAGTTTTTACGGCAACATTATCCAAATTATATAACAATCATATAATAATTTACTAAATAATATTCTCTTTTTATGTAAATACCTGTTCAAATGCAAATTATCCGTCTCTAAGGGATAGCTCAATCGGCTGAGGATCACGCTTTATGAAACGAAAATCACTAGTTCGAATTCTTCTTCTCTTTTCTTGTGTGGACATATAAAAAAAAAAAAAAATGCAAAATATTATTGAATCAAACCCACATCTTCCCGCCCAGAAAGAAGGAAAGCAGAAGTAAGTTTGGAAATGTCACGGGTATTGCTACTTACACGAAAAATGCAGTGATTGTATGCTTATTTGCCATGATGAATTTTGGCGGGTTTTCATAGATCTAAGCTTGTTCAATGTAACTTGAATTTATTGATCTCTGCAAACATCAATGACTGTCCATTCTGATGGTGCTCAGTTCACAAATGTAATCTTTCTTTTCCAAGCATTTTTCGAGATCTTCCTTGATCTCTGCCTTCTGAATTTCCTCTTCTTTATGGATCTCTTCAGCATCTGATGGTACACGTACAGCTTTTTATTGCTATCAAATTTAATGATTTCAGAATGCAGATACGTGGTCCATAACTGGTGCACAGCTGTTCATCCCAAACGTCCGTTTGGTAGACTTTGAAGAACAGCGTGATTTTGTTGACTTTTAACATCTAATTTCAATGTGTTCTGGTTCTCCCTTTACTTTTATTATTTTATCCTCCTAAATTTGGTTTTCTTGCTTTCACATGAGGAAAGGTTCCTTCGACGTCATAAAGACAGAATTATGTTAGAATTTTGGTTGTGAGTTTTGACTCCCAAGAAGTTTGCAATATTGGGTGTCTTAAGAAATATGTTTACTTACAGCTTGTGGCTTCTTTGTATTTGCTTAGGACAAAAAAAAGAAAAAAAAAAAAAAAAAAGCGGGAACTTTTTCACGTGAACTGTGAGAAACCAATAGCACTCGTCTATTACAAGTCCGTCCATTTTCAGATGCCTACTGCCTACTGATGCAATCCATATTCCATCAAAATAAATAAATAAAATATTGGAGAGATCCTATCTAGAGAGAAAGACATTTTCGACAAATTTTCATAGGGGAATCAACTTGCATCAGCAAGATATTCTGCAACAGACGCAATCTCAATGAATAAACAAATAGATTATTAGAAAAAATAGCAGTGAATTGTTTATAAGTAATAGACCAATCTGTCCACATCCTCAAGAAGCTGTAGGGGCATCAAAGTCCACGCCAATCCAAGAACTTGTTGAAGATGAACCATACCGAATTCTTGACTTTCTTGGCAAGAATTTCCCCATCCTTTTCATATGACAAATGCTTAAAAGCACTTCCAATAATCTAAAAGTGCACACTTTCTTCCATCAAAAATTGCTACATTCACTTGTTAAGTGATTACTTAACAATCCGGACGTGTTACGTCTTACTCTAAATTGTTCGATAATCTTTAAAAGTGAATATAGCATTTATCTTTCACGTTTCTTTTCACGGCTGGGATTCGAATTGGGTTTTTCAGGCTGATATAAACACTGCTGTTGTTGGGTTTTACTTCTGGTTTAGTATTAAACATGCTTGCCAGGATACGCAAAGAATCTCAAACACAAAATAGAAACAATGTCAAGTCTGGCTAAGGGCAAGGTAATAGGATTTATTGCTTGCTAAACATAATTACAACTAAGTGCGCATCATAGAAATTTAGAAGCTTAAGTGACATGATATAACTCAGTAGTTCCAGAAACAAAAGGACTGATCTTCCACAGGGAAACCAAAATTACAATAATTTGCAAGCGGGAGATCGTTACATCCACCATCTTCAACTTTTAGAAAGCATGCTTGGGGCAGGGGCAGGAGGATCTTGCAGTGATTATCTTCTTCGTCTTGTGAGAAATCTGACTGCTCTGGCTCAAAGGCATGAGAAGAGTCAGCAGGCTCTAACAATGAAGAATGGTTCCCATCAGTGTAATTTGGGCTATCCCGATCCGAGTCAAAAACATCACTTTTGACAGAACTTGCATCTTCCTGTTTACACACCAATAATGGCGCATTGGAAACCTTCTCAGAAACTGCATTTGGTATCGGCTCTCGGATTTCTGCATTTGATGACTTGCAGGCATTAATTGGTTCCTCATTTTCCTTGCCTTTCTCTCTACTAAGCAATTTGTCCCTCAGGGAATTAACCTGTTGCATATGAAACAGTGAGCCTATGAACCATAGTTCCACCAGACTAGTATTTTAAAGAGCAAGCATATAGGATTTACCTCATTTTCCAAGCCTTCCTTCTCCTTGATGAGATTGTCATAGTCAACCCTGAGCCTATCATAACTAGCTTTCAATGAGTCATAATCCTTTTCCAGTTGTTTGGTTTTAAAACGAGCCCGCCGGTTTTGAAACCATATGGCAACTTGCCGAGGCTGCAAACCAAGTTCCTTTGCTAGTTGGATCTTCCTCTCTGGCTCAAGCTTGTTTTCCACCTCAAAACTTCTCTCAAGAAGCTGAACTTGATTGGCTGTAAGCCGCCTTTTCTTTCCGGGTCGATGATAGCACCCATCACAATCCTCCTCATCACCATTTTCATCGTTACTGAGCTGTTGGAAAAATGGGCTAGCAGTGTTGTCTCCTCCACTAGCCTTGTCAAAATTAACCATGGATTTTGAAGCTGAATTGATGAAAACACCCAAAATTAGATGGTTATAAAAATTTCAAATTGCTCGTATTTCTTTCTTATCTTGGTTAGTTCATTTGCAAAATTCATGGATGGATGCGCAAAAGGAATGGATTTGGGGGTGGTTGGGGTGGTTTTTTTTTTTTGTTAATCTCGATTGCTTTGAAACATCTTCTTTTTTTTAAAAAAAGAAAAAAAAGATGCAACTTTATGCAACTACTCCCACTTTGCTTCCTTCTCTAATATGAAACAAATCTAATGAAATTAATAGCCAAAGAATCTGCTACCTACCCTACATATGCTCTACCAGCCATGATCCGAAAAAAATCAACAATCAAGGCAGATAAACCAGTGAGAGCACATTAAAACACAAACGCAGCGGCTTAATGTCAGAAACTAGGAAAGTTTCAACCTTTACTTCTCAATATGTTGGCAAAACAGGGGTACTCTGTTTCGTAACCAAAATAATCGATCAATACTAGAATTTCACCAATGAAGCCACGTAACGGAGATAAAAGGCAGATTAAAAAAAATACACCAATGAAAAATAGGAAACATTCAAGATCAACAAATATGAACTCCCAGCATAAGAATTGATGAAACAATTCATCTCCAATATCAACCAAGAAATACCCATTGGTAAATATTGAAAGTGAGGCTTAATATAAAAAGGAAAAAAAAAAGAAGGTAAAGCAAGAACCCCACAACAAAGAAGGCAAAGAACGGGATGAATAATAGCTCAAAAAGCCCAAAAGCAAATGAAAAAATTGCACCACGGATTTGGAAAATTACCGTGCAAAGAGGGATCAGAGCTGGTAATCCAGAGAGGCTCAAGGACCTCAGAAGAACAAGGAAGCCTTTCGCTTTGAAGTAAGACGCTCATGTTTGAAGCACCCCCATAGACTTTACCACCCGCCATAGCTTTTCGTTTTTTTTTCAGTTGTGTATTTGAAGTCCCAGAGGAACTTAAACGGTAGTATTGTAGAAAGCCAAAAGCAACGGTCATAGACTTTTTGTACAGAGATTAAATCTCTAAAGCCTCTGACAGAAGAAGCGGGTGGTGAGGATCACTGTAATGTGGGAAGTTTGAGAGTGGGGAGAGCTCAAACGCATCACTCAGCAACGGAAGAAGACAAAGAGGTAGCACATTTAGTTCGTCAGAGAAAAATTTTCTCGCAGATAACTGTTGTGCGTGAGGTAGAGTATTCTGTTTGGGTGGGAGAGCTCCAAAGTTGAGAACTTTGATGGAGAGAGAGAGATAGAGAGAGATTCTTCTCTGGGATGGAGAGCTTGATGGGGTTATATGGAGCTAGGTGAAAGGACTGGAGGTTTTCTTTTCTTGTGGAAGAGTGGACAGGCTTGCTGAAATTACCTTAATGCCCTACTATGGGTAAAAGAAATCGTAAATGAATAAATAAATTGGCAATGTCTTTTTCTCATATTATTTGGGTCAGATAAACACCGAGGTCTTGAAGAGAGGGGATTTTTCTAGAAAGAGGAGTTCCTTTCAATCATGCTCAAAAATCTGGGTTCACAGCCAAATTACTCGAATTTTATCCCTTCATATCATCACTCACATCCTCTTCAATAGAATAGTCAAAAAGTTATTTTTGATTAATTTTGACCTTCGACTCAACAAAATAACTAAAAATTTGCTAAGCCGTTACGGTACAATTCAACAAATTTTTACCTGTAGTAATAATAATAATAATAAATCAATTTTTCTTCTCTTTTTGGGAATAAGAAAAGTAAATAAAATAATAATATTTTAAATTAAAAAATGAAAAATAAATAGTTAAAATGCTAAGATAGATATAGATGTTTTAAAAAAGTTGATAACTAAAAAAAAAAAAATATATATATATATATATAATCTTTTTGCTAAAATTGAAGTAAACATTTAGCGAGCGGATGTGATTGCTCTTCTATCATTTTCTTCATTTATTTTTGGTGGTCATTTTAGTAAAAGAGAAATGATTCATTTTCTCTCCTAGTCCTTCTCCCATCCTCCCAATTTTCAAACGATAGGATAAAACAGTTCACCGTCTTATGTATTCTTCATGTTCCGTGATACAATTACAACGTAAAGAGGCAGAACAAGAATTTTAGAGTTGGAGAAGGCAGAATTAAAAGAGAAATACTAGGATGTCTTAATTTGTGTTTTCTGTGTTTTTCTTAGTTGAACTTTTTACATGCTTATTAACGTATCTTGAACCCTTTTTTTTTTTTTTTTTTTTTTATAAGAGACACAAAGAACACAAACAAAACAGTAACTACAAGAAAACAAAACTAATAGGGGTGGTCTTTCCCGCTACAAATGAGTAAAGAAAAATATTTGAGCAAATAAGATCAAAGTAAACTATAGCCGCGACCCAATAAACCACCCTTGGAAGATTAGACTTTTGTGAACATGTATCTTGAACTTGTTTGATCATAATCTTGATCATGGGATGTTGGGGTTTTTTATCCATGGAAGGACAAGAAAGAAGCATATGTGATGACAAGGTCGAGGGTAGCAGCTTTTTTGTTATTTACTTTTATGTGTTTTGATTTACTCGAATGCATGAAATGAATAAAATTGCCTTTTAAGCGCAATCCATTGAACCTGAGAAAGTTACAAAGAAAATATCTCCGAGTTCATGAAAAAAGCTTGCGTACGGTACTTGTTTTTCAGGGCCGTAACTCGTAAGGGTGGGTTATAGGACGAATAAAAGGGTAAAGAGAAGGGAAAGTGCTGGACATCAAGAAGCAACAAAAATGCTCTGATTCTCAACTAAAGTTTGCTGGTTTTATACAAAAGTGGAAGCCAAAAAGATCAAGGGATGCTGCTTTATACATAGAGCACATGAGGGGGAAAACGAAAAGACACAAAATAAATATATATAAATAAAGCAAAACTTGCATGTTACGGTTGTTACCCTAAGATTTTACTTCATTTTTTTTGTTTTTTTTTTAAAAAAAAAAAACTCAAAATAGAAGATATTTTTGTCATTTGAGTGACAAAAGGTGAACCATGAACATTGCAAAAGTTGAAATATTTGAAAAGACATTATAAAAAGAATTATAGTAATTAAGCCTAAAAAATAATACTTGTCAAATTAAGAGTCTGTTTAGGATTGCGTTTGAGAAATAGACCTTTTAACTTAAAAAGTGTTTTTGGGCAAAAGCTTTATTTTTAAGCTTTTGCCAAAAGTGCGTTTTAGCAATTTTTAGGCTTTTTAGACTCTTAAAAGCGTTTGTAATTTTTTTTATCAAACGAGTACTTTTTTTTTTTTCAAACAGACTTTTTGAGTATTAAAAGCACTTTTACGTCCCCTTCAAACGCAATCCAAAACAGACCCTAAAAATGATCTAATTGAGTAATTATACAATCTCGTGGCATTTTCCATCGAGATTTGTGGGGGTTACAGTTTTGTTAATTTATTCATTTTATCATTGGCCATAAACGGACAAATTGGCAAGGAAAAAAAAATACATTTTATCTTATTGTTATTATATTTTAAAACCTAAGCCTTGCTAAATTATATATAAAATGTGTATTTTTCAGCGAGTCATTATCGAAGTATACAGGTCAATACATAAGTTATACGTTGTTTCCTAACCACTAAAAAAAAAATGTTAAGCTATTGAATAGTTTATGCATTATTTTTTCAATTCTTCACTTATTATTTTATAATAAATAATTAAAATATTATTACTAAGCTTTCCATTTGAAAGATAAATTGAAAAAAAAAAAAAAAAACACAATATATATAAGAGTGAAAAGGGCAATTTGGGAAGCAAAAAGAATCGCGAGGAAATGTAGATGACAACGAGGGAGTGGGAAGGAGAGCGAAAGAAAACAAAAGCAACATGTCCAATCAATCGTAGTCAGACGGGAGCTCGCGATTTAGGGAAGAGGTGATGACTCACCATCCCTATGGCCTCTACCTATTCTCTCTCTTCACACTAGCGGCCTCGCCTAAGCGCCTATCCGGCTCCCTTTTGGCTCCTCCGGCTCCACACTTTTTCACCCAGCCGCCGCGTTTTCTCTATCCCCTATTTTTTTTTTTTTTTTTTTTTGGACGTGCAATTCAAAATTCGAATTTCATTGCCTCAAATGGGAAACCTTTTTTTTTAGAATTCCAACTTTTTTATTTCTTCGTTATTACTTTTTATAAGCAGATGAGAATTACAAGAGAAAAAAAAAAAAAAAAAAAAAAAGTTCCCTTTTATTCTGTAGTTGATATCAAGATTTCTTAGACATTTTAGAATATTATAGGCCCTCTTTGTCAATGGCCCTGGAACGGTACAGGGTCGGTACTGTAACCTTTTTTTAAGAATAAGCGTTTGATTGGTTTTAGTGAAAATATTTTATGAGGAAAAGTAAAAAAATATATTTTATATGAAAAAATGTAAAAAATTTGTTTTGTAGTGATTTTTTTATTTAAATAATAATAATAAAAATGATTGATATGGTATAAAAAGTAGAGATATTGAGATTAATTTTGAGGTGAAAAGTTTTTTTTTTTTGGGGATTGAGGGAGGCCCTGGAACAGTACCATTCCAGGGCCATTGGCAAACACACCCATAGTGGTCGAGTGCTTGGAATCTAACCAGTAGTTTATAATTTAATGGTTAAGATTTTGTCATATTAAACTTTATGGTCGACGGTAGTTATCACTTTTAATGTGTTTGTATTTTGAAAATGATAAGTCTTTTTTTTTTTGGGTAAAGTTTACTTAACTCATTAAAACTATAATCTTAATGGCAATTTACCTCCCAAACTATCAAAATAATAACAATGTACCCCTCAATGATAGCAAAATGACGAAATTACTCTTATAAAATTTTCAATAAGATAAAAATACCCTTACAATTTGAAAAAAAAAAAATTAAAATTTTTGTTTTTATTTTAGTAAGGGTTATTTTGTCATTTTGTTAAAATTGATGGTATATTGTCATTGATTTGGGAGTTTTTGAGGTAAATTATCGCAATTGATAGTTTGAGGGGTAAATTGTCATTGAAGTGGTAGTTTAAGGAGGTTAAGTGGACTTTAGCGCTTTTTTTTATTTTTTATAAATTATTGAAGATTTCATATAAAAAAAAAAAAAAATGTAGGTATAAATTGAACAATTTAAGTAAAACATTAGCACGTCATTTAACACCGGATGCTAATAATGAAAGGAAATTTTCAAAAGGTCAAATATTACTTTTCAAAATAGGTGATGCCTGATAAACTTTTTTAGATGGGTTTTATTATGTTTTTATTTAAAATAGTGTGTTGACGTGACATGAAAAAGACATTTTGACTTTTCTGTAACTAAAGAGTGAATAAAAGATGTTTGTTAATAATATTTAAACTTTTTTTTTTTTTTAGTTAAAAAGAGGTTTTTAGGAAATACACTTACGTCTGTTTTTCGAACACCCAACCACATTTGCGTTTTTTTGACTTCGTTGTTGAAAATTAAACAAGTCTCCTTATTTACTTATTTTAGGTTGTCCTTTTCCAGGTCAATTTTGTTGTTAAAACTATTTATTATTGTTGGTCCAGTATAGTATATATGGTTGCATTTTAATTGGTCCACCTTTTTTTTTTTTTTTTTTTTGGTAATTACATTATTATATCGGATCTGACTTATATGTTGTTATTTTAATAACAGTATATATGATGTAGTGTAAGCAACGGTTAAGATTAAATCTCAAAATTTACTTACATAAAAAAAATAAAAACATACAAAACAGAGGTTAACTTGCCAATCAAGAGAGAAGAGGATCTTTGCCGCTATAAATAGAAAAAATAAGAAAAGAGGGAGAAGAAGAAAAATAAGTGGGAATGGTTCATTAACTTTTACTCTAAAGGACTCAAAAAACTATAATAAATAATAATAATAAAAAAAAAAAAGGCTCTTATTTTATTTTATTTTATTTTGTTTTGTTTTGTTTTTTGTTTTTATTTGCTCAAAATAAAGGATAGATCGATTTGACGGTGACTCATGCACCGTGAGCATTTTCGTGCTCAATTGTAATTGAACAGGGCAGGAGGATATGAGTAGATTTGGCGAGGCCCTATCCTATCGGGCAGTGAGCTCCCTGCGAAGCCATCTCTCGGACAGAGGATTGCAGCAAATCCTCGTCCCTGAACAACGTATGATCATATCAGCGATCATCATGATTCTCATTCTCAGACATCGGATTCGATTGGGCATTGACAATTCTTGTTGGAGTCATCATCTCGTGTATAGACCCTAGGCACCCCTGCCTCTTCCATTGCATGTTTGCCACGTATACTTACAGCTTCTTACTCTCAATCTATGGGTTAACAGAGTAATGGTTTGATGAAATGTCAAAGACATAATTTGTCAAGTATTAGTCCTACTATACTTTATGACACTCAGCTACATTAAGTTGACTAAATTAATAGTTTTAATGACCATAATTAAGAAGAAATGGAAATCCACGTCAAAGAGACAAATAGGTTTTTTTTTTTTCTTCATTTTTTTGTGCTGTCTTAGTCTGTTTGATATGAGTACCGTACAGATTGTATTTGACAAGCTCACAAGCAGGTGATGGGGTGTATTAAAGTCAAGGCTCGTGGGTGCCCGGACGTTTACTTTCTTATGCATTGTTGGTTGAATAATTGCAACATTTCAAAAGTGCATCTTGTCCTAAAATTGACATTTTACCGTTGATTATTTTGATTCACCTACGCTTTCACATGGAAATTCAGCGGCTTCATGACGGGATCACTTAAGAAGATGACTCTCATAATCATTTTCTATGAAAAAGGAGGGTATACAATAGAAATCCATTTTCGCAAGGAATCCAAATTCCAAACACAGCCTTATTGACATTTTACCGTTGATTATTTTGATTCACCTACGCTTTCACATGGAAATGCAACGGCTTCATGACGGGATTACTTAAGAAGATGACTCCATAATCATTTTCTATGAAAAAGGAGGGTATACAATAGAAATCCATTTTCGCAAGGAATCCAAATTCCAAACACAGCCTTATTGTTCATGTTATCTTAAACTTAGTCAACGATATATCTGTTCAGCATTTTACTCTAGCTGGTTTCATGGAGAGTACTTTTGTTTAAGGAAAGAATCCGATGATATACCCTTTTCCAAATGGAAGTTCTAATCAAATCTTATTTATGCTTCAAAGTTTTGTAAGGGAAAGTGAGGATCAAGTTGTTAATTGATGAAGTAAAAAGATTGCTTCATGGGCTTGTTTAATAAACCTCTCATTTCTCGTTTTTGTTAAAATATTAATTAAATAATTAAATATATCTTTTTTGATCGGCTTAAGCGTATAAGACTTAAAACCCATCTCACCTTTATGTTACAGTAACACAATTTTTCAACCAAAAAGAAAACCCTCTTACAATGGTTTATGAAAGACATCTCTTAAGGTTTTTATCTGGTTTGATTTGTAGGCATATATGTACATAGTTGCTTCACGTAAATAATCATATGATTTTTAACAAACATCATTAATTGTGGCTGAAGACTGAACTCACCCTCGTCTGCATAAGATCAGTATACTTTTACTGTATGTAGTCTTTCTCTTTCCGTAAACGCAATGATGTTTGAAAAAGAGAAGCAAACATCTATTCTATTGATTAAGTTTGCACATATCTTACTCAACAGGGGATGAAAAAACGTTTTTAGTCAACAAAAAATGCAAGATCAGAAGAAAAATAGGCCGGATTCAAACGACTATTTACTTCATTGCTGCCGACTGCATCAACTTTTCAACCAAAAAGGATGCTCATTTACTAAATCCCAGGTAGATGTGTAGACGGTGGCAAAGTCGGCCATTTTATATTAGGGGTGTCGCTAAAATTTTTTTGGCGTATTAAAAATTTTTTTCACCCTAAAAATTTTGTAATTCACACAATATATACATCACAAAAAATATTTATAAAAGTTCATAAATATGTACTCAAATTGCCGTGGGTTAAATGGGGGTGCGGTAGAAGGGTTGCTGTGTCTTGAGTAATGGGTAGGTAAAATTGTGAAAATAATTTTTTATTTTTTATTTTGAGGGTGCCTTGGGTTAAAAAATAATAATAATAATAATAATAATAATAATTTAAAATCCTTGGGAGTGTCGTGGCACCCCCAAGGAGTAACGTGGCTCTGCCACTGTGTGTAGAGATAGTACTGGATTATATATTCATCATAATGTTGAACTTTTGTTCATATTTTTAAAGATTTATATTGTTTTTCAGTTTGTTGGATTAAGTACTTGAGATTGTTAAACTATATTTGGTGTACACTGATAGCTTTGATAACATGAAAGTTTCATTGATTGAAATGCTTTTGACAGCTTAAATTCTCATTGATATGAATAGTATATATAGCATACAATGTAACAGCAACTCCATCAGACTGGATTTTGAGTTCTAAACTGGCCCTTAATTAGAAGCAAAAGATGTATTTATTGGAGATCGTATCTCAGATGTATCTGATCCTCATCAACAAGTCAGCTAATTCAAACACACCAAAGATTAGGAGACAAGCACCGATGGCAACTTGGCAACAACTCAGACGTTGTTTGGGGGTGACATGTTTATATTGTACGTTTGTAACACACTAGTGTATATATTGATAAGCATCAATTATGTAAAGCATTCTATAAATACAAGAGAACACCCACCATTCATGTGGGCTGATTAACACAAAATCATTTGTCTTTCATTTTCATTATAGTATTATTTTTGGCTAGCTATAGCTCTAATAAAAAATGCTATCGTGGTCGTGATCCCTATACTGATCATAAAGTATACACATCTCGACATATACTACTATTTAACAAACTTAAATTTCCAACTCAGGATAAAGTGGTGTCTTCCTTCAATAATTACTCTTGGCCTTATACATCTTTTGTAAGTATTTTTATCATTTTTTCTTCGTTCATTTTTATCTTTTCCTATTTCAAATGCTCATAACAGAGAAACATGATCAAATAAAAATGCTAAATGAAAGGGCTTGATAGATTTGTAGGATACATTGTAAATTTTTAAAGTTTGGAGAACATTACAACTTTAGTGGTAATTTGAAAAAATAAGACTAGTTTTTTGTTATATATAGTATGATATATAATGATGTATATATTATCTCTGTTACCCATCACCAATTTACCATTAAATACCGTAAAATCTTAAGCCCAGTTTATTTTGGAGTAAAATAATAGAAATTATTTTACCCCTCACTTAATTCTGCAATTTTCTGCGAAGTAGAGAGGCGCAACTCAATCCCTCCTAATATTCTTACAAAAAATAAAAAATAAAAAACCCTCCTAATATGTATGTACTCTTCAGAAAACTGGCCTTAAACAAACCCTCTTCATCACCTCAGATTCAGTGGTCATGAACTCCTTAAGAAGCTTTGCAAAGCACCCCATCATTTCTCTGGTAGAATCAGACACCACGCTCAAAGAGCTGAAGCAAATCCACACCCAACTGCTGCTAAACGGTGTTCTTAACGACCCTCACCTCCTGGGACAATTCGTAGCCACTGCAGCCCTCAAAAACCACGACAATCTTGATTATTCCAATCAAGTTCTGGACCAATGCGAGAACCCTACCCTCTTCGCCTTAAACTCTATGATCAGAGCCCACTGCAAAAGCTCAACCCCTCAAAAGAGTTTTCACTTCTACAACAGAATTCTCCACTCTAATGACAATGTCTCACCCGATAACTACACCTTCAATTTCTTGGTTCGTACGTGCGCGCAGCTTTTGGCGCGTGAGACGGGTCCGTCTGTACATGGCGCGCTAATAAAACATGGGTTTGAGCACGACCTGCATGTTCAAAGTGGGTTAATTTTCATGTACGCTGAACTGGGTTGCTTGAGCTCATGTCATCGGGTGTTCGGAGAAATTCCTGACCCAGATTTAGTGTGTCAGACGGCTATGGTGAGCGCTTGTGCGAAATGTGGTGATGTTGGTTTTGCAAGGAAGCTGTTTGAGGTAATGCCTCAGAGGGACCCCATTGCGTGGAATGCGATGATTGCAGGGTATGCGCAGAGTGGGAAGTCGAGGGAGGCATTGGATTTATTCAATTTGATGCAAATTATGGGTGTGAGGGTCAATGAGGTGTCTATGGTTTCGGTTTTATCCGCGTGTACCCACTTGGGTGCATTGGATCAAGGGAGATGGGCGCACGCATATATAGAGAGAAACAAGCTAAGGATGACAGTGACGCTGGGGACTGCTCTGATGGACATGTATGCGAAATGTGGAAACGTGAATAAGGCCATGGAAGTTTTCTGGGGAATGAAGGAAAAAAATGTGTATACTTGGACTAGTGCCGTGGGTGGGCTAGCCATGCATGGATTTGGTGAGAAGTGTCTTGAACTTTTTTCCCTCATGAAACAAGAAGGGGTTCGGCCCAATGAGGTCACTTTTGTTTCTGTTCTTAAAGGTTGTAGTGTGGTTGGACTGGTCAAAGAAGGTCGTGAGCATTTTGAGTCAATGAGCAAAGTGTATGGTATTGAGCCTCAGCTCGAGCACTACGGATGCATGGTGGATTTATATGGTCGAGCTGGCCGCTTACATGAAGCCTTAAACTTCATAAATAACATGCCTGTGAAGCCTCATTCTGGCGCTTGGGGAGCTTTGCTAAATGCTTGTAGAATGCATAAAAATATGGAACTGGGTGAACTTGCCTCAAGAAAGATAGTGGAGCTGGAGGCCAAGAATCATGGTGCTTATGTGCTCCTGTCCAATATGTACGCTGATTCCAAGAACTGGGAAGGGGTTGATAGTGTGCGAGAGATTATGAAGGCCAAAGGTGTGAAAAAGCTCCCTGGTTGTAGTGTTATAGAGGTTGATGGTGAAGTTCATGAGTTCATTGTTGGGGATAAGACCCACCCTAGGCATGAAGAAATTGAGATAATGTTGGCAGAGATCTCAAAGCGGCTGAAACTATCAGGTTATGTGGCTAACACCAACCCTGTGCTGTTCGATATAGAAGAGGAAGAGAAAGAGGATGCTTTGTGTAAACACACTGAGAAGGTAGCCATTGCTTTTGGTTTGATCACTTTGAAGGAAGGTGTACCCATTAGGATTGTGAAGAACCTTAGGGTTTGTTGGGATTGTCATGAAGTAACGAAAATGATATCTAAAACTTTTGACAGAGAGATTATTGTGAGAGACAGGAATAGGTTTCACCATTTTAAAGATGGTGACTGTTCTTGTAAGGGCTATTGGTGAAACAACTCACTCTCCTTCCCCCTTCATTTGTTCAAAGGTAATAATGTACTCACCTTTAAAGATTGATAAATTCTTTACTTCTATTTTTACTCCTTTCCATCCATCACCATCTTTCTTTTGTGATATTTCAACCAAACACTACTCATTTTATCTTCTACTCCACCATTTGCTAGACTTTTAATCTTGTCGCCAATCAACTTGTACAGATTTTTAAAAACTCTCACTTTATTACCACCAAAACACCTTGACTAACTTTCACAACCCGAACATTACCACCACAATCATCTCACTATCTACTGTGGTGATCATTGTGCCCACGGAATCTTAGCTTTCATGATTTTTCTTAGACTCTTCTAAATAAATCTTAACTTTCTGTACTGGGACTGATAATGTCTCATCCTTCCTTGTCGAGAGCTTGACCTTGACTGCTCCCTATCAAAATTCTTCCATGATTTGGTTTGGACATCACCACAAATGGCCTTTGTTTCAGAATTATTCAATTGTTTTCTTGAATAAAAGCATCAAGTTGATCCTTAATGTCACTACTTTCCTCCATGTCCAATCGAACGAAATTTAATTCCACACCACTATGCTTCTTCTCTCTGGGGTAAGAATTGAACGAATAATACAAAATTGTCTTCATCTCAAGCTCTTTCCATTAATAGTTATCATACATCCCGGTCAGCTTCTTCGAGTTTACATATAATGCCTCATGTCAATGCTTATACACTATGATACCAAACAAGGGGAGTATTTTTCTTTCTTTTGATAATGGATATATTTATGAAAAACGTAACAGTTAAAAATTGAAAACTTTTAAGGAGCGATTTAAAAAATAAATATCTAAATAAAAAAATAATAAAGAAAGTAGCGTTTGAACAGAAAAGAAAAAATAAAAATAAAGCTTTTTTTTTTTGTCTTTCCAAAAAGCTCAATTTTTCAATATAATCCCAAACATTCTGTAAGTAATTGAAATTCAAGAACGTGTACCAACTTATAAAAAAAAACGTGTAACACAAGAAAGGCCAGTTGACATTGTCATGATACCTAAATCTTGGTCCCAACTGTTGAAGATTACATATCTGGCCAAATGCCATGGTTGATACGGTACCTCAGTGGTTAATTCATTGCATCTTCCCTACAAATGCCAGCTAACTTCTTTTAATTGGAATACGGAAGAGGACGGGACATAAAAACTCTCATGTTTGAGTAGAGAGTCTCCATCTTTAAGCAAATGACATTTCTGTTTGGAT
Source organism: Corylus avellana (assembly GCF_965113065.1). Taxonomy (NCBI): domain Eukaryota; kingdom Viridiplantae; phylum Streptophyta; class Magnoliopsida; order Fagales; family Betulaceae; genus Corylus; species Corylus avellana. The sequence goes on along the minus strand of NC_142493.1, from coordinate 32,651,185 downwards.
AGGAGAGCCTAAAAAAAAGAAATTAAAGAGTCAACCCGTTAAAAGAAAATAATGAAGAAAAAGATACTTTCGTGAAAAGATGTACAGGGGTGGTGTAAGTTAGGCTCAGATGCCTAAGCTTTTATATAAAAAGCGAGAAATGTTTACATGTTTCAGGTCTAAAGTCGGCGTTTGGTTCGTTTAGCTTTGTTGGGTGTGTGATTTGTGAAGCACTTTTGACCGAAAAGGTTTGGTTTTTCAGCTTTATAAGAGATTCTGTTGATGCAAAACTGCCGCAAAACATGACCACTAGCTGCTTAAAAGTGCTTGTAATTTTTTTACTAAACGAAAACTTTTTTTCTTCAAACAGATTTTTTGAGTGTTAAAAAACACTTTTAAACCTTTTACGCAATCCCAAACAAGCCCTAACAATAATAACTCCCAACTATTATTCTCTAACTACTTTCTAATTTCTAAAAGCATACAACTTTTATGCTTTTTCTCTCTAAGAATTAAAGAGAAAATCTCTCTTCCCTCTCCCCCTTCTTGGGAGATTTTCACTTCTAAACGAGAGGCTGCCTCCATCCTTGTGAGTGCTCGGAGAGGGGGAAACTCCAGCACTTCTTGCTCTCCCCATTTCCCTTCCTAATATTCTCTTTTTCATCTTTTTTTTCTTGGTTTTTTATTGTGCTTTGAAAGTCAATTCTATTGCTCATTTCCCACCTCCTTTGTCTATACGCCATCCCGCCACATCCATTGGCGTCGGCTCCACCCGTACTCCTCTCCTCCGACAATGGAGTTATTTAGTGAAACATTATTAATACTTGATATTTTATTCTACCAAAGAACTAAAAAAAAGTCATAAAAAGTAGGTACTAGAGAGTGGGATAGGCGTTTACCGTAAGTAGCACGAGACATGTGGCTTTGTTTGTTAAAAGTCTTTTCAGAATAAAAATATTAAAAAAAAAAAAAAAAAAAAACCTTAAAACACACAATATTTAAAATTGTTTGAACCCTTATATAACATCATAATATTTATTTATTTATTTTTTAAAAAAAAAACATTAATAAACGGGGGCAGTCCTAAAACTAATGAGAAGCCACCTAACTCCTACGTGTAACATGGAATATAAGGATTAGATGTATTATGATTTAGAAAAATGATTGGTGTTAATAATTTGATTAGATGTATTATAATTTAGAAAAATAATTGGTGTTAATAATTTGTTTATATATATATATATATATATATATATATAATAAATCAACAATTAAATTTGTAGAGTTCAACATTGACTTATGTGGAATTCATATAAGTTTACAAATCTAATAGTTGATTTATAAGATGAGATAGACAAAATATTAACACTAATACTGTCTTTATAATTTATATATCCACAAGAATGACCCATTTGTTTTTGATGAAATAGTATATTTTATGAAACGAGACAATAACGAAAGACCGATGTTCACCTCGATCAGCGATTGACCTAACCATAGTTTAATGTAACGTTAAAATAGTAATTAAATTGTTTTGTATCGACTTAAACTAGTTTTTAAGATAAGAGTAAATTAATCTATCGCAATCAAATCAACCATTTCAAACTTTTCAGAGAAGCGAAAGAGCAAGCAGAAGCGTGTACGTGTTGCTTTGATTCTGTCCAGCCAACTTGCAATTGGTATTTAGTTTCTTCATCACACAAAGAAAATTACTCCACAACAGCCGTTCATTCCTCAAAACTTTTGCCTTTCTGGGTTCTAGAATTCTTGTATTTCGAAAGGTCATAATAATAATACTTCTAGTAATTGGCAACTTCTCCAAACAGAGAACAGACAGAAAATCAAAACAAAAAACAAAAAAAATGATGGTGTTTTTCAAATAATAAAAAAGCAAGAGCATCTGGGAGTTGAAATGCAATAACAACCCTACATGGTGGTACTGAAAAAGGTTCTGCATGACATCACTTGAAATTAAGTTTTTGTTTTGGCATCTTCTCCTTTCGACTCTCTCTTTTAGTACCAGCCAGAAACATATATATGGTTTCAAATCTAACAACTGATTTCCACTCATAATTTGAGTACGACCACTTTAAATAATTACTTATAATAAATACGGAACATGTTTTAAAGTGATTTTTACCACCATTAAAGGTGGTGGTTCAGTGGCCCATGAAGGTCAGGGCATGTACTAGGATGTGAGTTTGAATTCCCGCAATTGAGAATTTTCACATATGCCTGATTAGTATTAGTCGTATTGAATTTTCATTAATGTCTTGGCGGGGCTGGGTCAGGCTATGGCTCAGTCAAACTTGAGGGAGTGACTGCGGTTCCCACCGTCTAGGCCTCTCCTATGCGGCTCCAAGCAAGTAGGTGCTACTATGGTCACGCTCAGGTAAGATAATCATAATTGGTCTCCTCGCCCCTAACCTTTTTGATTTTTTTTTTTTAAATTAAAAAAAAAAAAAAGTGATTTTTAAATTATTTTTTTAAAAAAAATAATTAAGGTAAAATGTCACTTTTAAAAGAGTATGAAACGGACTTGAAGATCCATCGCATTACAAGATTAGAAAGTGAAAGAATGGGATATGGCGGGCGATGGATAATGATCCGCATAAATTAAGAAGGCTGCTAACTATTCCATGCCAGCATTAATCCTGTCAGGAAGATGCGATTTTTGGGTATGGAGGAATAAGAATTTCCTGCCTGCACGGCAAGCAGTTATTCACTGAGAGAACATTTTATATATATATATATATATACCTTCTCTTTAATTTGTTTTCGTTTGGAAGCTGGTTACGCAGTTTCTATTAAAAGGCACGCATGATATAATTGATTCCTTCATGCTTTTACTTATCGCCTACTTGCATGCATGTGTGAACAACATTCTCCATGTCTGGTTTTGTCATCGTTCATCCATCTGAGGATGTGCTTATGGTTTATTTCCATCACTTCCTCATGACCTCTCATGTCGCATCTCTCCCTTCGATCCCTTTTGCTAGAATTGATTCTGAATTTTCTAGAAGAAAAAAAAAAACACGTAATTTGTCATCTTACAAAGACAAACAAACACACATTTTTTTTCTACTTTAAAAAACAGATTTTGGGTCATATAATGCTTGAATTCAGGATTCCATGTCTTACAAAGGAAGTATATTAAGGTTAATTAGAATTAATTGAGTTTTTTTTTTTAATTTCATATATATATATAAATTTTTTTTAAAAAAAATTATGCATCAACTGCAAGCTAGCTGTATACATCGAGGCGGAATGGGGATGCAAAGAAAAATCAAGAGGAATATAAAATGTTCCATGTGTTTGTAGTCATCGCCAGTGTATGCATATATAATGCAGAAAATCCTCACGGAATAGGGAAAATAAAAGGAAATCAAAGTTCGATAGTCGATACACTTTAGGCTTTGAACATTTGAGGTGTTTTTAAAAGGCACGTAAGTTCATAAGGATAAATGAAATTACCCCTTAAAATAATGATCTCGGCAAAATATGGTGCCAAAATCCCTCCTAACTCGTTGATTGAATTATTTCTTAAAAGGGAAAAAAGCGAAATTTGAGGCTCAAAACCACCCTCATCGAGAATACTCTTAACATAATTGTGAATTGTAGTTCCCGTTACGCCTAATTATGCCGATATTTGTCATTCTTGCACTAGTCTTCTCTTTCAAGCTATGTCCACAAACTCAACATAAGCTATGGCTTGTGCATATATCATTCTTTAATCATAAATAAATTAAGTACTTGACAAAAGATCGATATGATTATTGAATTTTTATTTTATTTTTGTTAATAAATTATGATAATGAGTGGTGCTTTAGAGCTTGTATTAAAATATAAATGGAACCTAGGCCCAGCGAAAAAAAAAAAATGAGAAGTGGATAAATGGAATCATAACTCAAAAGTTATGGGACAAAACAATTGAAGTCTCGGAGTGCATTGAAATGGCGGAGACGTGTGCAGCGGAAGCGGCGGTGACTCTGTTGATCGGAGGTTCACGTGGGTGCCGAAATGTCAGTTCTAACAGTAACAGCAAATTATTTTAATTATATATATTTATACGTAACCTCCCTTTTCCTTAAAATACAGCCAATCAGATTGGGCGGCTTGGCCAACATGTAAACGTATCAATTATTTCTTTTGGGGCCAAGACAGCAATGTGATCAATAATAAGACAAATATTTCATAAATCAATCTTTTATGTACAAGTGGAACCACATGCGCAAAATATTTGGTCGCTTTCTTTCTTCCCTAATTTCTATGCAAAACACCACATTACATCATTTATAAAATATTCATACCATATTTATTCCAGGCAGTGATCTCTTTCTCTTTGTTCTGACCCACTCTTGGGTAGGGTCCCTCTGCCAACATTTTGTCTCAATTTACATTAGGGTTAAATACTAAAAATTCCTTAGGATTAGCACACTTTATTTTGATTTGTATCACATGAGGTATTTGTAGTTTTGATAAAGACCAAATTAGTCCTTCCATCCATTGACCGTTAGTTGACTTAACGAAAATCCACGTCATTAACACGTGGACCAATTAAAATTCGACACCTAGTATAAGTGGCTACATCATTAATGATGATGTGACTACCTAATTAATTTTTTTTAAAAAAAATTAAAAATTAAAAATATATATATATTTTTTCAAAAAATAAAAAAAGAAAAAAAAATTGTGGCCACCCCCATCTCACTGGATGCCACCCCCTTGGTGCCCAAGGGATTGTGGTGCAGAAGATTACAAATTGATTGATTGTTAGGAAGAAATTGGATAAGAAGGGAAAAGTTTTTCTATAGCATATAGCTTGAAAACGGTTTAGACCCAACTAAAACACCTAGAGACGATGAATAATGAATATGTGTTTCAAGACAAACGTTGTCAATTAAAATTAGAGTAATGTTACATAAATTTTTATTTTTATACTCTCTAGCATGATGTTTTTTAAATTACCATTAAACTCCCAACGATAATTTTAAGAGCGTAGTTGGAGTTTTTCTATATATATATATTTTGTCATATTGTGGTGCAAAAGATTACAAATAGATTGATTGTTAGGAAGAAATTGGATAAGAGGGGAAAAGTTTTTCTATATTATAGCTTGAAAACGATTTAGACCCAACTAAAACACCTAGACGATGAATAATGAATGTGTTTAAAGACAAACGTTGTCAATTAAAATTAGAGTAATGATACGTAAATTTTTTTATACTCTCTAGCATGATTTTTTTTTAAATTACCATTAAACTCCCAACGATAATTTGAAGAGCGTAGCATTAATGTGGGACAGTGGGAGTTAGGGATCACTAATGTACACACACATTGAATATTATTAAAGATTAAATAATCAATTGAGTGTTAGGAAAAAATTTAATAAAAATAGACAATTTTTTCTATAGTAAAACACCTAGAGATGATAAATTCGTGTTTCAAGACAAACGTTGTCAACTAAAATTAGAGTAATGTTTTGCATATACTTATTTTACTCTTTAACATGTCTTTTAAAATCTCTATTAAAATTAAGGGCTTCTTGACAGTAGTCCGCCAATAGGGCCACTGATAGAACATCATCACTCTTGCATCACATTAATGTTCTTAAATTAATTTCGCTATTAAAAAAAGAAATGTAGACACGAAGAATGCCAAAGCATAGACGTTAACTAGAGTTGACATGTTGCCCATCATATCTTCCACGTTGCAATTCTAAGTTGCTTTCAATCTTTCAACTGAAGATTTTATTTATTTTGATGAGGACAACCCATAATTCCTTCGGATCATGCATGAATGTAACGCTGCCATTTTATTTATTTTTTTCGTTTTCTAATTCTTTTTTTTTTTTTTCCCTTAATGCATTCATATTTAGAGTCAAAGGTCATTACTTGTGAAATGAATCTATTCGCAATGTTGAATCGCCTTATCTAGTTTAATAAATAACGTGGACATTTTTTCACTCTCATATCACTACAAAAAAAATTGTATAATTTGTAACGGCACTTTAGTAACATGTTAATAGGGTTGACTAAATGTTAGTAACGTGCGTTTAGTAACTTGTGTGGCGTGTTAATAATTTAGGTGTTGCAAAATCCATTTTAGTAACGTATCAATTTTAACACGTTATTATTTAGTGACGTGCTAAGATTGACACGTTACTAAACTTTAGTAACGTGTCAACCATGTTACTAAATAGTAACGTGTCAATTTTGACACGTTACAAAACCATGATAACAATAGCTATCAATTTACCAACTCCAACATACATCATTTTTCAACATATATCCATATCCGATACATCCATTTGAATGTATTTTTCAACATACATCCATATCCTATACATTTATTCGGATGAATTTCTCAACATCAATAGCTATCAATATATATTATTTCTCAAGTCGTATCTGAACTATCAATCAAGATGATATTTTAGTAACGTGTTACATTTAACATGTTACTAAAATATTTCACAAATTGACACGTTATTAATTGGTAATGTGTCAAAAAGTAACACGTTATTATTTAGTGACGTGCTAAGATTGACACGTTACTAAACTTTAGTAACGTGTCAACCATGTTACTAAATAGTAACGTGTCAACAAAACCATGATAACAATAGCTATCAATTTACCAACTCCAACATACATCATTTTTCAACATATATCCATATCCGATACATCCATTTGAATGTATTTTTCAACATACATCCATATCCTATACATTTATTCGGATGAATTTCTCAACATCAATAGCTATCAATATATATTATTTCTCAAGTCGTATCTGAACTATCAATCAAGATGATATTTTAGTAACGTGTTACATTTAACATGTTACTAAAATATTTCACAAATTGACACGTTATTAATTGGTAATGTGTCAAAAAGTAATGAATAATAGATAAATTACAAATTGGTAAGTTTTTTGTAGTGCTATAATCAATGGCCATTTTGAATATGAAAGCATCATAAGGTTTTCCTTTTGAAAATAAATATTTACTCTTTTTTTTTTTTTTTTTTTTTTTTCTAATTAAAATGATAGGAATGGGCGACCAGTGTAGTTTTTCCCCTTGGGCGTGACCATTGGGGTTCCCATCCGCTGTGGAATGTCCAGTTTGAGCCATAGCTACTGCTTGGGAAGGCGAGCACGTCACCACAACCCCACCAAAGTGTGAGTCAGTAGAGCCCCTTCATAGTAGCATCTGGTTCACGCATCTACTACCGCAAGCGAATTCAAACACACGATCACTAAGATGAAAAGAGTTCTTCTACCAACTCAACTACCACTTGGTGGTTATTTACTCTCTTATTATCTCTCAAGTTGCATTTTCTTTCATTATCCAAACTGCTTTCGTTCTTTTGTAATAACATAGTAACAGTTGCCCGATTAAAAAAAAAATTTTGTGACAGCTGCCCGTTTGTCTTGTCATCAGACGGTGTCAGCTTTTGATTGGCTACAAATTGACCATTGCTGTCAGTTACTTTTGTAAACTGAGGAAACCCAAAGGCGATTGTGCTAATTAATCACTTGTTTGTCTCTTTAGCTGAAAGATAAGTACTACAGCCCAAATCTTACTCTCTTACGTGGCATGCTGTGGTCGAATTGTTTTAGTTAGGCTAAGGCTACAACTACAAAGCTAGCTAGAAGAGTTCCTCTTCAAAGATCGCTAGTGAATAGTTATGGTTTCGCAATCAGAGCGTCGTCATGATCTCACAACAAGACAGCTATATTGCACCGTTAAAAGTACTAAAAAGATGTGGGCACCCAATTTTTTACTGCTCACGAATTTAAATTACCGAGTTATAGTTAAAGGATTTGATTTATTAAATTAATTGAATTAAATTATAGTTGACATATATAGTGTTATATTTACGCTTAAATATAATTTGAACCTTACACGTAACATAAAGGCTGCGTTTGGTAAACGATTTTGTTTCAATACTATTCATCTTTTTTTTTTTTTTTTTAAACATTATCTTACTTTTTACATGATATCAATAATTTTTTATTACTATTCAAATAAAAAAAATTACTACAAAATAAATTTTTTTTCATACGAAACATTCTTACATTTTTTTTTTATCAATCAATTTTTGTTACAGTATCAAATTACTAAAATTCCAAAACCCGTTACCAAATAAATTCAAAGATTGACAATTTTTGACATAACTCACGAACTCGACACTATTATTAGGTTAGGATTAAACAATGTGACTCGTTTTTTACTTGTATTTTGACACAATCAAAACTCTGACTTAAGATAATAACGTGAGGATATAAGAAGATATTTTTATTTGTAAGTGAGAATCGATGCTTCCAAAATATCTAGATTGGGAACCTCGTGACTGACGGTGATGATAGTTCAATCATTCCCCAACCTCATTTAAAATAATATTAGCACTCACAACAAAAGAGAGCAGGGATTCGACCCCATACGGAGGGAGGCAATTGGATTTCTAGTAACTTAAAAAAATAAAAATAAAAAGAAACCTTCGTGTTTCCTCCGGTCGTACCACTAAGCAAGGGTGGGGAAGGGTGGGTTGGGGTGGGGGTGGGGTGGGGTGGGCATGTTCCTAAAAAGTCAGAGTTTGACTCACTTTCGGTCCTCCATGACCGTTCCTTTACGACCATCTGAAAATCAATTTGCGCGTTCCTTTTAACCCGAATCAGCAACTTGTACTCTGTTTTTTTCTTGCTTAATCTGATGGAACTCCCTTAATCCAACGGTCATCAAACCTCCACTCAAAAGTCCTTAATCTTTATCGTCATTCATCCAATGAATCCCCCTTCGATTAGTGAAGTTCATTAAAGAGGATCATGATGCTACACGTGTGCGCATAAAGAATCAATCGGCTTAGGTGCTCTAAAGAAAATTAAAATTAAATTTGAACCACCCTTAAACACAGCAAAAGAAGCCAAATGCCCTTTTAACTTTGCTAGAGTGTGAAAGCCAACATACCATAAGAAGGATGGTGAAGAATCAACACCTTTGCATTTAATGTAGGGGGTTTTGGTCAAACAAGAGAAAGGTAGTAACAAGGTACTCCCTGTTTGGCTCGTTGCTTTTCTTTTTGGTGAGAGAGGATTTGATGCTTCTCTCCCTATCTTCCACTCTCCTCTTTTGGAAATATTACATTTATTTTAACCAAAACCAGTCCCAGCTAAGACCCTGAACCTACTCTTCTCTCTCTCTCTCTCTCTCTCTCTCTCTCGCCATGTGCATGATTTGAAATTATAAATTGAAAAACCCAAAAAAAAAAAAAAAAAGCTAATTAAATTCCTAGTGGGAAAACATAAGGGGAGACTTCGAGAGTTTGAGGGGATCAAAGTCATTCTCCCTGAGTTGGATTCTTCCTTTTCCAACTCTCTCTCTCTCTCTCTCTCTCTATATATATATATATATACATAACGCTCCAGGGGTCACTCTGCTTTTCTCAGACCAGGGATCCAGCCCAATCAACCCAAGTTGTGAGAAAAAAAAAAAGGGGGGAGATAATGGTGGGTTCCTCTCTACCTCTCTTTCTCCTTTTTTTGTTTACCTCAGTTTCTCTATAGACTATAGCTGTCTGCATGTTCCTGGTTTCCTTAATTGGAAACTAGAACAAGTATTGCTTTCATTTTCTTAATCATCCAGAGATTATGTGCAGGAAGAAGAGCAGCTAACCAGATGGGAAGGCTATGTGGACTGGAGGAGCAAACCTGCTGTCAGAGGCCGCCATGGCGGCATGCTTGCAGCCTCCTTTGTATTGGGTCCGTGCAAAATTTCAGCACCCACATGATCTTCTTTTAAAAAAGTTACCACTTGATTCACGTTTTCCTCAGGAAATATCTGAGTTTGTGAAAAAGTTGCCCTCTCCAATGGTTTACATTTAATTTTGGTTAATTAATTTATTTTTTATTGAATCTGAATGTAGTGGTGGAGATAATGGAGAACCTGGCATATTTAGCAAATGCAAGCAATTTGGTGCTTTATCTATCAAAGTACATGCACTTCTCTCCCTCCAAATCGGCCAACAGTGTCACTAATTTCATGGGCACAGCTTTCCTTCTTGCTCTCCTGGGAGGCTTCCTTTCTGATGCCTTTTTCACTACTTATCAAATCTACCTGATAAGTGCAGTCATTGAATTCCTGGTAAACTTGCCTTCCTCTTTCCACTCCTCCTCCTCCTTTTTCTTAATAATATATTATTATTATTATTATTATTATTATTAGTTTTTGAGTCGGCCACAATAATCTCTTTTTGTTAGCAGTAGCTAATTTGGCTTTTCTTGACAGATTAGACTTCTTGTATTTTGTTTCCCATTTTTAATCTTTGTTTGGTAATGATTTGTAGTGCAATTTCTCCACCTCTTTTCCATTTTCTTTAAGAAAAGCTAAAATTGTATAGCAAATTTCCTGAAAGGGAATCTAAAGAAAACGTGGCCTGTGAACACCTAATGCTTTTTGAGCCAAGTTGCATCAGATGCAACAAATCAAAGCCATGGAATCGAAGAATTTGTTTGCTCTTATCATTATTGTTTTTTTGTCGTTTGCTCCTTTCTTACGTTGTTTAGATAAGAGTTTGGCTTACTCAAGTGGAAAAATTAATTATTAATGATTTTTAATTATTTCATCTCCACCATTTATTTTTAATAATTTTTTTTTTTTTAACATTGAAACAATCCAAAACTCGTTGTTGGATAAGAAAAAGCATGCAAGAATTATGATTGTTATAAGAGTGGAAATTAAAGCACATACAAGTTGAATTCAGGAGCATTACTTGGCACTGCTCACAAGGCATGCTCTCACCGGTGAGAGTAGCAAGTTGATGCACTCAATTTTTTGCAAAATTAATCATCTCTCAATAAATTTTCTTTCTCTTTTTTGACTGACACAAATTACGAAACCACTACCCTCCTTTCTTTTTTCTTTTTTTTTTTTTTTTCAAAGTCAATAATTTAAACATTTCTTTTCAAATAATTTATATAAATTTATTTAAATATACAGATAAGTTCAATATCACCCATTAATAAATATTCCAATAGGTTCACATTTGATGAGTGCCACTAGGCATACAATTGTGGTTATTCTAATCTTTTTTTTCCTCTCGGCCACAAAACTAAAAAACATGGAACATGTCACCTCAACTAATAACATTTAGGATGAAGAATTCTGACGTAAGATTAATTAGAAATTCGAAGTCCAGAAGAAAATGCAGTGAAAAAAATCAATTTATATTATTTTTCTTATTTGGTAAAATATATATATATTACTTGATTAATGAATGATGATCCATCCTTACAAAAAATAATTCAGTCCAGTTTGTCTCTCCGCAAATTAAATTCTTAGTGCATATCCCTATATACATATAAAAAATTGAGGTTGACCTTGATAGTGAGAAGAGATGTGATTGGACTCGATCAAATGATGATTATTATTTTACAGAGAATTATTCTTTTAAGTTTCGTGGGGTATGATGCATTGATGTTTCATCAACAACCAAAAAAATAAGCATTAAATTGTGTTCCAAATCCATATTATTATTATTATTATTATTATTTATGCATGATGAGATATATTCATAAACAGCAATTTTATGTCCAATTTGATGTCCAAGAGCTTAATCATGACAAAATCCAAATACATCATTTTAGTCCCATAAATTAGATTTGGGAACATCCTGGTCCCACACAAACTCCTCCTTGTGCATCGCATCCAATCCGAGCCCACATAGAAGTCGAGAATCTTCGTGTTCTCATCTGAGCATGAAGGCAATATCTCTGAATTGTCAAAATCTTGTCTCTGCTACCGTACACGATGAGACCCTCCTAATCTCGTCCACCAGTGTCACCCGCATGCCACATGTTACGCCGGTCTTTGTGCCACGAGGCCCCCTATAGGGGACACTCGTGCGGCCTTATCAAAGATAATGCCAATTTTGGTCCACCAATGACAAAAATATTAAGCACAATTACTAGTAAGAGCCACTGACCCAGTTGGAAAATCCATTCATTCATATGAAAAAGTTTTTTTGTTTTTCTTTTTATGGACCTCATCTCCGTTTCTCTCCGGTGATTACAACTGTATAGAGCTAAATATGGCAACTGAGTCTTCTTCCATGCCTGTGGATGAGCCACGTGTATTGCTTGTTTCCATCTTGATAGATCCTACTCAGAACTCCACCCATACCTTGTAGGGCCATTCTACATCCCACTTGAAAGCCAACAACCTCTAAATAGTGAAGTCCAGGAGTGCTTTAGGTGCCTACTTTTGTACATTAAATTTATGGAACTTTGAAAAAAATTTACATTTTGCGACTACTGAAACAGGGGTTGGTTATACTGACTGTGCAAGCGCGGTCACCTTCACTAAAGCCAGCGGCATGTGACATAGCGAACATCAACATTCCTTGCCAGGAAGTCGATGGTGGAAAAGCTGCAATGCTCTTCTTAGGGCTCTATCTGGTGGCCCTGGGCGTTGGAGGGATAAAGGGATCACTGCCAGCTCATGGGGCTGAGCAATTTGATGAGAACACACCACAGGGAAGGAAACAGAGGTCAACCTTTTTCAACTACTTTGTTTTCTGCCTCTCATGCGGGGGGCTTATTGCAGTAACATTTGTTGTGTGGATTGAAGACAATAAGGGCTGGGAATGGGGCTTTGGAATCTCCACCTTGAGCATTTTCTTATCCATCCCTGTTTTCCTAGCCGGTTCATCTACTTACAGAAACAAAATACCTTCTGGAAGTCCCCTTACGACCATCAGCAAGGTAACTTCATAACAGTCAAAATTCAAGGGCTTGTCGATCTCTTTTCTGCAACTTTTGACAATGTGTATGTTTTCTGATTAAACAGGTTTTGGTAGCTGCAATACTCAACATCTGCATCCGGAGAAGCCACAGTGTTGCTGTTGAAAGCATGGGCGCCAGCCCTGTTTACCCAACGCCAAACGGCAAGGAAGCTGAAAAGGATAATGACAAAACAATGGAGTCCACCACCCACAATGCAACAGAGAGCCTAAAATTCCTAAACAAAGCGGTGGTAGACAAACCGGTCCACAAAGCACTAGAATGCACGGTTGAGCAAGTAGAAGACGTCAAAATTGTGCTAAAAGTACTCCCCATATTTGCTTGCACCTTTATGCTCAATTGCTGCCTGGCTCAGCTCTCCACATTCTCTGTCCAACAAGCTGCTACAATGAACACCAAGCTCGGTTCCCTCAATGTCCCGCCAGCTTCGCTTCCCATTTTTCCTGTCACCTTCATCATGATTCTTGCGCCAGTTTACGACCATCTCATCATCCCATTTGCTCGGAAAGCAACAAAATCCGAAATGGGAATCACTCATCTCCAACGGATTGGAATTGGTTTAGTTCTTTCGATTATAGCCATGGCAGTGGCAGCTCTTGTGGAGATTAAGCGGAAGAGAGTGGCGACCCACTCGGGCTTACTAGACTCGGAGCACCCATTACCCATCACATTCTTTTGGATTGCTTTTCAGTACTTGTTTCTCGGGTCGGCAGATCTTTTCACCTTGGCCGGATTGTTGGAATTCTTCTTTACAGAGGCGCCGGCGAGCATGAGATCCCTGGCTACATCTCTTTCCTGGGCCTCATTGGCAATGGGCTACTATCTTAGCTCGGTCATTGTATCACTGGTCAACGATGCCACCGGTAACTTCAATCACCGGCCGTGGCTTTCCGGTAGCAATTTGAATCATTACCACCTGGAACGATTCTACTGGCTGCTGTGCGTGCTCAGCGCATTGAATTTCTTGCACTACCTTCTATGGGCCACCCGGTACAAATACAGATCAACAAGAGCACATAATTAACACGAGCTACGGCCACTCGGGCCGGATGATTGAGCATCTACAACAATTTAGCGTTCAGTAATCCAGCAGTTTTTTTTTTATGAGAAGGAGCGGTTAGACTCGGCTGCTCAAATAAATTTTGGACCAACCTGGAAACTTTTTCACAAAAACTGTCCAAATTGTTGTAGATCCTGATCCTGCTCGACGGTTCGAGCCGAGCCTAAGGTCAGCTAAACGTGTCAAAAGCAAGATTAATCACTGTAATAGACTAATAGTAGGGAATGTACTAGTTCATGAATCATGCTGTTAGAAAATGCAAGTTGATCATGGACAATTCTACGGCAATTGTTGTTTACAAATTACACATCACCTTATTACATTTTCATGCGAGCAACCAAATAACCCATATTCTAAATGATCACCTACATAATTACATTGTATATATATATCTCACGATACTTAATTGAAAAAAAACATCTAAAGTACCGATTTGGAAATGAAATTAATAGACCACAAACACATCGCTGGGTCAGTTCTACTAATCTGAAAGTTTCAAATACGTCCCTTGATTAGCTTATATGAAAAGAAAATGGTCTGGAATTTTAATTAATAAGACTTTCAATACGTTACTTAATTGCTTTTTGTGAAAGGAAAATGTTTTAATTTTCTTGCTAAGAGAGCCTTCTGAAAGACACATATTCTCCACCTAACTCCAAACCCTCCTTCCTACTAGCTAGCATGATTCATCATCTTACCTATATATATATATATGTTGCAGGCATGTCAAACTACATCAATTTAAAGAAACATTTGCTAATTCAACTCAAAATAATTCACAACCACCAAAAAAACAAGAACCAGAAAACAGAAACAACAGCACAATAATTCACTTGTGCCAATCAAAGTGAATTATCTGTTCACTTGTTATTTATCATTATTCAGTGCTGAACCTTCACCCAGACAGCATGGCTAGGAATTGCAGCGTGGACGACGAAAAGCATATAGTATCCGGGAGGGGCCACAGTCTTAGTTGGGGGCCCAATAACCGTAATCTTAAAAGTAAAGAAGCTCAGTTGTTCCAGTCCAACCACCTCCACAAAAACCATCCTCTGGCTCATTGAGGACGAGTGAGTGTTAAACGGCGGCGCTATGAGCGACACATCGATCCCCCGTTCCGGCCGAAACACCCTCAACACGAATGTCACCGAGAACACCTGCCCATACGATACGGTACTCCCCAACGACTCCACCGATAAGATCGAAGGGCGCAGAGGGGAGACAAGTGGATACAGGTAATACGGGTGATACGCCTCTAAACTCAAATCCGTTGGAAAAGGTTTCGCTGTGAAGTTGTATCTCGTGTGAGGGTTGCTCCCGCCCACTAATATCCTGCCATCTGGAAGCAGCACGGCTGTGGAGTGGTACATCCTGGGGATTCTCGACGGCTTCAGCACCACGAATCTGCGTTCCGGGTCGGGCTCGTTTGGGCGGTATATAACCGGGCTGTAAACCGGGTTGGTGGCGTCCTCCCAGCCAGCTGTCCCGTTCATTGCACCGTTGATGAGGAGCACGTCACCAGTTGGTAACAGTAGCATGTCGGACATGACCCGAGGCATCGGCATCTCCTCCATCACCCACCGGGGCTGCGGGTCGGTCACTCTCAGCCTCCCACACGTATTAGCCGCGGATACGAATACCCGATTCTTATCCGACATGTTAAAAGCACCGCACGGCGCACCTCCGCATACCATCACCTCCGCTTCGGGCAAGCCATGAGTCCCGTTCAACCTGAGAGGAAGCAACACCGAAGACCCGGTACTTGGATAGTTCCTCTTGTACGCGCCGGGAATAAGAGGGAGCTCTTTCACGATCCGGTTTCTTTTATAGTCGAACAAGATCGACCTCCGGTTAGCGAAGACGAAAAGATTGCCGTCCGGCAAGAGATGCAGAAACGGATAAAGATTGTTCTCGTCGCCGTAACGGTCCGTCGTCTCCCTCAGGAACCTCATGTAGTAACTCGTCGGCGGCGGCGGCCTGTGGTTTGGAAAGAACTCGTACGTGTAAGCTTGGCGACCTCCTAGGATTATCACGCGCCCGTCGGGGAGTACCTGGTTCGACGCGTACCACCGGCGGTCTTTGAGGCCTCCGGGAAACTCTTGCCACTCGCAGGCCTTGTCGTCGCAGGGGGTAAACGTGCGGACGACGCGCTCCCCATCTGTGAAGCCGCCGGTTTGGATTAGAGTCCCGTCGGGGTCGACGGAGCCGGAGGAGCACCACGTGTCGGTCTTGACGAGGAGGGGACGGAAGGTGTTGGAAGGGACGTCGTATAAGAGGGAGTGAGCGGTGCAATCTAGCAGGGTCTTGTTGGGCCTGTGAATGCAGTAGGTTCTGGGGAGAGAGAGGTTGGAGGGTCCCATGTCCATGCGGTCGAAGATGACGACCTTGTTGTTTTTGAGGAGCTGCATGTGCATGGCGGAGACGCCGATGCTGGAGTGGAGCAGGAACCACTGGCCGCCCATCCATGGCGGAGAAAGCCTCAGAAAATTAACGTCCAAGGATGGACAAACTGCGAACAGAGACCAACACGTCATCATAAAGAGTAGAAACGAGGGTAAAGAAGGGTTCTTGGACCCCATGCTCGGGACGTTCTTGGGGTTTCTTTGTGCGTGGTATTATGGTAATTATTTGCTAGCTAGCCTTCTTAGTCTTTCCTTTGTTGTGCGAGAATAAAAAGAGCGGGTTTGGGTGTCCATCCATATCCATATATGATATATACACAGGAATATGGAGATTCACGATCAGATGGATGAGATGACGGTAAATAGTATATTTTTGCGAAATGCTTATTTTCGTTTAAATGTTTCCAACTTGCATTTATAATACATGGATAGAGATTTGGGAGTAGATGCTTTATGCTTAGCTCTTCTCTTGATTTATATTTCCTTGCATGGCCTAAACATTAATGCTACGTACTAAAATTGTATACATTGCTAATTAATTTTCAACCCATCGATCGAAATTACCTTTTCCCAGCTTTGGTTTAATTTTACGTGTGGAAAACTTATTTTCTTATTTTTCTGAGATTTTTTTTTTCTTTCTTTCTTTTTGAAATGGTACTCATGGGAAAGTGGTAGTTCACACAATTAATTTGGAGATATCTTTTCATGGGAAAGTTGTAAACGATGATGATATCGATCCGTACACGCGAACTATAGATTTATTGTCTATTTTTTCTTTTATTTAGTAGTGAGATTTGCGTCACTTTGTACATCAATTAAAGAGGCTGCTGCCATACGAAAAATTGAAGAGCCCGTATTCATTCATGTCTTCACTCCGGATTCACTATTGATATACTTATTTTCTTAAGGCCAAATTGGTAAAGGTCCCTACCGAGTAATTGACTACAGACTCCCCCAGACGTACCACCTGGGCAACCAGATCCCCTTCGGAATATTGTGCGTCCGATAGAGCTTCATCAGCAAATTCAACAGCCATGAACAACAAGAACTACGAAGAAACAACCTGCATCCTTGCCGCTTGTGGGAATTTGGGGGCAATTAGTGTAGTCGATATACCAAGGGCCCACTTGGGCCTCACGGCTCTTACACCAACCAAGTAAAGGCCGCCCAACTCTACCACCCACAGCCTGCCTAACCCCGTTTTTACAAGAATATTTTATTTTATTTATTAAAAAAAAATTAGGAAAATGTCAAAATATATGTTTTCATTTTTGAAAGATGAATTTTATTTTTAAGGTGTCTGTCAGGTTCGGTTCTTTTGTGATGAATTGCTAATGTGTGCTTTGATAATCCAAATCCATTGGCCTGTTTCTAACGCCCTAAGGAAGCAGCTGAAGAGCTGGGTGCCACGGATGGTATTGGTATGACACATTAACGGCCCAGCCCACATCGGAAATTAGTGACCCCCACATTGTTATTTATATTTCAATCTTAACCATAACAATCATTCAATCTGTTGATGTCAAATCCAACAGGCTCGATCATAAAATCTAGCAAGCCGTCCACTTGCAAAAAACGAAAAAAAAAAAAAAAATCTAGTCAGTCCTTTTAACTGAAACATATGACTCGAAGCTTCAACCTTATATTGAAACATTATTATATAAAACTATATGAATGTAACAGGGGTCCACTCGTGTGACAAATCATTTTACTATGTGCCTTTTCAACTCTCCTGTGACATTTTGGACTACAATCGGCAGCAAAGAATGCAGAGGTTCTCCTATGACATTGAAGGACCAGCACCTATTGATAAACTCCTTACTGCTACCTTTACTGCGCCAACTGCACCAAGCTGCCTCATCTCAGGGCTCAGACCATGTCTGACCTGGTCTTTGCAGCCTTCTTCTATCTGAACACCCACAAAGTATGCTATCTGAACAAACATAAACACAGTAAGAGAAGCGAAAGAACTAACCGTATTAGGGAACAGGAGTCATTTCATTCTCCACCATCATCATATCAGATGTAGTCATTAGCAAGAAAACCAAATTTACAAGTTTGAGTGGGCATTACTGGAAATTTGAATCTAAAGTGTCATCGTTCTCTTTAATTGCTTTCCCCTTGGCTAACAACAAGCAATCACAACTATCAACCATATGTAAAAAACCAACAAGAATTTCTTGCTCAAAGATCAATGTCTAGTAACAGTAGTCCATCACGACAGCAGTGCCGCACAGCTAAGAATCCGCATATTAAAGAAGAATTCTAACTAAGACATGGGTTTGACATGTGGAAAGACCATAAAAATATGCTGTCCGAAATTAGCATCTTACTCAAAACATAACAGTAGCATGGCTAGATGGGAAAAATTAAGGGATTGGTCCAGCTTTTTCAAATCTAGAAAGTGATGGTATAACAGGTGGTTGGAAGTCCATGGGAGTCTTATCATTGCATGGTGGCAAGTCGTCCCCTTCATGAGGGGCTAGTTGAGGTAGGATGGGTGGGTGGGCCAGGCCAAAGCCTTGTGGAGTTATCCTGGAAGATTTATTGATAGTTTTACACCTGACCCAAAAGACGCACACACACATAGAGAGAGAGAGAGAGAGAACGAGCGAGAGAGTGTTTCCTAGATGGGAAAAAAATAATCCAGCCATTTATGTAATAAAGAAAAGAAAAATTGAATTCACGAACAGTTTTGAAATAGGAGAACAAAAATCTGTTTCCAACCCAACAACCAGGACCCATTTGACCATTCCCTCTCTTGTCCTACACCACCAGCTATGATCACGAATGCATCATCAAGAATAAAGTATGAAAATCAAGGCCCATAAGAAGAGCAGCAAAATTTACCTTCTTAGTAGACTACCAAGTTTTTTTTTTTAACAGAGATTAAACATGCCATATCTTCATCTAAAACCTCTGGACATTTGTTTGGTCATAGAACACCAAGAAATCCAGCATGATCTATAGCAATTTTCATCTCTAGCCCTATCTAATATACTTAATCTTCTTCTGCCATTAAATTCACTAATTTGACACAAGCATGACAGCAATAATCACAGTAACTTCCTACTAAACATAGCAGTGCAAATCAATTCCTAGATAAATTCAAATAAATATACATGTTCAGAATCTTAAAAATAATCATATTTAGCCATCCATTATGAAAACATAATACTACTACTTTGTATATATTAAGAATAAATAATCTCCCTTTTGCAAAAGATTCAACAAATACAGCCACTGCACAAGCACCAAAGAATGAATAACTACTAGAATGAAGGAAAATAAGTTCCCTCAAATTTAGCACCATAATAAATGAGACCATTATCCAGCACGCAATACAAAACAAGGCAGACATCACTAACATTTCAAGCCTGATATACCAGCCAACTAAAAGTCCAAACCCCAAAATAATTTTTTCTTGCAGGTTATACTACATATAAGAAACATAGAATATCATGATCCGTGAACAAGTATCCATCAGAAACTATCTTTACTGAACTGAATATACAATGTAACAATGTCAACCAGTTTCCATAACTAACAATAACCTTTTTTTTTTGATATCGAGGAACCTCTACAAGGCAGGGCCCTTCGGACCCACCCCTGCAGAGTAAACCCCGGCCCCGTGCACCGCACCCTCGGAAGTTTCCCTACACGGAACAGGGTAAGTCACTGGCTATTCACCAGAGGGGTGTGGCCCCAAGGGGGAGGTAGCACCTGGTGGGTTTCGAACCTGAGACCACTGAGGAGCAAACTCAGAGCCCCAGGCTTTACTCCCTAACCATCAATTTAGGTTACTAACAATAACCTAAATTGATAAATCTATGTTATTAATAAATTAACTTCGACTGAGAAGTTTAATAAGAATTCAACTTTATACAAAAGCAAAACGTTCAGCTCCTGACTGCTCAGACACTAGAAGAGCAATGAAATTGATCCTATTTGCTTTCAATCAAGCCAAAAGTAAATCAAGATGAAAAAGTACAGAGTATAAAAGCTTAGCATATAACAATACCTTTCCAGAAGCATTACGAACAGGTGATATATGAAGATAATTCCAAAATGAACTCTTGTCCTTCCTGATAAGGAAACAGCAACTTATTTTCAAAATTTATGACTAAAGTTCAAATCTTGTAACAAATTGCATGTATAGTTAAGTTTCAACCTGTAATTTAAGATACGTACTGTGCATGCCTGCTCAACTCGAATGCTCTCCTTCATCTGGCAAACAATAAGCAAAGAATTGAATTAAGGGTTCAGTATTGATAAAGTTAGCCATGAAATCATCAAACAAGAGTAATATAAAGAAATAAAGGAGATACCTTAGATAAAGTTGAGGGATCCGTATCCTCTCCACTTAAAAATCTACAATTGCGCCCCAACACTTCACGTCTAGCATAACCTACAAAAGTACACAACTGATATAGGTAATTGCATATATGGATTGTTGAATGTATGCATATAACTGCATCGTCTAGAGGAATTTATTGTAATGAATTGATCAGGTTGTATGTTTGATAAAGCTCCAAATACCTGTCAATCTTAAGAAGGCATCACTTGCATAAACTATAGGCATGTCAGGTAAGTGCGGGTCAGTTCTGCAATGACAACACATATATATTGCAAGAAACACAAACTAAAGACATCAGAAATCTTCATAATGGACGGAATCCACCATAAAGCAAGAACATGAGAATCTGCAAAAACTCACAATACAAAGCTTTGTTTGATTCTACCAAGAGAAATAATTAAGGATGAACTGAGAATGCCTGCCCCAGGTAAGCTGCATCTCCTTTCACACACCAATCTGCCTGTTATCTCGCTGTAGCGGGTTAGCAAAGAGGAGATGTTCTCAATGGCATTTGCAGCTCTTTGCTTCTCTAGATCGCTTGCCTCACATGTCTCTTCAATATCTAATCCTGTGTGTTTCAGAGTAAATCAGAACACAACAAAAACCAGAAGTTGCTCACAGTTTTTATTTTATATCAAAATAAAAAAATAAAAAAAGAAATGTGAACAAACATACATAGTACACATGAAAGAGAAATCTAGAAATGATGAGTTATAATGAATATAAAGTTTGTACATGAAAAGACACAATGTGCAATAGAAGATAGGTTAGCAAACTGCGTGAGCTTCCATTCATCTAAAATAATCGGTAGGGGGAAAAAATGCCAGACAGAACAAAACACAACCCAAGATAGAACAAATTCCCAATTAAAACAAGCACAAGCTGGCAAAACCAACCTGCAACTATATACTAAAACAAGTATAAGGAAGTTGCAAAAAGAAAGTGGAAGGAATGGAGGGAAACACTGAAGCTATTTTGCACATTAATTAAACTCAAACCAGCTACCAGAGTGAACATTAATACACTATCACAAGCACAATATAATTCTACCAACTAAGTAAAGCTCATCTTTATTATCAATCAAATCACAAACAAAGAAACAAACCTCTACTATCAGAATCCAAGACCGACTCCAAATCCAATACACGACCCAACTCCACCAACGAATCCGAGCACACTTCCCTCCTACACGACCCAAACACGATGTCACCTCTCATCCTAGACCCATCCTCACACAAATTCACCCCATTTCTTCCAACCCCACTCCTCGACCGCCTCGGCTTCGGCGAAATCGGCACCTGAACTCCCACGAAATGAATCACTCTCCCATCATCTTTGCTAAAAACCGGGCTCATATGAAACAGCATCCAAAAGGGTGTCCCGTCTTTACGATAGTTCAACAGACTGATCTGTATCGGCCTCTCCTCCCGAATCGCTTCGCGAATCTCCATAACCGACCTTCGGTTGGTCCTGGGGCCCTGGAATACCCTGCCATTCTTGCCGATCACCTCCTCTTTCGAGTACCCCGACATTTTTAGGAACCCGAGGCTCGCGAACACGATTGGGTGGCCCGAGATGCTGGGGTCAGTGATTGTGAAACTCTCAGACAATTCGTCGAGCTCTTCGTGAACATAGAGCGAGTACCGCCTGTTCAATGACTGTTCTATGAGAGCCATGTGGTCCGGGTACCTACTACTTGTTGCATGAATTCTACGGCTCTCCTCGGTGTACCGATTGGTTCGAATCCCATGTGGTACCCAACCACGTGTTCTTCGAGGAAAACCCAATTAAACAGAGCACCCAGAACTCAAAGACACCCAACAGAAAATTGGAATCAAAACAAAGATAGAAAGAAGCAGATCACCCAGAAATCCAAGTGATAATCACCGTAAACGCCATAGATTTCTGAGTAATTCTCTCTGAGAAGGTGAAATTCGATTTGATGAAAAGCTAAGACACAAAATCACGTGAAGAGGTAGCATCTCGTGGAAGAGTGAGCTGAAACAGTGAACTCCAACCTGGACCCGTTTCAATTAGAGATGAAAATTGGAAAATATCTGTGTGTGTGGCACTGAATAGGGCAGCGACAGTGGAGACATGCCCATCAATCGCTTTTTGTTTTTGGTTTGGCTAGGAATGCGAGAGAAACTACGCAGCAAGAACACTGACGAGTACAACGCAGATTCGGCAAGAGTCACACAAATTTTCAAGATTTTTTTATTATTCTTTTTTTTTCCTTCGGTCTTATCCTTCATGGCCCCTTTTTATAATTGGCTTTTCCTCTCATTCCAAGCTTTCTTTCTTGAACAGTGGTAGGTACATCGATTTTCAGCTTCGGCTACCTGGCCAAAAGGCCTAAACTTTAGCTCAATTATTGCGTCCAAATTTTTCTTAAAACAAAATTATCTCTAACTATTTACTATTAGCGTCACATTTCAGCGGTCCAACTTCGAGCACATCAAAAGAATGGCTCATAATGATATGAATCGTGCCCAGTCATTCACACGTGGACCCCAACATTCCTCCATTATTGATCGGCTTCAAAGGGTTTAATAAATAAATCCCTGTTAAATTACCTTTTCTCCCCGGGCGTTAAAGAAAGTACAGCCGGATTTACCTATGATCCACTGGGAAAGGAAACCAGTAGATGTCCCAATTTCTGTCCGATACAGCGGTTGCTAAAGCAGTTCAATGGTCCGGAGGAAAACAACAAGGCAAACAAACACACCGATACGAAAATCGACGCTGATCCTTATCCAATTCCAGTCATCCTGCGCCGTCCACTTTATAAAGCCCATTATTTTTGGGACACCACCGATATATACTCCATCTTTGTTTTTTTTTTTTTTTTTTTTAATTTTTGTAGCACCGCGCATCGCCGCGTTCCCACGTGTCCCCTGCTGACTCACCCAGTCACCAGCGGACAATTATCCAGTAATTACTAATGATTAGGTGAGCCTACGTGTATCCATCTTTTGCTAATGTATATTTAATTGAGTTTTTTTTTTTTTTTTTAGTTTGAAAAAATATTTTAATACTGAGAATTTTCATTATAGATAGGGTTCATGGAGAACAACTGCATTAATATTTAAAGAGTAGTTGGTTTTGAATCTATGCATAACTTAAAATCTTAAATAACTATTTTATTTGTAAATTTAATATCTCTTTCACTTTCGCTTTCCTATTTAGATTGACTATTTATATTTTAAAAGGAAAAAAAAAAAAAATCATTCTCTATCAATAATGTTCCCGAGTCAATTCAGGATACCCGCACTCTATAATGTCTCACTATCTTTCTATCTCTTAATTAATTTGTCCCTTTCATTTACTATATCTTTGTCTTTTTAAATAATTATTTAATGAATGTTAATATAAATATGAAATAACTATTTTCAATCTTTTTATTTTTTAAATCTCACATTTCTTTCATATTCTCTCTCCTAATTAGATCGACTATTTACTAAAATAATAAGTCGTATGCCCTACTTAAATTTATAACATATGCGAGTTGTCTTTGTGTTTTAAAATATGTGCTTAATGAATATTAATTGTTGGGGAGAAAATATCTCCCAGTGGATCCCATTCTTTTTATGCTTATTTGTAATATGCTTATCCACTAATTGAGAGACATGTGTCCACATTGTTTTTGCACATTTAGATAAAAGGAAAAAAAGGAAGGAGGAGAGGGAGATTTTTTCCTATTCTTCCTATTCTTCCTCCTCCATCACGTCTCCCTTTCCACATTCAGAGACTCACGTCTCCCTCTCCATCTCCATCTCGTAGACACTCTCACGCCACACACTCTCTCTCTTTCTCTCTCACATTAGTTTTTTATTTTTGAAAGAAACTTCATGAATTCTCATTATAGAAAATCAAAGTAAAAGGGATTGTAATTCCCTCTCAATAATATTACAAATATAGTGGGAGGATTCACCCACCCAAGTCCTATTTATGAAAATGCTGACTGCTAATTTAGCTAACGTATATACTGTCATATTCGTCATATGATTCACATGTTGACACTTCCAGCTTGATATTGATTGTAGTACTAACCTGCTATCCTCAATTATATGCCCAGACTTACTCAAATTCTTATGAGGAGAGTTTAACCCTTTCACAATAATCTGTGCATCCCCTTCCAAAATAATACTAGACAGTCCCAGTTCCCTACAAAAATTCACTGCTTGAAAGGAAACTAAAGCTTCTCCTACCGCAGAGTCCACACAACCATTCCGTGAGACAGCCCTTGCAGCAACAAAGCGTCCATCAAAGTCACGAATCACCATGCCCATACCAAACCGATCCAATAGCCAACCCATCCCCACATCCCAGTTTACCTTAAAACAGCCCACATCAGGTTTTTCCCAAGTAGCAGTAATCTATCTGCACCCGCTCCTGCCCAGCAGCCATATTGAACGAAGAATGAACCAACAAAAAATCATCAATCGCCTGTGTAGTTGCCCGGGCTAGTTCATTAGGATCAGTAAATAAATCTCTATGAATCACCCCATTCCTTCTCATCCAAATGCTCTTAGCCTGCCGAGTGAATACTGTAAGCATTTCCTTCCCACCATTTTCATAAATTTCTTCCACTAATCGCAAAAAATTCCAATATGCATCATTACATTTATGGAAAAAAAAAAAAAAAATCTAACACTCCAGACATCAGTAGCTGACGGACAAGACCATAAAATGCACACCCATTAGTTTGTTAGAACATATATATAAGCAATTTTTGATTATTTATTAATTTCTCAAATAAATATGTTAACTTATCGGAGAGTATTAGGTCTCATTGCCGCATGTTGTCTCCTCTCAACCCTACCATTAAGGAAATCGCTGAAGTAACAAAACCTTGGACCTGGAAACGCACCAACATACCCGAAAATGCTTCAACATTAATTTAAATCTTTTTAAAATTTTGTGTAGCAATGAAGACTTGCTGCTAGTAATTGATCTAGCAAATATTTCAATAAATAAAGCAATAAAGAATCAGTCGTACATCAACCAGGCAAAATAAAGTGTGGACCATAAACAAAAGACAAACATATAAGTAGTTCGACACACAATACTATATCTATGGGCAATCAAACAAAGGAGAGATTCATTTTCGATGAAGAAAAAGCATGTACAATATATTCTTTAAAATTTTGTGTAAAATAGCTATTGAACAGTACCTTTTATCTATTTCAGAGGATTCACAATAATTTATCTACCTTTATATGCAAAATGATTAAGCAAAACCTAGGTTTTTTTAGTTTAACTAAACCCAACTATTTAAAAAAATAAAAATAAAAAAATAAAAAAATTGTTCATACGAAAATCATGTGTGTTCTTGCAAATCAATTTGCCATCACAAATCTTCATATGCATTAAAGAGGGGATTCAATCAATGATGAACATTGTTCATGAACGAGATAAAGGAAAATGTAAAAAATGACAAAATAAAATAAGATATGTGGCGTGACAATGTTCATCAATATTGCATTTTGCATAATCGAATTAAAGTTTTTGTTTTTGCCTTTAAGGTGATATAATCCCTAAAGAGTTAATCTTTCCTTCTAGGTTTTAGTTTTAAATCAAAAAACAAGTTTTGAGGCATTAAAAATGATTTTTGAAGCATTAGATACAAGTTTTGAAGCATTAAAAATAGATTTTGAGGCTCGATTTGGCAAAAAAGTGGTTGGAGAAGCCGTGGGTCACAGCCAAACCCACGGCGTGGGTCATGACCAGACCCACGACATGGGTCTGGCGAGACCCACGCCGTGGGTCTGGCATTTTGATTTGGTATGGTTGTTCTCACTTTTATGCGTTTTGATTTGGTATGGTTCTTTTCACTTTTATTTTTTTGTATTTTTCTTAAATTGATGATGTGTCACATGATAATTGGAAGCTGCAAAAATGGTGTTATCAGGATGGACTTGATAGTATGGGCTCTTTTGATTTAACTGGAGGGAGGCGAAACGACACGACGACAGTGCATGTTTAGACATTGCCAGGCCCACATTGGAGATCAATGGGTGCGTTAAGTTGGGCTGGCAGCAAAAGCCGAATGGTCTAAGTTCTGGTTGGGTTCGAAAAAACAAAACGACCCGATCGTAACCATACGGAGCCCCAATTTTACAAAATCCACGGTGTCAGAATCAGATCGAAGCAGAGAGTTAAGCTTTGCTCTGCGAGTGGATCTCTCTACCTGAGTTCAGAGGCAAACGCTCTCTCCCACGTGATCTCCGACCAGGTAACCCTTTAAAAAACCCTGTTTTCCCGTCATCTTCTACGCGTATTAGTTTCTGATTGAAATCAAAAGTATTTGGATCACAATCTGAAAATTGAATTTGCGTTTCTTATTTCTCATTTCTCTCGATAATGGTATTAGATTTGATTACTTCAGGATGGGATTGAGGGCAGGAATGTATTGATCGTATCAATTGGGAATTTCTTTCTTGGTTGAATCCTGTTTATTTGCCTAATTGCAAAAATGCGGCGAGTGTGAGAGTTTTACTGGCTCTTAATACTGCTTAATCTAAGCATAAAATCTGTTGGATTAGGTGGACAATCATTTGTAGAAGTTCATAATTTTTAATTCCTATTGTTTCTGCACGTAGTTGCTGTTTGGTTTCTTTCTTCGTGGTGGTCACTAAGTAAGGGCGCTTATCAGAAAACTAATTTGTCAAATTGCGGTGAATGAGGTAGTGTTGGAATTTACATGGGGAGTCTCGTGTGGAAATATTCGTGAAGGCGAGGGAGAAGAGATTTAGGTTTGGTGTGAGTTTGGTTTCTCGATGGAAATTTCGTTTGAGGAGATTCTTTATGGTTGTGGTTTTGCATGTAGTTGATGGTTTGCACGTATTCTCGTATAATTTTTGATTCTTGGGGTTGATGATAATGTACTTTATTTTGTTAAACGATTGAATATGTGGTGTTTACTTTGTTAGTATCTATGGAAGACTATACACATCCTATAACACTGGTTTGCGATTACCACCTTGCAATTATGAAGATGAAATTTTTTATTATGCAGATAAATCTTTGGGACAATGAATTTTCTGCTGCGGCCTGCTCAAAATGCAGCTGCAGAACAGCCATCTACAAATGAATCTCCTGCAGATACACATTATAAGTCAAAACCTGCAGCAACTTTGGAGGGTCTTATAGCTGAAGATCCATATCCACGGTATTCCGCAGTTGATGATCGCAATGGAGGGACTGTTGGAGGTGGAGGTGAAAATGGCAGTGTTGGAGATCCACATGGAAAAAATGAGTCCTCTACTGTAGTGAAGCACTCCGATGTCTCTGAAGAAGAAGGATGTATTACCATTCCATATAGTACGTGCTCGCAATTCTAGTTAAACATGCGTATTGGTTTATCAAGTGAAATGATCAGATGCAGACATTTACATGCATTTTGTGCATAGTTCTGATTGATGCATGCAGAAATCAAGAAAAATTTGAAAAGTTAAATTTAATAGGGAAGGAAATCATTAAATGAATGATAAATTACAATTTTTTTATCAGCAAATATAGTGCAATAAGTTGATTGGGGCTCAGTTGGTAACTGGATTGTGATGGTGGATTTGGTTATGGTTTTGATCATAGGGGGTGAGTTGGTATTCTGTTGATCCTTCCCCTTCTATCTCAAAGGCTAAAAGTCAAAAAGATTTCTGCTCTTCCCTTAGTCTTTTAAAAAATACCAGTGCATTCTTATGGTAACAAGGTTGATGGGATTATATACTAGTTGTTATGACAAAGATAAGGATTTCCTGACGTTGGTATTTGACTCAAATGCTTGATTTACATCATCCAATTTTATTTTGTGAATTATGTTGAAGATTTGTTTCATTCAAGTCTTCCTTTAGCTTGTTCTATGATGTGCTGTATGAGATTCTCTTCATAACTAATTTTCTCTGTTGTGGTATATCTAATGCCTGGTTTGCTCTTGTAGAGGAACTACCTAACAGTTGGAATGATGCACCAGATATTAATTCATTACGCTCAATTGACCGTTCCTTTGTTTTCCCTGGTATTTATTTATTTCTTGGCTCTCTATACATTTTTCACTTCTGACATGCATTAGTTATTTTTCAATGACAGAAATGTTGCATTTGTTACATGGGACCTGAATTCTATTTCTTATCCAGGTGAACAAGTTCATATCTTGGCATGCTTGTCAGCGTATAAGCAGGATACCGAAATTATTACTCCATTTAAAGTTGCTGCAGTAATGAGTAAGAATGGCATTGGGCAGAGCCCCAAGAAACAAAATGGAAACATAGAAGATGGAACAAATTCAGTGGCTGGAGAAGGCCAAAGTCCTGATGGTCAAGATATTGATAAGAATGGTGAAAAGCTATCAGAAGAAAAGATTGATCCTGTAGAGGATGTTTCTGCTAGTGAATCCCTTCTAAGAATGGAAGATCACAGGAGACAGACAGAGACATTGTTGCAAAGGTTTGAGAACTCCCATTTTTTTGTTAGGATTGCAGATTCAGGTGATTCACTGTGGTCAAAAAAAAGTTCTCACAAGAAATCTTCAGAATCTTTGGAGATGAATGGTCAAGATTCTACAGCTAATGGAACCCAAAAAACTGCACAAAGCATCCCTCATTTTAATGCAGTTATCGATAGAGGAAATTTTGATGCCAATGTTTCTGGTGGAGTGGCAAGAAATTGTATTAAGTGTTGCTCTCTTTCTAATGGAGACATAGCGGTATGTGCCACAAACTTCTAGGTTATTAATGATATAGAATATGTTTTATTTTGTACTGACTAGAATCTTTTCTTGCATTTTAGTTACTCTTACATGTATAGAACTCATGGTGCATATTCATATATGCCAATATATTATATTGGAGCTGGATGATATTGTAACTTAATGCTCGATATTTCTATCTGATTTGCTGGATGTTTTACTATGGTCATGGGAAGCATTCTGTCTGTGATGCAAATTTGAAGCTGCCAACTTGTACCTTGAATCTTGTCTTGCTATTATGATGCGCATTTTTCTATTGTTATGTTTCGATCTGTGTGAGCCAGCTCAGTACTTTGGTTGCGCCTCATGACTAACAATTAATTTTCCGTAAATATCATTCAAATCCAATTAGTTCAATTGTGTATTAGATTTGTTAATGATTTTTATGGAATCAATGTTTTAGGGTCAACTTACAAATAATCTCTTTGCTGTCTTGCATTTAGAAAAATCCCTACATCATACTCTATTTATTATTAATTAAAGGGTATCAACCACAAGCTGAAGATCTATAAGTTATTGATTGATTTTTTTTGACAAAAGCTAAATAATTAGAGAACTAGGGAAGGGCTAGACAGGAGGAGGACCTTTATAATTCACAAGAGGCTCAGGAAAAAAACATGTAATTTGTCATAGTATGAGTGAAGAGCATTTCAGTTTGGTTTATAGTTCATTCAGCATATATAATCGCAGCCATCAAAATTTCTGGTTTGGTGGAGATAGCACTCAACTATAATTTTGCCATACTTGGGGTCTGCTTTGGAGATGTCATAACGGGCCTACATTTGCTGCTAGTTGATCTTGATATGTTTTGGTGATCATTTAGACAAGATCCTGCTCCAGGATCAAGCTAATACTTTTTTTCTTTTTCTTCTTCTTTTGTTTGCTTTCCCCCCTAACTCAGTTTGGCAGTTAGAATCACATTATAAAAAAAATGTATGGCAATTATAATCCTCATTTCTCCACTAAAACTTGGAGCCATTATGTTCAAATCTTTGTATGCTTTGATGGCAGTGTACAATAGCCCTCGCTCTTCTAGCTTTGCGGACTTTCTAGACTTGTGCTCTTCTTTTTCTCCCTAATTGGAGGTCTCTCTTATATACTTACTGTGTGCTTGAGTTATGCTCCTCTGTGCTTTCTTCGAATTTGATTTACATATCAAAAAAATAAATTCTCCACTACAGCGTGTAGTCTTCTTTAATGTTTGATTATAGTTGTAATTAAATACATAAAGCGGCTGAATGTAATATACTTTGCCTACCCAAAAGGGACTATTAATGTCCGGCCTCAAAAAAGGGATTGTTGATGTATGAAACTCAGTTTGACAGAACCTTGTTATGCGTTATGAGTTATATGTCACTTCCAGTCACGTGCACTTTAAGGTATTCAAATTTTACTAGAGGAAAACCTGGGTGATCCTAGTTTGTATAAAAATTAATTGTAACCGGCATTTATGACTGTAAAAATGATTGCAGCATAAATATGTAGGTTTAAGTGATGTGGCATTTGCTGCATTGCTTCTGCTTTGTTTTATAACTTCTTATTCCTTATCCATTATTTTGATTCTCAGAACTGTTCAGTGCTGAATGCTTATATTCCTGGTGCACATTGCTACATTTACCAGTTGTTTGGAGCACCAGTTCTCATCTTGTTCTATTGTTTGGAAGGATGCAGGTGCTTTTACAGGTGAATGTTGGTGTTGATTTTTTGAGAGACCCTGTCATTGAAATTCTTCAATTTGAGAAATATCAGGACAGAAATTTGTCTTCTGAAAGCCAGGACAACTCTGTTTGTGCAAGTCAGGATCCATGTGGAGAACTGTTAAAATGGTTGCTTCCCTTAGATAACACTGTCCCTCCACCTCGTCCTTTATCTCCCCCTCCTCTAAGTTCCGCTTCAGGAATTGGTAACTCATCTCAAAAGTCAACTTTTTCTTCCTCTTCTGGCTCTCAACTCTTTTCTTTTGGCCATTTTAGAAGTTACTCCATGTCATCACTACCTCAAAATACTGCACCAAGTCCTGGACCTGCTAAAGCTGCCAGTGCTAAGCCAAGCTTTGACGTTGAAGAATGGGATCAGTTCTCATCTCAGAAGCCTTCAAAGAGTCAAAAGGTTGGAAGTGAAGAGCTCTTATCTTTCCGAGGTGTGGCTTTGGAGCGAGAACGTTTTTCTGTTCGTTGTGGATTAGAAGGCATCTATATACCAGGTAAAAGGTGGAGGAGAAAACTTGAAATTATTCAACCTGTAGAAATCCATTCGTTTGCTGCTGACTGCAATACAGATGACCTTATATGCGTTCAAGTAAAGGTATGAGTGATGTCTACCACTGAATAAAATCATTTAATAAGTTCACTTCTTCCCAAGAAATTATATAATATTTTGACCATACTATGTACAAATGATACTTGTCGAGTTTTGCGTTTATTTTTTTGCCCCTTTTCTGTTTGCAGAACATATCTCCAGCACATACACCTGATATTGTGGTATACATAGATGCTATAACAATTGTTTTTGAGGAGGCTTTGAAAGATGGACCACCCTCATCATTACCAATTGCATGTATTGAAGCTGGAAATGAACACAGTTTGCCGAACCTAGCCCTCAGGTTGTTCTTCACTCTAGGTATCTTAATTTATTATGTATTGTTAGCCCTTGTACTGTATTCCCCAGATATATCACTGTTGCTATCGATGGTGGATATACATTGTCTAAATGTGAGATAATTTGTGTAGGCTATCCCAAACATTTTGGGTAAAGGAAACTGAATGCTATGGAAATTTTGTTTACAAGGGACGAAGCCTTTGTTACATGCATGATAAGTAATAAAATTATGAGGTAGCAGATCTAGTACTAACTTGATGCAAAAAAGGTCTTGGTCTATGCTGATGCTGACACAGCAAATAGGTCACTACTTTGAGTTTGGCTGCGCACACAGTAAGCACCGCTTTTCTAGTCAGCAGATGCAATAATCAGTTTTTAAGAGCTAGATTTAGCACAGCAACAAACAAAAGGTAGCAAAGAAGGAAATTGGAAGTTAAAGCATGAAATTTTAGGTTCAAGAAAGATTCCAAATCTGAAATTTTCATATTTATGCCAAAATCTTGTTACAAGACGCTCTAAAGACTTTTTGTAGCAGGCCTTTAGCAACCCTCCAATTCTCATACATCCTTTTAGCTTCTTCAAGTGCATTGGAAGTAATATACTAGAAAATGTAGTCAAAGTCCATAACTAAATCAAAACAAAGAAACAAATGGAAACATAGGCTGTGTTTGGCAATGGCATGGAAAAAGGGAGTGGAACAGTACTGTAGTAGATTTGATTGATATGAGAGAAAAAAGTAAGAATGTTTTGTATAAAAAAGTGAAAAAATTTGTTTTGTAGTGATTTTTATATTTGAATATTAATAAAAAGTGATTGATGTGATATAAAAAATAAGAATGTTGGAGTTGATTTTAAGAAGAATTTTTTTTTATTTTTGGGTCCGGTCCGGTCCGGCCCTTTGCCAAACACAGCCATAAAGACACAAGTAAGAGAGACCAGCTAAATATTGGGTCAAACATGGAGGACTAGTTTGCCTGCTTTGTTATGGATTGCTTTCTGCAATGTTGCTTGCAGTATTAATTTGACACTGAAGCTGTACTGAAATATGCTAACCAGTATTACTGCCCTTGTTAAACTATCTAGGGAGATGACAGAAAAATTGTACACAATCTGTTGATGGGTATGTTGGATGTGGATTTACTGCCAACCCCATGGTTTGAAATTTTTAGGTTGAGTATATCATGTTGTAAAATTGGTTTCATCTTTGTGACTTTTTTATGAGTGAGCCAATGGGAAGTTGATAATGCTAAACTGTAGCTCCATCTGTTTGGAAAACCTCTTTGTGACTCTGCTACATCTTGTCTTCATGTTAGACTGGATGAAAGTGCGAAATATTAGGAGTGAGGTCTAGAGAAAGTACCTTCTGTGAACCTTTTTATATGTTGCCCAGTTGTTAAGGAGATGACAAGAGGAAAGAGAGAGAAGAGGTGTACTGGAAAGGTGGAGGACATTTACGTGATGTGCTGGTTGGTGGTCAAGTAGTTTCATTATTTATCAAAAAAAAAAAAAAAAACATAGGTTGGATCATGTCATTGGTTTATTAAGCATTTCAACTTGGTTCAAATTGATTCAGCAAGAAAACCAAAGAAGTATACATAAATGAATAGAATGTGGTTATAATCCAGAGTTACCAGATTCCCTAATCATCCTATGAGCCACACATGAGATCATGCATCCTGATTGGTGGTACTTCCACATTAAAGTCTTAAAACAAAGGATCCGAACCTGTTGTGTTCATCATTGTTGAATGAAGAGGGGATGTTTGGCCAAAATTATAATTATATGTAAGATAAAGGAAAGAAAAAAGCTTAACTCAGGACCCAACTACTCGTTGTATTTGGTTTGGTATTGCATATATATATATCAAAGCAACACAATTCAGTGTATGATATGAACCGTGGCTCTAATTAGCAAACCAACTAAATCTAGCCCCAATGTATCACATACCAGGAATAGGAGCATACCACAATCTCAATCATATCATGTTCCGAGGAACCTAAACATGGTGAAGGTGTTCCAAAACCGTTTAATTCTACATTGGATTTGGGTCACATGAGCTGGATGTGTCAAGAATTTCTCACCCCTTTTTTATGTTGTTTCCAGTGCCATGGTGAGAGGTAATTTTATGGCATGTTAATGCCAACTTAATCATGAATAAAGAGTGTAACAAATTGCATAATTCCGGATTTGTCCATATTGCTGTAATATTTATATATGGGTGCATGTACGTGTCAATTGAAAGAAAGAATAGAGTTATTTCTGTAGTGTCTAGGAAGTGGTGTGTAAATGGAAATAATCTTAATTTAGTATTTGAGATAGCAAGTTTATATGTTGTCTTGAATATTTTTACCTATCAAAAAAAAAATGTTGTCTTGAATATTTTCCTCATTACAGGAGGGGCGAAGAGCACTCTTTTATTCTTAAACCTGCAACTTCTATGTTGAAGAATCTCAAGGCTCATGGTGAAAGAAGCTCACAGTTGTCACAACTATCATCTGGAAATGTAGCATCAAGTTTGCGCCTTCTCTCCAAAACTGTTGAAGGGAAGAGGATTGCTTCGACTGCTGATCAGTATGCAATTATGGTGTCATGTCGGTGCAACTACACTGGTATCTATATTGCTTTTAGTTTACCATGTCTTCTGGAAAACTATAAACAGTTTGTTGTTTTTTATTATTGCCATTTTTATCTGACAGTTTGTGTTGAATGTAGAGTCAAGGTTGTTTTTCAAGCAGCCAACAAAATGGCGACCCCGTATCTCAAGGGATCTTATGATCTCTGTTGCATCTGAAATGTCAGGACAATCTGCCAGCCCCAATGGAGTCTCCCAGCTTCCTGTTCAGGTTTCATATGAATTTGATTATTCATCTATTTCAGTTTCTGTAGGCTCCCTATCTCTTACTCATGCTACTATAACTAGTTTTTGTCTGACTGGTTCAAATTCTCAGGTCCTAACTCTTCAGGCTTCAAACTTGACATCTGAAGCTCTTACTTTGACAGTTCTTGCTCCAGCCTCATTTATTTCTGTTCCTTCTGTGGTGTCATTAAATTCCTCACCAACAACACCAATGAGTCCATTTGCTGGGTTTTCTGAGCTAACAAGTAGGGTTGGTGACAGACGTGGTAGTGCTATGCAAAGGCTGGGCTCAGCGCCTTTTCTATCAGATAATCAGAAAAAGAATGGTGATGTTGGAGCTCGGTCAGTTTCCTTTAATGGGCAGGCTTCTCCTTCATCTGATGTTGTTCCAAGTACTGGTCTGGGTTGTACGCATCTGTGGCTGCAGAGTAGAGTTCCATTAGGGTATGCCTCTCTTCTTCTTCTTCTTCCTCTCCCTCTCTGTGCCCCCACCAAATACATACATTTTTTTTTTTGATAAATAATATTGTATATATCAAAAAAAGTGCAATGCGCCTCTCAGTACACAAAAAGTATACAAAGGTAAGACCCGCAAACCCACAAAAATCCCATGTACAGACCCTAGAACCCAAATACATACATACATACACACACACATATATTAAATAATGAGGATAATTACATTTTACTATGGTCGCATCAGATCTGTTCCATCTCAATCTACGGCAACCATCAAGCTTGAGCTGCTTCCATTGACTGATGGCATAATTACATTGGACACGTTACAAATTGATGTCAAGGAGAAAGGTATTGATTTGTTTATTTTCATTGATTGATTTCTTCATACCTGTATGCTCGAGCTGTCAGAAGAAATGAGTTATTTATGCATTTCTGTTGGACGCATATGAAGTCCTCACCTAACGATTGGAGAGTTAAAGATGCAGTAAATGCTTAGGGATGTTTTTTCTTGCTTATACCATGAGACCATGGTTGGCTTTCAAAGAAACTCTCCATAGAAGGAGCTACAGCTTAGCATTATCTAAAGACACAAACCTACCCCCAACCCTACACACTCACATATAGCTGTGTTCTGTCATGGATTCCATAAGGTTCTTATCTTTGACACTCCTATCCTCAGCTACGGGCTCTGATTGTTTGGTTTTCCAAGCAGTTAGTATCTGTTGTAGGCTAATATATGTTAGCAGTGGAGGGTTTGTATACTGGAAAGCTCTCGACTGGTTTTATGATTACTTCTTCATGTTGCTCCCTAGAAACAGTTGTACTTTTCTGATGTTATCCTCAAACGTTAATCCAAAAAGCTAACCACACACGCTGAAGTTCTTATGGAAATTTACTTTCTGGCATAACAGGTCTTGCCTATGTCCCTGAGCACTCGCTGAAGATCAATGCAACTTCCAGCATTTCCACAGTGATTGTTTAGGATTGAACCATTTTAATTTCCATTTTTACCACATTATCTTCAACAGGGAAAAGAAGTTTGATGTGTTAACTTATCCATTAAACCAGCATTAAGCTTGTCTTGCCATACAAAAAACTAGCACCAAGTACATGTTTGCCTCTCTCGAGTGAAGTTGGTATTGTCATGTCAATTTGTTTTAGAAATTTAGCTTCACACTGTGTATTGTATACTATGATCTTGAGAATGGTAGTTGTTATATACCCTTTACAGGAAAAGAATGTGCGCTTTGTAGATTATCTTCTTTGTTAAAATTTTACTCATATTCATACTACTGAATAAAAGCAGAAAAAATCGTTATAGCTCTTTCCAGAAATGGTCAGTCTGTATCTTTGGATTCCTAGTCAGCTCATTATCATTTATTCAGCTTTTCTTTTTGTCATCTGTTTATTTCTTCATTTCGCCTGTGTCTTCTTTCCCATTGGTGTACAATGTATCGGTATTAGTTGTTAAAACATTGTAATCAAATTCACTATTTCTTGTCAACTTAAGTTTTTGGGATAAATGTTAATTTATGATTGTATTAGAATATATGGTTTTGATTTTGAACCTAGACTCTATTTTAACTCCCATTGAAAGTTAAGAATTGCATCTGTTAGATTGCACTTACTAAAGGGAAGTTTAGTTCAGAGGGTTTGAGCTCACATGTAAGGAAAACTGGTAAGATTGATAAGTGATTCTATTCACTTTTTTTCTATCAACTTAATAATAATTATGAATTTTTTTTTTCTCGTTGAAATTTTGAAGGTCTTGTGAGTGCTTGAAGTATTCAAAGAATACTGCTATCAACCATTAATGCTCCGTGTGGGCTTTGAGGGCTGTTGGGTGGTTCTGTGGGATAGTTCTTTGGCCTAGTCTTGGTTGCCATGGGTGTTTGTGGTTCGGGCTTTGGGTGGGTCGTTTTTGTTTTTTTAAGTCAGTGTTTTCACTTGTATACTTCTTCTTACACTTTTAATAAAACTTGATTATTACTTTTATATATATATATATATATATATATATATATATATATATATTAAAAAAAAAAAACCCATTAAATTCTAAGAGTATTTATCCAAACTAAGTTAGAAGTTCTTCTAATCTGGTTTATAAAATTACCATATGTTCTTTAGCATGTGAGAAACATATATTTTTTAATAGTACGTAGAATTTTCCTCAACTCTTTTAATGTTTTTAAAAATACAAGTATTTTTTACATTCTCAAATAATAAATAGCAATTTAATAGACGGGGTTATAGGAAAACTATCCAAATTGTAATTGCTCCTAGCTCTTGTAGTGAGGATGCTTGTGTGTGCCTTTTCAACTGGCTTAGGTTAGGTCTACCAGCGAGTTTTCAACCATGAAGTTATTCAAGTGCTGATATTGACATGGCATTTTGGTTTGATTTTGATTAAATCTTCGATCCCCCCCCTATTGAAGCACTTCAAAGTCTGAACACCTCGTGCCTTTCTAGACCTTGACTTTTGAAGTAATGGTTGAGAAAGAAAGCAAGGGGATGATAGTGCTTTTGGGCTGTAGGCATGCAGCCGCATTATGGCTCAGAATTCTGTGGCCTAAACTCTATCTAATCTTATTTTATTGTCAAACATGATATAGTTTGGTATATTCTTATGCAGACCCGGCTTTTGAAATACTACTTTCCAGGTGGAAGAGACAACTTTATCTTTCCCTTTTGGAAATTGTTAATATGGGAGACACATTTTGGTTAACTAAGGTCCGTTTGAATTTGTGATTTAAATGTAGCAATTTGAAAATATGATTTTTTATAAATGCAGTTAAATAGATCTGGCAATTGTGGAGTGTAAAAAATGAGTGTTGTTAAAAGTACGACAACTCTTATTACAAGTTCTTTATAAAATTGACATAATAGTCTATATAACATTTATCATTATTCCATTAAAATATGTGACATTCCATATTAACGGTCACATGAATTTTTAAAAAAGGAGAATATTTCAAAAGGAGAATATTTCAACGGATGACCAATCCTTGTTGTTTTTTAAGTTGAGCCAGCCAAGACAGAGAGTAGTTAGTGTTAAGAGTAATGGCTCTTCAACATCTTTGAAGGTTGCTGAATTTGTCTTTAATTGAAACATGAAACAAGTGGAACATGTATTGTAGTTGAGGAGCATGCCGGGATAAAAGAAAAAATTAGTTAAGTAGTACGACGGGAGTTGGTCTTAAAGTCAAGTGCAATTACTTGAACGAGCACACAATCTATTAAAAAAATTGGCCTGTTCCTCTCATTCTTCCTTTTCATTTCTTCTCTCTTTTTTGGTAAGACCTGTCATTCTTTCTAGGTCCTGGATGGAGATTGGCTGAATTTTTTTTGGTTCTAATTCTACATAATTTGGACAAAAATGAGAGAGATGGGGGTGGGAGAGCGGGCTGATACAGGTGTTTTGGATAAGTAGGTTCTGCACTTTAGATTGACGGAGAGACTTAAGCTCTAACCGGACTCTTTTATTTTTCATCAAAATTTTGCCAAATTCGAAAAAATTTGCTTTTATGTAGTAAAAGAACATTTTAATTTTTTTTTCTTTTGTGTTTTTTCAAAAGTGGAGGAATTTATTGATAAGAAAGTTATGTATGACGTGGCACAATTTTGAAATTAAAAAAAAAAGCCTAATCGAAACCAACAAAGACCACCAATCGGCCATTGTTAAAAAAGAGGTTGGGATTTCTAAAAGCCTATGGGATTAGTGTGGGGATGATCCTTTTCATGTGTTTGAGTGTTGATTATGGCTTTTTGGACTGAAATCAGTTGCAATTAGCTGTCTTAATTGCAACCCTATCCAAAATTCAGGTTCTTTGCTTTTAAATTGTATCATGTCATTAAAAAAAAAAAAAAAAGAGAGAGAGAAAAAGTAGTCCCAACATGGTATCACCATCAGTCCTGCAGCTAGTAGAAGGGAAAAAGACCAAAATAAAACTCTTTGAAAAAAAATAACGAAATTGACATGCTTAATTTTCAAATTATATAAACTTAAAATTTTAAGTTAATTTCCATAGACGCCACATGTACTTAATCGTTAACAAGTATAATAGGTTATAATAATGATAAGATAAGGTTTGATCCTTCCTACTTTAGAGTAAAATAATCAAATAATCGCATTATATTTAAAATATGTTCTTATCACATTCTAATGGATAAATTAACGAGCTTTTATTATCTTAAATTAAAATATGTTCTTATTGAGATATCTCATTAAAAGAGTTTTTTTTTTTTTTTTTTAATTTTAAATTTTTTGGGCAAAAAATAAAAATGAATTGCATGGGACCGATGAGATCAATCTGACGCGCGGGCTTGCGTTTGTGTCCGCTCTCGGAAGGAAGACACATCACCATCAAGGTGGGTCCGCTAGGTTTGTATTCTCTCTCCTGCCCGAAATGCCCAAATTTCCCACTTCTCTCTCTGCCCGACATGCCCGCCATTGTGTCACAAAGCACACCCACTCTCGGGCCTGTTCTCCCAAACCCTGTCCGGTCAGCTACACGACGAGCACTTCTGGCAGCTAACCCTTCACTGACCCTTTTTCTCCGGGCAGCTCGATTTACTTTTTCTAGTCTTCGATTCTGTTTATCAAAAAAAAAAAGAAAGAAAAAAAAAAAAGAGAGACAAACACAGAGATAGATAGATAGAGAGAGAGAGAATCGATAATTCAGAGTATATATCTGATATTTTCCAAATTTCTTTTCTTTCCAGCTTTAAACTGGTCAGCTTGCAAGAGGCCCTCTCTGAGATTTCTGTATCTTTGGGCAGACATTTCTGGGTTCCAGTGAGATTTGTTACTTCTCTCTGGTAAAGCTAGTACTACTTTTTCAACACCAACAGTTTCCTCAAGCTGATCAAATTCTGGGTGTCAAGGTTTCTTCAAAATTTTGATCTACTCCATGTGATCTAACTCTTTTCTCATATGGGTTTGTCTAATTTCTCAGTTTTGGAGGGAAAGTTGTGAAATTTTTGGTGCTATCTGGTAGTTCTGCTTGTGGGTTTGTTGGTAAAGAAAGACTGGCCAGCGGCGGTGGGGGTGGGGGAGGTGGGTATAGGGTGGTGTTTTGGGATTTTGGGGTTTCTGATGGTAAGTGTGGCTTGAGTGTTTAGGTTAGTGAGATATGGGATTGGGTGCCGAGAATGGAAAGGTGGGGACTTGGGAAGAGGGCAAATCAAAGGGTGGGAAGAAGAAGAAGGAGGTGGGAGAAGTGGGAGAGCAAGAGATTGGGTGTTGGGTTAGGCTGAGGTTCCTTGGAAGCTGCATTTCTTCAAGATCCAAAGTTGATAGCTCAGTTAGTGGCATCACTACTCATTATGGTAACTTCTATTTTCTTTCGAAAACTTCTTTGCTAGGTCATATTATGTTCTTCTAGTTTTCTTGTACTCAATATGTTTCTGGTTTTACACTTACTTTATGTTTGATTTCGCCTGGGCGTGTCTTTTTTAGGAAATTTTTTTGTGTTAGCATGTCTCGTGGATTAAGTCAATCCTTAACCAACTAGTGCATGTTTTGATGGTGTAATTACTTTTGTGATTGAGACTAATTTGCCCCAGAATATTGGTTAAGTAATTAGCGGATTCTAACTAGAAAACATTATGCGACGTGAGGACTGGGATTGAGGTGCTAATAAAATGGCTGCATCAAAACTAGGGTCAAGGTCAATCGATATAAGTTCACTTGTTATGGAATATTATGTTGTATGAAAACTTCTTCTTTTTCATCACCCCCCTTATTTTGTTTTGGGCAGAAGTGAGGAGATTACTATGAAAGCTTGAATTTTCAAGAAAATTGTTAGAAGCATACCTGGTATAGTCTGGGTTTTCTCTGGTCTCGGGGCAAATGTCTATTTCTGCTCGTCTTTGGTCAGCGACGTGATTAAGGAAAAGTGGAGAGATCAATCTCTGAGCAGAAATTAATAAGAGTGCATTTCATCTCCGAGAAGCAGAAAGCCAACCCATAACTAAGAGCCCCTCACTCCTCAGTCCTGAGAGTAACACTAATCTGCCAGAGCTTGTCACAATAATGTGAGAGCTCGCTCTCTAGGCCTACACATAATTCTGTGGGGTGGGAAGCAATGCATATATGAAGAAATAATTGCGTTCAAGGGACCTTACTTGAATCAATTATTAACTAATTAAGTGGGATAGATGTTTAGGTTAAATTTTTTTTTACTCTTTTAGATATTCATACTTTTTCCTTTCTTCTAATTGTCTTTTGGTTTGCTATCCAGATCTCATTCCCTCCCTCCCTTACTCCTGTCATGTTGAATACATTCGAACGTGTTATGTTGTGGTTCGTATTTTGTTTTTATCTATTATGATTATCTCTTGGACCTTGTAATCTTGTCACTCTCACATGGCAAAATGTGATACAAGCAAATTACTGCTGATGTCAAATTCTTAGATTTGCTTAACTCTGATTTGCACAATGGCAAAATGTGTTGCTCTAAGTGTTGTTGACCCGCCCTGTTTATTCTTTTTTGTTAGTTTGTATTCTTATATCGTGGTTCTTTTTCAGCTGAAAGTAAATCAACAAATGATACAAGCAGAGACCAACCTGCAGCTCCAATAGTCTCATCTTCAACCACTAGTAATGCAGAAAGTAATTCATCCACTTCCAAACTGGAAGAGGAGCTTAAAGTTGCTTCTCGTCTACGGAAATTCTCATTTAATGATCTTAAGTTGGCAACAAGAAATTTTAGACCTGAGAGTCTTCTTGGTGAAGGTGGTTTTGGTTGTGTGTTCAAGGGGTGGATTGAAGAAAATGGAACTGCTCCTGTGAAACCTGGCACGGGGCTTACTGTTGCTGTTAAAACCCTGAATCATGATGGGCTTCAGGGTCATAAAGAATGGCTGGTTTGTAACTTTCCTAATTTCTTTTCCTTTATGAAATTTCAGCTACAATTTTTTCTTTCCTTCTCTTTTCCCTACTGATTTTTGGATGATTTTCTTCTTATTTTATATAATCAATTTTCTCTTTTTTTTTTTTTTTTTTTTTAATATTCTTTTTCTAATCTTGACTCATCTCATGTTACAGGCGGAAGTAAATTTTCTCGGGGATCTTGTTCATCCTAACCTGGTCAAACTAATTGGTTACTGCATTGAAGATGATCAGAGACTGCTAGTATATGAGTTCATGCCTCGAGGGAGCTTGGAGAATCATCTGTTTAGAAGTATGTAACTTTTCCTTTTTCCTCCACTCTTTCATTTTGGATCATAAATGTTAGATTCTTGAGGACTTGAATAAAAAAATCTTTAGAACCATGTACTGGGTTTTAAAACTATTCTCTTCTTATAATTCTTTTGTTGCCTAAAGTTGCATGTTTCTTTCCATAAAAACGGAGATTGCTTTGTCTGTAATACCAAAGAATTTAGCATTTTATTTTTTTAATTTTGATATCAAATCAAATTTTGTTATCCAACAAGGGACAATTATATTTTATCTCTCAAATATGTGGTTTATGGTGGAAACCATGCATTTGAAGGATTCATTTATGGTAATATCACTTATGAGGTAGAGTTATTGCTACAAATGTCGTGGTAACCTTCTAGTGGATATGTAGCACAAACTTCAAGTGTAGGTAGGTCTTACATTGTTGTTGAACTTAGTATTTACAAGAAAGTTTTAGAACTCTTTGAGCTTTTCTGGATATCCTTCCTTGGAAATTTTGTATTACAGTGAGTTGCTGAGATTCTGAATTAGGAAACTTTGGATTGGGTTTTGTGATTAGATTAGGATGGTTCTTTCTTCTCTAACAAACTGCAGATTTAATGTGGAAATAAAAGTTTTCTTTTCTGGTAAAAAATAGCTCTACCATTGTGGAACAGTCTTACAACGTATTGACGGGGGGGGGGGGGGGGGGGAAGAAGCTTTGAGCTTAGAATAAGCAGTTTTAATAATCTTGATAAGAAGATTACTTGGCTGAGTTGAAAAGGAAAAAAAGGGTGGGGGGGAAGCATACATCTCAGCTTAATATATATGTTAATGGGTTTTGCATAAGTTATTTCTTATTGTGCTGTAGTCTATCCACTTCATGTTTCCTATTTAAGAGTAGCGATTTAGAATTTTGGAATCTCATAAATGGAGCATTGTGATTCATTAAATAACTGTAAAGTGGTTGAGTGTAGGCTTATTGGCAGTTGCTGCTTTGTGATAATATTCTGCCTTTAGATTGCATCCTGTTTGATGTTCTCTTGTATCACTTGTTTTATATGCAGGGTCCCTGCCTCTTCCATGGTCCATTAGAATGAAAATTGCACTAGGTGCCGCAAAGGGTCTTGCTTTTCTTCATGAGGAAGCAGAAAGGCCAGTTATATATCGTGATTTTAAAACCTCCAACATCCTATTAGATGCAGTATGTAACTAAAACTAAGGCAACATAACAAAGTTTTACCCTTTATATCATTTGTCACCTTAATAACATGCTATTTCAGGACTACAATGCAAAGCTTTCTGATTTCGGACTTGCCAAAGATGGTCCTGAGGGTGACAAAACCCATGTTTCTACCCGTGTGATGGGAACCTACGGTTATGCTGCCCCGGAATATGTCATGACAGGTAAGTGTGGTTCCTGAATTGTATTATGCACATCGAGTAGGCTGGATTATGATTTGGCCTCTGTATGACCATGTATTTTATTATTTATCAAGAAGTTGTTCTAATGCTCTTTTGATGTGATGTTGACTATGAATTGCAGCATTTTCCAATTTTGATTGTGTGTTATCCCATGCACAGATGCTAATATAACTTGGCCTTTCATATGTTAGGGAGGCCTCTTTCAGCACTATGCATATGATGCTTCTGCTTGGTGCATATGAATTTTCCTAATTGCTAGGGAGCCTAAAGCACTGGGATTCCTTGTGTTGCCCATAGCTATTGCCAATCTTGTCTCACGTAATTTAATTGT
This sequence comes from Corylus avellana, assembly GCF_965113065.1. Classification (NCBI taxonomy): domain Eukaryota; kingdom Viridiplantae; phylum Streptophyta; class Magnoliopsida; order Fagales; family Betulaceae; genus Corylus; species Corylus avellana. The sequence continues at coordinate 32,607,008 of NC_142493.1, read as the reverse complement.
TTAAAATAATTTATTTGTAATAACTAGTTACATCAGGTCCTATTCAACTGGTTTTAGCTATTATAGGTTGGCTAGGAGGCCACCCTTTAGGGCCTTGTTAAAGTCGAATGTATGGTTCAGGACCCCAAAACCGTTGTGAAGGTCTATTGTATCTCCAGTATTTTGCTTTTAGGAAATGGAGGTGTTTTGCTAGCTTCATATTTGGTGCTTGAGCATGCAGAAGTCAGACTTTCATTATCTTGTTCATTGTTCTTTTTCATTAGCTGCATTCCAAAATTCTGAGATACAACCAATGCTTACCCATATTTTTGTTGTAGGACATCTTACTTCAAGGAGTGATGTCTACAGTTTTGGTGTGGTTCTACTTGAAATGCTTACTGGCAGAAGATCTATGGACAAAAACCGACCTAATGGCGAACATAACCTGGTTGAATGGGCTCGGCCGCATCTAGGAGAGAGAAGAAGATTCTACCGGTTGATAGACCCTCGGCTTGAAGGTCACTTTTCAATTAAAGGAGCCCAGAAAGCCGCACAACTGGCTGCCCACTGCCTTAGTCGGGATCCAAAAGCGAGGCCCCTAATGAGTGAAGTAGTTGAAGCCTTAAAACCTCTGCCAAACCTTAAAGACATGGCTAGCTCATCATATTATTTCCAGACCATGCAAGGTGACCGCGTTGGGTCTAGCCCAAATGCTAGAAACGGCATACGAACACAGGGAGGATCATTTTCAAGGAATGGGCAGCAGCACAGGAGCCTTTCCATAAATGGTTCCTATGCTTCTCCATATCATCATCAGTTCCCTCATCCATCACCCAAACCCAATGGTAAACCATAGCATTGGCCTTGGTAATTTATCTGTTTCTTTTCCCCATCCCCTTGGCATCATTCATTTCTTTTCTTCTTTTTTTTCCCCCCCTTTTTCCCTTTATTCTTCCTCGGTATAGATGTATCTTCTGTTAAAGCATTTGTTCTTAGAGAACTGAGAAAGCAACAGAGAAACATGTCTGCTTTATGTTGTGTTTAGAGTGGTGACCTCCCACCAGGGGACAATGCGAGGGCAGGTGAAAGCTTATTGAGGAAAATCTGTATGTCAACCAATGTATTTCTCTCCAGTTTGTTTGGAAATATCAAAGTGTATTGCCTCCTGCCCCTTTGCCACGGTATTAAGACCCTGTGGATTGAGGAAGAACGCCCTCTTCCCCCACCCTTTTTTTTTCTTCTTCTTTTATCGGTGAATTGGGATGTGGGGTACTCGTAGATATCATTGGCCGTCCGGTTTGGTTAGCACTCTCATCAACATTTGGAGTCATATTACTCAATATAAGCCCACAAACTCCATGTGCCTCTATTTAGTTTCTACGCCAAACAAGCCGAATATAATGAAGAACACACGAAATCAAACTAACTTCTGATTCGACCGCAAATTGGAATACAATTGTCATTGAATCGAAGATGCCACCAGTGGGAATCGTCCCTTCAAAGTCGTTAAAAGGAAAGATTTAGATGGGCAGAGAGTGAATGTTATTAAGGCGTATTGAAAGAGAGATCTATCTCTTGCATATTTTTCATGCAAAGGCCTTCAAGATGATTATCCGAAAGAGACAAGGACAGCAACGGGCAAATTTGCGGGGCCGCAGCACAGGAGAAGATGATGCACGGACTTGATCAGCGTCATATTTTGGAGCCGCAGCACAGGAGAAGATGATGCACGGACTTGATCAGCGTCATATTTTGGAGCTTTTCTTAGAGCATGTTTAGGATAACCATTTCTTAGAGCATGTTTAGGATTGGTTATGGAGCTTAAAAAGTACTTTTGGTACTTCAAAAATTGTGCCAAATAAAAAGTTGACGTGTAATAAAAGATTTCAAAAATATTTATTTGACTTTTTTACTTTAAAACTCATTAAAAACGCAGTTTTGAAAAAAATATATAAAAAATGTTTTTTTTTTTTTTTTTTTTGGCTAGTATGTCAATGACGTTGCATGGTGTGTCTAATGTTGTAATCTAACTTACTGAATACTCTAGACACGTTTATTTTTTATTGGACACGAAAAGGTCTAATCGCCATGCATCACTCATTACCGTTAAAGAGTTAACCAAATGAGTAGAGTACGTTATTTATTTGATAACAATACGCAAGTGATTTGGTAAATTTTAAATCTTAAAGAATGATTTGATAAAAATCAAAGCTCAATACCACGAGCAATTTTCTCAAACCTAACAAAGCGTTGTTGTGGTAAAATCATATAAATTCAGATAGAACACACTAAATATAACAAAATTTTCAAACCTGTAAACGTTGGGTTGGTTTACGTGATTAAAATCTAGTACACTGTTGACAACTCGAAACCCTAGTCAGGGGTTAAGAAATCTCTATTCACATTGGAACTCCCCAATTGTAATATCTCAAAACTTCAGGTTGAGTTTATCTTAGAGCTGCTTGATCAAACACATTGAAATTGCAGTCTTTCTACCCAATGCACCAAATTTACGCATTGATATCAAGGGAGTCAACTCCTCTCCAATCCATCTCATTTAATAAGCCTAGGTACTCAATCATACACCATAAACAATTATAGGTAGTTAATATTTGGGAAAAATAAATACAAAACATTGTTCGGGCGACACCAACGGGCACTGATCTAGTCCATATGGGATCTTTGCAAACTCAGAAGCAAATGTGATGTCCGTAGTAAGTTACATGTAGAATGTATAAAGAGAGTTATGCTATTCTGAATCATGTTAATGTTCAAATGTTGCACACATAAGAAAACAACATAATATTAAATTGGTGTGTTCTCTGAGTCAAGTTAGGTTCAAATGTTTCCCACAAAACAAAGGAACATAATATCAAAGGCATCACAAATGAAAAAGTGAACCATAATCTGCAACTGATTTCCAAGTTATAAGAATTGGTATCATAAATTACAATGGCGAGAAAATCATTGGTGCATTTTCCAACTTATAACTGATTTCCATGTTAATGTTTAAATGTTGCACACATAATAAAGCAACATAACATGAAGGTAATGTCAGATCTAAATTGGTATAATCATCAGAGTAGGACATGATGCAAGAACAAAATAGAAATATTAGCTTGATGTGACGCCTTTCACAATAGTAATGTGCAGAAAACAGTCAGATCCAAATAAAGTTTTTACACACAAAGCACATAATGCCTAACAGAATCAAAGATGAAGGATTGAGTCATGACTAACTAAATATACACACGCTAAACAAACAGAGTCACTTTGTCAATTGGGCTACTGAACACACAAACCTCTATGTATAGATTCTGAAGAGACCTTTTCTCTGGTTGCCAAGATCTCCTCTATTCGAGTGTTGATGTCTATTGTTGCTAACCTTGATTGGCCTTTGTTTTAGTTGGACATCAAAAATGCCTTTACATGGGGATCTGCATAAGAAAGTTTATATGGAGCAAACCACCTAGCTTTGTTGCTCAGGAGTATCAGGGATGTTTATGTAGGGGGGAGTATCAGGAATGTGTATGTAGGTAGGTGGGGCTTGAGTCATGGGCACGACAACCGGCAACCTGCAAATTGAAGGGCAAAGCAAATGAACACTCGCAACAAATAAACTTCCATAAAGCAACATAAATACCTATACAATAGCCATAATTTAACACAAAGAAGAACATCATCCATATGCACAAATAAATTAATGTTGCAGAGAAAGCGTGGGGAGAGAGAGAGCTGCTGCCTAGCTTAAATGAATCCCACAGTACTAGAGTAATGCAGACAGAGAAAGAGAAGAAAACCCTTAAAATTAAGTGAGGAACATTGCACACCAAGAACTGTTAGTAATTTAACAAAAATGTAAACTAAGGCTTTATGTTTTATGTAAATGTCATTTTCAGTATTTCAAAACTTGGGGTCTTTTTCAACCAGGAGAGAATGATGCGAAACGAGTTATTAGTATTTAATTTTATATTTTATTTAATTTTCAAGAGTCAATGATATTAAGTGTTGCTCCAAATTATTTTGGGTAATTTAATAGGCATTGCCATGTTAGGTAAGTTAATAAAATTACGTTAACTTAATAAATGGGCATTGCCTTAAGGTTTAGCTGGAGTCTATTTAAGCATGCACGAAACCCCAATAGAGACAGACTTTAATGGAATAAAGTTATGAGAAATTGATTCTCTCTCTTTCTCTTCTTTTACCCTCTTCTCTCTTTGGCTTCTTCTCTTCTCTTCTCTTTCGCATACTTTCACTTTAATAATCAGTGATTATTGATTGTCCTACGTCAAATTTGGCATGTGCTTACAAAGTGCTTAAAACAATATACCAACAAGCACAATCAATGAAGTGTTACAAAGTACAAAAAGTAGTATTACAGTGAAGAGAATGAAATCCACTACACACCAAACAAAGGAATCAAGCCAAACATGGAAAAAGAGAGAGTGAAACTTACTGAGTGTCAGATCGCAATTTCTTATTAGATTTTTTCTTATTCTTGCGGCGCTTTTTTGTAGATCTTGGACCTTCACACGGAGGCTGTCCTACATATACCCCTTGTGGTATGGCACTAATTTGTCCTATACTCCTTCCTTGTGATACAACACTCATTTGGCAATAGCATGTGTACTTCACTGTATACAGAGCAGCATAAAATTTGGCTTTACGCAGTAAAGCATGTTGATATTTGACATCACGCTTGCTCATCTCAAAAAGAAGTGTTCCCGGATCTGAACTATCTGAATTATATTATCTTCAAATAGTCAACTACACAAGAATGCATGAGTAAATCAAAACAAATTCATATTGATCGCAGAGAAAATGGATACCAAGAAGATATAGAATAACAGCGCGTGCTGCCAATACTTCAGCTTCTCCCTTGTTTCTACCAGCTTCACCAATGTAACTTACACCATTGAAAACCAAAGAAGATATGAAAGGAAGCAACCTTTTTCGCTTTTGCTTGATGGTGTTGTAAGTAGGCATTTCTAGATTCATCTTGACAGCAAAAGCATTAAGGGTAGACTTGCATGGCACCTTATTCTGGAAAATAGCAACAATAAAAAAAAAGTTAATTAAAACAATAAAAACTAAGACATTGGACAATATTTAAAGCAATTATAGAAGACTTAATGTAATATATGGCATGAGAATCCAACGCCTAATATTAAACCAGACGGCAACATTTTATTCTAATCACATCTCTCATTTTTTAACCAAACATCTTCTTAGGCAACTGGGTCAGCATATCGACCTGGCTCCTTGTTTGAAAGGCATATCTTAGTTTTCTTATCTTCTTCTCTCCCTTTTTCTTCCCTAACTTCACATCAGTTTCTGACCCCACAAAGCTTCTACTATAAAGAACATTCACGTTTGAAACTGGAACATCCATCTCTGACGTCAGTTAAGAGTCAATTTGACTTGCTACCTTAGAATTCATTGTAAGCATGAGAATGATCTGCCATGTTCAGTGACAAGGAAGAAGCTGGTGGTGTTGAAGATGAACAAGAAAATGGGAGGAAGGTCTGGCTATAGAAGAGGAGATTAATGGGAACGCTTGCCTATGGTTATAAAGGCGGGGATTTGATTGAAGTTCAAAACAGGGAGGCAGCATGATGGCTAGCATCCACTAAAGTTCAAAACAGCTAACAACGAAGAAGATGATGAAGTTGGGAGACCAAAGAGATGTGATTAGAATAAAACGTTGCTGTTTGTTCAAAAAAAATTGTTCAATCTAAATCATTGGTTTTTTTTGCAGCATCTAAGCCATATCCAACAAAATTAATATCTCACACATACTAATCAGATGAGAAGGTTGTGCTTTTGATAAACAAATTTTGTTTCTAAGAACAAAACGAGATAGGCACTAAGGAATATTGGTTACCAACAGTTAAAATAGATATGACTCAAACTGGATTGCTGAAATTCAAAATTAATAAAACTTAGAAAAGATGCAACATAAATACTTATGTTTTGACAGTTTATCAAAAATTTACTGAAATAAAGTGAAAAGATTATCTTCATAATTAAACTGCCCATATCATAATACAAGGGAAAGAAATATATTTATCTCCAACAAAAGGGTCCACATTCAAAGAAATTTAAAAGTAAGTTAACATGAATCCTTCCCAGAATTCCATGGCTGAATCAAGCTTGAATGGATGAGTCAAGGCCAATGGCTGGTTAAATGGATTCTATACTGTATACAGGAATATAAAATGTGAACCCCTATATGAAATCAAAAGAAAGGGCTAGGGAGGTTGCCACTTACTTAAGAAAGCATTGAGCAGTGACCTCGTCCAAAATTTTGAAAAGGATATACACAAACAAGATGATTAGGCAATCTATATTTGTTGTGAGTTGTTGAAAAAAGGAGAACCTACATAATCAAGTAAAAAATTATGAAAGAAAGGATGCAAATTACAATGCAAATAAAATATGAATTTGGTTTGCTAATAGAATGGTTGACCTCCACACTAATATGGTAGTAATGCATGCTCCTACAAATTTAATTAGATCTTTTCCCAAAAAGCATATTGGCTTTAGCAACTAACATAGTATGGGAAAAAGAACTTGACAACTCCTTTGAGACCTTGGTTCTACTAGGAAAGAGAAGATATCATGCAAAAGGTCGAATTAAAGAAGAATACAATTTAATCCAAAAAAGGACTTACTAAACATCCAAAGTCTAAATCTACAATCACACTGCAACAAACCTCACAAATGAGACGGCGTCCTTCATCCTTGATCTTTTGTGATATGCCCTCCAATGCTAGTTTGGCAACGTTCCATTCGGCTGCTTCTTGATCAGAAATAGTATACAAAGCCGTATAACTCACTCCATCTACCAATATTGTTGCTCTAAACTGTAGGGTGCCTTGAGATCCTTCATTGATGGTCTGGTATATTGGCAGTGGAATACATCTTCTTTTAGTGTATTGCTGCAAGAGCTTCTTGTACCTCATGTGTTCTAGAATTTCTAAAACAAAATTCAATCCGCATAACATTTAGATATTACTCCACCAGTATTGGCATAACAAATTCAACCAAAATTTTTGGCATGCTACATGCTGATAATCTACATCAGTAAAGCACAAACAACGATAAACATATATTTTTGGGCATTTTCCAATATCACGTGATATCTTAAAGGGCAGTTCCAAAGGCACACACAATCCTTTATATGGAGTATAACAGAAGTGAACTAACCTACAATGATTTAGACACCAAAAAATAAAAATCGAAGCATCACCAATTTTAGGCCCTATTTAAACAAGTGAATTACCAAATAAATTACAAATAACAAATTGAATCAAACAGTTGGGTTTGCTCATATCATTGTCAATAAATTGAATAACTAAATATGAATCTGCACTGCACAGTGCACACTCTACATAAATATCACATTCCAAATTCTGATTATTTTCCTTTCCTTTTTACTCACGGAGTCCACGAAATTGTAAAGCTTAATAAACATGCACCATTTTCACTGCCAAAAGAAGAGCAAACTTAACAACTAATAATAATAATAATAATTAACTATTTATTAATAACAGGAAATAAAGGAAACTAACCAAAAAAAAAAAAAGCTTAAAAATCAGGGAAAAATACGAAAGCTGAGATGATGATGGAAAAAGAAAAGAGCAAAAACAGCAAAATAGCACTAACAAAAACAGCTATTTAGGTTTTGTTCGTACAAATGGACGTTCACTATTATATTCAAAAAATTTGGTAGATACCTATTGCATACACGATTAGAAAAAATGAGTAACAGATCTTTTTGGACAGAGAACAAGCAAAACGTAAGAAATATTAAAGAAAAAACCCTAAAATTTTACTTGGGTGGAGAACTTTCTTTGTCCCCGGCGCGGCAGAAGGAGCCGGAGTCGCTGTTGCAGCTGGAGCACATACCATGGGCTGCCCCATTTCCACGGGTGGGGTTGCGGCCATCAGTGAGTGAAACGATCTGGGTTGTTTCTTTGTAGAGGTGCTGGAGCGGGAAATTCAAAATTCTGTTTGAACTCTCATACCTCCACCTACGCATCTGACAAGCTCTCAGAAGCCTCGGATTACGCATCTGATTTATGACAAAGGCTGTCAAACGTCTGCTTTTCCCGCCCCAAGAAATATACATCGATCAATCAATTCCTCATTTGTCATCTCCAAGCTCTTTTCCAAATACAACCATTTAAAAAAAAAAAAAAGTGCGAGACACTTAAAAGAAAATATTTGAAGTTGATTAACAGGAGCAGTGATTTAATAATATTACTTCAAAAAAGTGAAAATAAAACATTTTGCGGTTTTTTTTTTTTTTTTAACGGAGGATTTCATTTATTAAAAATATGAGCATAAAGTTTTTATATAGCATAACAAAATGCTCTTAAGCAGAAAGAATAAAGCTCTAGAAAAATCATAATCATGTGATATCTATAACTTTAATATTTTGCTAATTATGTACAAATGCTTTTAAGCATACTATATCTAACATATGGTTAGCCAAATTTCTTAACATAATTTATTCAAATCGGCGATACTATATCTGTATCGCCGATTTAACGGCGATACTATATCTACTCCCTCCTCCTCTCAGGTTTTTTTTTTTTTTTTTTTTTTGTAAGTAATAATAAAAATTGATTAATTGAATTAGTGTGATACAAATGTGTTGACTTTTGTAAGATAAAAGTAAAAAAAATTAGTTTTGAAAAAAAAGTGACTTTTTAAAGAAGGCCTTATTCGGCAATAAATTTGTGTAATAAGTTTTTGATTTGAAAGTAATTGATATGATATAAAATAGATAAAATTTATAAATTTTTTGAATGAAAAAAGAAAAATGTTATCTTTTGTATTGTATTTTTAATTTAAATAATAATAAAAAGTGATTAATGTAATATAAAAAATAATAATATTATAAAGTAAAATTAAAAAACAAAACAAAACAAAATTTGAGAATTGTGTAATTCCATCGCCAAACAGGGGAAGTGAAAATAGGAAAAGAGAGGGGAGGCCGATATTTAAGAGTGTCTTTTCGTCTGTCTCTGTCTCTGAGTCTCTTTAAATTTTGAATTTTTTGTATTGGAAGATTAAAAAAAAATTATTAATATTTTATTTAAATAATAATAAATAGTGATATAAAAAATAAATATATTAGAAAACTGAAAAAAATGGGACTTAATTAGGCCTTTTACAAACAAGGTCCTCTTTGTAATGTTCTCTTGATAAGTCCTCGGAAAGTTATGTTTTTCAAAAAAAAGTGGACTTTTACTTAGGGATAAAACGACCGTAAAATTTATTAACTGCCTCTCCTAACCGCTTATGCGGTTAGCCGTTAATAACTTTAATAATCACTTTTTAAATAAAAATTAAAAAGTTCAATTAAAAAACAAAAAAAAAAAAACAAAATGATGTCTTTTATATAGTAATATAATAATACCCTACTACATCCTTTCTAAATTTTTATATATATTTAAACACGAAAACAATTTCGTTTCGTATATATATATATATAAAAAAAAGTGGTTAGTGATTTTTTCAAAACCTAAACTCGCAAATGGTAATCACCTAGGCCATTACAAATTTTTCATAACCATCTTCAAAATGGTTAGCCTTTTCGCCCCTACTTTTACTCTCCCTTGTTTGCATTGCTGAAGAAAAAAAAAAGAGGGGGTTATATTTTCAAAATGATTACTAAATAACTTTTTTTATTGTCCTCACACAAAACATTCAATATAATTTCACATTTAATCACATTAGGGTGTGTTTGAGAGTGCGTTTTTAAAAAAATAATCTACGATTTTAAATCAGATCGTAACTTTAGGGTGTTTGGAATTGCGATTTTAAAAACGCAAATTTTAAAATCGCAAAAAAATCTCCGATTTCCATAAGCTGATTAGAGGGTACTTATTTGAAAAAAGTGCGAATTTAAAACAAAATCACAATTTCTATTAAAAAGATATTTTGTGCAATAATTACCTTTTTTAGAACGAGAATGAAAAAAATACCAAGAATACCCACCTAAAATATATTAAAACCCTTCTTTTCTCTTTTTTTTTTTTTTTTCTTCATCCTCTCTGTCTTGTTCATCCTTATTGGTAATTTGGTCATGAAACCACAATTATATGCTAATATTATCCAAACACTCAATTGATAAAAAAAAGTACTTTTTAGTATGTTTTACCAAACGCCTGTGCAATTTTAAAAAGTAGCAATTTTAAAAACGCAATTTTTAAAATTGCACTTATTGAAATCGCACTCTCAAACGGGTCCTTACCCTTAGTCTCTTCTTGCTGCTATTCAAAGCAAAAACCAACTACAATAGTCTCTTTACCAAACACATCAACAAGGCACTCCGAGACGAGGAAGAGAAAAACAAGAGGAAGAATAACAACAATCGAAGTGGTTAGTTTTGTTCTCTTTCTATCTCATTTTTGTTACCCTTTTTTCCTTTGAAATGATAAGAAGCCCGAGTTCTAATTGGGCATACCTCAAAGTTAAGTAATTTTGTCTCTTGAATTTCTGGGTACGTAATTTTAGTATGATAGATTTAGAAATTGAATTCTATTTAGGAATTTAATTTGTTTCTTTAAATGAATCATTTATATATTTTATTTAATTTTTAGTAGGTAGAAATGGTTTCTGAATTAATAAACGCGAACCCAATCGTTTACGAGAAGAAAGAGCGTCGAGCTCGAAGCGCGCCGAGTGATTATGCGGATGAATACGCCGTGGAACCCATTGACCAACAAGAAGTTTTTGATATCCTTTCCCTTGACTTATGCTCGTTTTTTTTTTCCTTTTCTTTTCACTTTTTGTTTTTGGGTTTCAATTGTTATTATTTATTTATATTGGTTTATGTACTTTTAGCACTTTTTTTTTTTTTTTTCCTTTCTTTCTATTCAGTGTACTTTTAGTACTTAATAGTTAATAGAGGAAACTTCGCATATTAAGGTTGTGTTTTTTTTGTTGCTTTCGAGTTGTTTTGGTTCATGTTTTGTTTCGTTCATCTACTTTTGACGTAAAAATGTGATGAAATGGATAGGGAATTCATTTGGTTCTGTATTAGCTTCAGGGTGCATTTGCTAAACTTCAAAGTTTCTGTGAATCAATGAAACAGTTCTTTTTTTTAGGACATATATCAAATATGGGATTTGGTTCTCATTTCTCTTACATGCCACCCCACATGCCCACACACAGAGATGCAGGTGCAAACAAATAATTACTTTGATTTTAGTTACATGACATGTATCACCTAAACATTGTAATATTGTATGCTTGACATATTACGTATGAAGTGTTAGTCCTTTGGTTTTATGATGAACTTATTAAAACATATGTTTATGTTCCTTTTTATTCGGAACATCATGCTTCTAAGATGTTTTTGACGTTGACTATACATTTTCTCTTGTTATATGGAAAAGAACTTAAAACTTCTGTTCTCCGCCTGATTATGTAGGCAGTCTCACTGAAAATTGTATTTTTCTATCTTTTTCTTAACATTCTTAAATCATGTAAGAGATATAAAAGACCCAGAGCACCCATACTCTTTGGAGGAGCTCAAAGTTATAACAGAAGATGCAATCGAAGTAGATGACAAACAAAGTAATGTTAGGTAAACGCAGTTCTTCTGTCTCATTCTTATTCATGCAATGCATTTTTCATTTTATTGTGTTCTCTCATTCTAACATGAGTAAAATGAAACTTTTATTCATGATGCATCATGATGCTTCCCTTCAGGGTTACATTTACTCCCACAGTTGAACATTGTAGTATGGCAACAATTATTGGGCTTTGCTTGCGAGTGAAACTTTTGAGGAGCTTGCCCTCTCGTTACAAGGTATCAGCCTTATTTCCTTATCATGAACTTTGTTGATGACATTGTTCATTCATCATATAGGTGAAACGTATTATTGAATATGAGGATTTCACAATTACTTTTTACACTGCTCTAAACAGGCTGATTAATGCATAAGATTGACGGAATGTGCCTATCTTTGCTTGAATGCATTAATGGCTTCCTAGGTAGAAAGGAGTATATGGCTAAGGGATGCATGCATAGAATTTTACAATCATCTCAATAATCAGTTTAGGATGAATTGTGTTTGCTTTTTTTAACTAATGATATTAGTCTAATGTGGATAGAAGGACACAAATACAGTAACTGCTTATTAAAAACATTTGGCATATATCGCTGTGTTCATGTAGGTGCTTCAGGAAATATATATTATTGGGTAAGTTCATATCTTGAGAACCACAAACCAGAATTCTTATTCTCTCTCTCTCTCCAATCCTCTTTGTTTGGCAGAGAAATAGAGTTTTCAATTTTCATGCAAAGAATCAACTACATAATGTTTTTCATACGTAGGGAAAAAAAGAAAAGAAAAGAAAAGTGCAATCAAAGCTAGATAATCGACGCCTTCATTCATTACTGTTCCCTGTATCTAAACAACTACCACTGCAAGCACCTGATTGAGATCGATAGGCAACTATGCATTTTCAGTGACAAGGGGTGAGTTTTAGCTCGTTCTAAAAGGCAATTTTGTGGAAATTCTATTTCCTGCCTACCCCACCTAGGAGGCATATGCTTACCGCCATTACTGAGATTGAAGTTAGATCACTCAACTTCTTGCGTAGTTAAAATGCAATGAATCGCATATAAACAAGTCCATGATGGTGGGGAGGGTTCACTTTTTTAGGCTGTAAGATGCTTATACTGGCCAATTACTATCTGGTGATATGCAATTGCCACTTTGTACTTATATAAAAAATTAAAAAAATTGTTACTTTATGGTTTCATATTGGAACATGATTTATGTAAACCATGGTTCTGTTGCTCTTTGTGTGTGTGTGCGTGTTTAAAACCTGCTTGCTTAGAGAATCAAACTCTGGAATTTGAACTGTGCTTGGCAGCTCCTATGGTGTGTACAAGTCATACCTCCTTTTCTTACAGCTCTTTCTTAATTTTGGCTAGGTTGATATAAGGGTAGCCCCTGGATCTCATGCATCTGAAGCTGCAGGTACCCTCTCTCTGTGTGGCTAGAGTGTATCATACGTGTGGTACTTTGAACTTGAAGAGCTTCTTGAATATTGCCTAGAGAGAAATATATTAAGTGCTTGAATGAAAAAGTACAACCTGCAACCTCAATGATGATGAAGAAATGATGCATTTTTCAAATGTTGCTAAAACCTTTTCTAGTATTCTTGGTCAATGAACGATCTCATAAAAAGTTTGACCTAATATTCATGTCCTTCGTATTTCTGTTGTATAAACAGTTAACAAACAATTGAATGATAAAGAACGGGTTGCAGCAGCACTGGAGAACCCAAATCTCTTGGATATGGTTGGTGAATGCCTGGCTCCATCTTATGGATGAACTATGTTGTACGTCCATGCAAAGCAGTTTGATGAATAGTCTGTTGGAGCCTTTCCTAGAATCAGCTCCTGTCCATGACTAGTATACGATTTTCTTTCCCCATCTCATACATGCATTTTTTTTGGCTATGTCTGTTGTGTAATATGAGTTAGAATAATTTCAATGTCCTATAATTTCTTTTTAAGTCTTGTAATGTAGGTCATTACATTGATTTATAGAGTTTTTTGGTATCTTAGATAGAAATGTGAAAACATTGGATATTTATAGTATATTTTATTATTATTATTGTTATTGAAATAAAAGATTTTAGAGGTGGAACGTCATGAGTGAAATTGTAATAATTGAAACTTATTCTTCAATGGAAATTTTGGCATTATTTGTAGTTCAATGGAAGATTGGTCTCTCTCTCTCTCTGTACAACATAGAGATATTTAGATCGATCCAGTTTTGCTCATAAGCGAGAAAAAGTTAATGGATTCAGATGTTTAGGAGTTGAAGTCAGCGATAGAGATAAGGTTAGAAATCATCCTTTCAAGAACGATGTGTTATGCTACATGGGCTACTTGATTTGAATAAGTGTGGCAGGTTGGAATGAGTGTCGAGGACACTTAATTTTTGTTACGAGTTTCTCGTCCAATTAATCATGCTATTGCTACAAATTTCATGCTATATCTTTTCTGCTTTTCATGTCGGATAGAAATTTCTAACAATTTTACTATTCAAATTACTAGCAATTTAGTTAGAGAGAGCCTTTATGAAAAGTTCACTTATCCAAACAAGTTTTAGATAGCTCACATTCATATTCGGTGTGCCATAAAAGTTCTCTCATATTTACTAATAAAAGTTATCTCATATTTACTATCTGATGTTGGCATTTGGACAATAAATTACTGAGAATCCAAATCCCTCCGTATCCACGTTCATGTTTTCTTGTCTTTCATGTTGTGTGGAAATTTCAGGTTCCTGCATTTCTAATCGAAGAGCATGACTTGGTCATGGACTCATGGTTCCACCACTCGGCTAGAATTTTGTCCCGACAGCACTTGAGATGACTCATTTTGATTGCTTTAGTGGTCCACGGCAATGCGGCCATGGTGCAGCTTTTAAGGCATTTCGTGGGAGGGAACGTGTTTAGCGCACAATTCTATATGAAAATCAGAGTCCAACGCAAAATGAGTTGCGATATTGCTAATCGGATAAATGGGCTAGGTTCTTGAGGGGAAGCTTAAGAAACCTCTTCGTATCATCCTTCTTTTTCCCCCAACTAATCCCACATATTCGCACAAGATCGATGAAATCTGAGACATCTATCAGTAATGAGAAAAGCCAACCTCTCTTAAGCCTTTATCTAAGAGTCTAGGACACACCAGAGGCATCTTAAGCTCCCATTCTCATCCTTGACTTTGAGTCTGCAATAGGGTTGAATTCAACACAACCAAACGTCACGAGCTAGTCTTCACCAATTCACAAGAGCCCAAAAAAGAACAAAGAACCTCAACCTGATCAACAGTAACACTTGCAAACTCTTAACAGACCAGCAGTAACAGGCGGCACTGCTTGATAACGTACGGAAGGAACCAACTACCAAGTGAAAGGATTACATGGAGAATTTTACGCCTTCATCATCAGCCGAAGTTCCCTTGAATATAGCAAGCTTCCCCTTTTGTTCTAGTAGTCTCAAAGCTCGCATTAGTATTGCACGGTCAATCCCATGAAGTTCTGAAGTATAAACAGAATAAGAGAGAGATTTTAGTCATAAAGTGTACGAACTTGCATGCAAAATTTATACAAAATCATAAGCCCAAAAATGTATTCTTAAGGTGTGCATGCTAAAGTGTACACACACACACATATATATATATATATAGAGAGAGAGAGAGAGAGAGAGAGAGAGGTCCTCATAAATATAATGATTCCTAGATACGGACATAATACAAGACATGTTTATATACAAAACTCCGACCCACACTAAACCAGAAGCAATCAGACCAATGCACTCAACATTGTCCACAAGAAGAGTAAGGGCACTCAGCAGAAATGTCAGTTAACATTAAGCATCCAAAATGCCAATTATACTACACAATACATGGAAATTCTATCAATTGAATATAAAAGAGCATGTGTGTAAGTTGATTGAGAAAGAAACACTAGAAATAGCCGTTGCAAAACAGTACGAATTTAGTTAAGAATAATCAATCATATCTGTACTGATCGCTTTGCATCAAAGTTGAAAACAGAGCCGTTATAAACTCATAAGAAAATACATGCACATCAGCAGGAAGAAAAATCAAGATAATTTAATACTGAAAGAAATCAATTAAGACAGAGAGAGAGAGAGAGAGAGAGATAGAAAAAAGGAAATTATTTATTGACAAAGAACTGATTGATACACCATGAAAATTAAGCACTAAAGGGGATACAAATGCCACTGTCCAAAGATAAAAGAGTGTAGAAGAAGAAAAAAAAAAAAAAAAAAAAAAAAAATTCCTTCAACGTCCTCTTGCGGTAATCCCTTTTAGAAAAATAGAACAAGAAGATTTTCTCCCTCACTTCCCACAAAATAAAAAAAAAAAAAATAAAAATAAAAAATCCTCCTCAATGTATTCAAACGCTTAAGTAGCAACAGCAATATAATCATGAAAGAGTTGAGTTTCTGGTATCATTTCCAAAATTACTTCAACTAAACAGTATATACAATCAAAGTTACCTGTTCCTCGACATTCAACCCCCGAACGCATTTCCTCAACTGTTATGACACTGTCCTCTAACCCATTATCTTTAACCTAATCAAATATGCAAGAATATTTAAATCAAAAGAATTGACAAGTAACTACTAACTATAAATGTGAAATGTGATTCTCAAAATCAAACTTCTAACTCACAAAGCGTAAAATAATGTCTGCCCAATCCTGAATGCGGTGCCAGAGAATTATACATTTCCTATGTCCTTTACCCAACCATTCTGCACGTTCTGCTACATCAGAATGGCAACTAATCAACAACCGATGCAATTATAAATGTTGTGGCACAGGCTTTTAGCGAGCACAAAAGAAAAGGAAAGAACAAAAAAAATGCAGTTGATACCATATCAAACCTTCTGAAACTAATGCTGAGATGAATGCTTCCCTGGCTTCATGACTAAGAGATCCTACAATATGACAGTAGAATACTAAATACATATCTGACGAAAGAAGCATGTAAAACATACTACAGAAAAATCTGAATACAGGTCATCATTTGACTTAGAAATGACTTTTTCTTTTAATTGGTAAAGGGTGTCTTGCACCAAGAAGGATGACTTTTTTAGTACTCCTACACCCAATACCTTATAATTTTTCATACATCATTTCATAATTTTTTTCTTCTTATTTTTATAATATAAATGCAGCATAATGAACATACGGAATTTTTGCCTTTTACTGGGAATTGTGTTGGAATTTCATCAAAAAAAAAAATTATCAAAAAAAAATTATCAACTACAACTTTGCTATCAACAACCATCAGTTTTTCTCCTCCATCTTATCTCCTCTGACACAACCAATATAATGCCAAACGCTAGCTTGAGCATCTTAATCCATCTGATAAGATAGAATCCCCGGAGAATTGAAGGAAGGAAAATCCGTAAGCATCACGGTATGCAAGAATGTCCCTTTTATGTCTGCTCATCATCCAATTTGACTTTATCTTCAATTTGGAACGCCTCTCAATAACTTGTTAATGAGTGCAAGGTGGGAAAAGAAAGTTGAGAAGAAAGCTCCAAAATGGATAAGAACTATCTGCTCCAGCCCTCCAATATACCAGACCACCAACATTGGTGCTTTTATAAATGCATTGCACTTCTTGAGTAATACTGATGCAATGATATAATCGAACCAGATCCTCCAACTACTATTACTAACAAGTCTCCTAGAAGGAAGGACATTCTAGTGACATCTTGAACATTAAGTCTCATATCAGGTGAGTGGATTGCCAAAGTATTACATGGGTGCCAAGTTCCATACTAGTTCTTTACTATGTGAGAATTATTTTAGAAAGCTTTAGTCGTGACTTTGACTAGTCATTCAAGGGTAATAACGCAGATATGGCTAGCATTACCTAATAATACCATGTGGCATTGGAGCACTACAAAGTGACGTGACCCTTGATGAGGACGTTAGGTATTTTCGTGGGGGATGGTGACACCTCGAAAAGTTAAATATTGGGTGGGTGGATTACAAAGGTGTTACATGGGTGCTAAGTTCCACATTGATTCATTTCTAAATGAAACTAAACTTTATAGAGGATTTTAAGAAGCTCTAATTGTAACTATAACTAGTCATTGTGGAGTAATAGTATAGATGTGGTTAGTGCCTTTTCTAGGTCGGGACAATTCTTGCAATTATAATAGAAAAATATATCCCAACTTTTTCCTTTAAGCCACTTACAAAGGTCATGTACAATAGCAAAGCTTATTGGCACTAACACAAGTACGTCAAACACTTTTAGGACTCAGCTGCTTCAATGACCAAATTAGAAACTAACAAGAATGATGAACTCACTTTCAATCACAGGATTTGAAAATAGTGGAAAATCTTCTTCCAGTCCAATCACAAATATTTTCTGTGTTCTACAGTAATCAAGAATGAGTTCCTTCCAAACTTGTACCTGCTTCTCACGGGTGTCCCTTACTGGCTGCAAACTGAAAAACATGCACCAAAGTTATGTTCTAAATCGAATCACGATGTTCCAAATAACAATAAGAATAAAAAATGAAAAAGCGAAAGACCACAAGGAAAAAATATTTACAATGAAAGAGAATAAATATTTTCATGAAACATTACATTTCAGTAGAAGATTTTTACTTCCTCACTGTTTTAAAAATAACTCCTATATTAGTCAAAGCTGAACTACATTAGAATTTGGATACTGATCCAGTGATCCTGCAACGAGTTTGTCCATAAGGTCTCAAACTATAATTCCAGTAGCTTCCACTCCAATATCAGCAAGAAAAGCACCATGCATATACTTTTACCCATTATTCAGATTTAATAAGGGCTAAACAAATTATATTGACATAATGATTAAAAAAAGGCAGAAATAAATCTATTTATATTAAATTGTCAATATGGGAACTGAAGATTACGTGAAGTACGGTGGGTAATTGAAGAAGTGAGGTAGCTTGAAATCACCCAATTTCTGCATCTCTATGGGGCTTCCACTACAAGAGGAGACCTATAATAGCATCTCTGTAATTGAAGAAATTCAAAGAGGGCCAAAATTAAAAGAAGAAGGGTCAATGTGCCTTGAAAGTGAATGATACCTGAGGAATCAAGGCAGAGAAGGTAAGAGCGATTTTGATTGGTTGAGTCTCAGCTACTACTGATGGGGTGGGGGCTACGTTTATTTTTTTGGAACGTTCGGTTGATCAAGCTCGGAAGGATGTCCGTTTGGGTGCTGAGAAACCGAAGGATAACGTAAGAAAATTTTATGTTTTGAGCTTTGGGCCCAATTAAAGCCCACAGAACCCATAAATTTGCAGGCCCAGATAGGTCTCGTATCAAAATTGAAAGAGAAACTTGAGAAGATTCAGTTAGTTATATTTGAGCAGCATTTTTGTCTTTTCAATTTTTTTTTTTTTTTTTTTTTTGAAATATCCACACAAGGAAAGGGTGAGGGGGGATTCAAACTAGTGACCTCCGCTTTATGAAGTGTGGTCCACAACTGATTGAACTACCCATTGAGAACAATTTTTTCATTTTTTGAGAGAACAAAAATACACATTCAATATGACTAACGAGATATTTTTTAGTTAATTTGAAGGAAGAGAGATCATAATTTAGAAGGTGTTCCCTTTCTAATTTTTTACAATAAGATCCGACTGTATCAAACCAAACTTGAACAATTATTTTGTATATAAAAAGAACCAACAAAATGAGAATAATAAAGGTAACTATTAATTTTCTAAAATTAAAATATTAATTCATTAATTAAATTTACACCTTCATATAAATTTAAATTCATCTACAAGAGATTGTAATTCCTTGAATTAGCCCTTATCCTTGTTTATTTTCATATCAATGTTAATTCAGACTGTTGTTCCTTAAATTAGCCCTTATCCTTGATTATTTTCATTTCAGTGTTAATTCAAGATTTTTCTTTACATGTTATTTCTTTAAGAAAAGTGTTATGCATACTTCTAAGTGTTCATTATCTGACGTGACAGTGAAAAGTACCGTTGAATACAGTGAGTATGTGTGCAGTGTGCTTTGACCACATTGATGCAATGGTTGGTTACACGTTTTGCAGTAACAATCAATCTGAACCGTTCATGCCTTTTTTTTTTTTTTTTTTTTGTTAGCAATGTTCAAATTTTTTGTGCTAATATTCGTTTATGTTTCACTATTTACCATGACGATGCGAAAGCCTTACATAGGCGCTTACATAGGCTCTATACAGTTCGAAAGGAAACCATTCAATTTACAAACTTACTGTCCTCCTTATTATCAGAAGCAAACCAACGGTACATGATTCAACCTTTTGTACTTGAGAAAATATATGGTATTCATTAACATCTCAGACTCGAGGCCACCTTTGATGGAACCTCCAGCAAGAAGTTGGTTTTGCATCTCATGCAGCTTTCCTGGTCAGCTGCTCCTTGGATGTGCTCTCAAAGATCTTGTCAGCATTGCCAACCTCGAATCCATCTCTCCTGTGGAACTCTTTAACCTATCCAAAATTTGATAATTGGTTGGCAGTTTTGCAAAAAAGAAAGAACAAAAGAAAAAATAAGAAGCCACATGGGAGGTTACGTAGCAAATTCATGGAGCACTATCAACAGACACTCTATAACCCATTCCCTTCCTTATATATCGGAAAAATCCCCCAAAAAAAAAAAAAAACACAAAAAGTCACATGCAACAACTTCCCTAAACATTGGAAATGCTACAATACTACCCAATATGTAAAGAACCAAAAGAGTTTCCCTATAAATTATTTTAATATAAATATTTCTCTTTCTTCTCTTTTCTTTTTATCTTTCTGCCTTTTATTGAGGATTGTATTGGGATTTTGTAAAAAATTGTAAGGTAGGTATAGAACTTGTATTTTGTAAAGAAATAATATTTTAATAGTATAAGAAAAGGTAAAGGACTTAAAGAAAATCAAAAGAAACGACTGCTAGTGCTCTAAGAAGGGGTTTACTTAGAGGAACAGTTGGACTGAATAAGTAAGGGCCTAAAGTTCATACTTGTCATCAATCTCATAAAATCAAATTTAAACCAATAAATAAAAATAATTTTCCAAAAGAAAACAAAAGATTGGTTACCTCTCTCTTAGGTATATTTGTATACTGAGGTAGCACCAAACGTTCAGCAAACTCAATGTATGAACAGGGAACTAAATCAGTGATGCCGTCAGAAAATTGGAAAGAAACCGAATCTGCTACGGTTGAACTTTGCTGCAGAAGGCCGTCAGGGCTCACTAGTAACAGCAATAGTAACAAAAAAAAAAAGTCATATATTCATCATCTCCAGCCTTGAACTTTTATTATGGTTACATTAGCAACAACTCAATAATAGCTCAATTAAACTGAGAGATTTGCCCTTAATAAATTTAAAATTTAGGGTTGCTTGCATTTTGCTTCAATTCAATTGATTAGATGGGACACCAGATTCCAATCACATATTTTACAAAGGATATCAGCATTGACCTGCATAGTTTACTATCACAGAATCATTTTTTTTTTCTCTCTCTCTCTCTTTGATGCAAGTTTGGCCAAGTCTCACAGATTCATGTGTGTAAATAAACAGCTTACAATAATTAATTTCAACAATGGCCATAGCACATCACTGCATAAATCTTGTTTTGGAGCAAAATTAGGAATCTGAAAAAGAAAAGGCAGAAAGAGACTAGGTGACAAACCTTTCAGAACTCCCCCTTCGGAATTCAACTTGA
Organism: Corylus avellana; assembly: GCF_965113065.1. NCBI lineage: Eukaryota > Viridiplantae > Streptophyta > Magnoliopsida > Fagales > Betulaceae > Corylus > Corylus avellana. Next base: position 32,585,730 of record NC_142493.1, on the reverse strand, counting down.
ATCCATTGTCTTCAATAAACTGATTTAGACTTTTGATATTTCTCAAGTGAGATTTTAGTCGATGAGTCGAAATAGTAGCATGGTTCAGTGCGTACCCATTGACAAGGGTCCATGCAGCATATTCACTTTCCCTAAGTTTCCAGAAACCAAACAGAAGCCTTTGAAAATGGAAATTAAAGTCCTAAATATATAAACTATGCTATAGTACTTCCATATAACCATAGTCCTGACCAAGAATATGATGCCTGAAGATATTGCTCAATTGTTGATCCTATCTGATCAGGTCAAATATTTGTCCACATAAACATGGCTGTGTACACACAGAAACAAATACCTTGCCAATTGTTGGAATTCAGAATATATGGGTTTTCCCCATGTTAGAGATCCGATTGCACTTGCAAGAGCTGCGTGCTTATTTCCACCACTAGATATTTCAGTGTATTTCCTAATTATATCCTGAATGCAGAAACCAAAAGTTAGAACAACAATGTAACTAATACAAGTACCATGAAGAAGTTAATATGTGAGGATATATAAAAGAAAAAGAGCACAAGACGGAAGGTATCAAACATAAGTAATACATTATGGAATTCTAAGTCTTGTCTAATTAGATGTTGGAAAGGTGAGTATCAACATGACTGTGCAAGAGTAAGACAAATAAGCGGAAACCCGTGGCATGGCAATGAATTTGAGACAGAATATAAAATATCAAATAACATATTATTCTCCATCAAGAATAGGTCCTAGGACAAACCTGAGTTTGTGTACTCATCTGATCTACAAGAAGCTCTGAGATAAAAACTCTTGGCAAAGGCCCATTGACACCGCTACCACCATCAAGAAGGGGAACACTGGGGGGAGAAAACCACAATGCTTTCAATTTCTTAGCAGGAAACCTCAACTCCTCCCGTGGTGTATAGCCAAAATCAAGGAAAAATTTAGCCATCGAGTCAATACCATAACCGTTCACCTAGTATGTTCCAAAAGAAAGAGAACTTGTACATTATAACACATAAAGCTAAAAAAAAAAAAAAAAGTATCCCAATGCAACAATGCTAAAGCAAAAACCTGGGATCAAGTTCAGTAAATGAGTGTGTATTGTGCATGTGCATGACTCTGTGCATTAGGTAAATTTTCTCCTAATCCAGTCACATGCTTACGTATTTAAATATGTTGTTTGTATAAATATGAAGATGAGAGACATCATTCAAAAGTTCTCAATAGTTAAGGGTCTATTAAGAAGCATCAAACAAGTAAATAATTTATTACTCATACTTAACGAGCTCACAAATAGCATGAATTTTAATTTGGCATCTAAATGCAATCAGATGAATAACCACACATGATATGTATATCATAATTAAAAATGGATACCAACACCTTGTGACTGGTGACTAACAGAATGTGCAAAATTAAAGACAAAAAATACCCCAAATGTCCTAAATGCAAGATGATCATAGCAAATTTGTTCACCGTCCACAGACTGAACAAGCTCCAAGATTGCTTTCGCTGTGGGGTTCCTGTTTAAGTACACCGTTTCCATACTTGCCAGCACGCTCCTAAAGAATGATTCAGCTCCCTGCAACATAGACATTATCACACTTGAATATGGAAGAATACCATCTAACCAGGGATGGACTCAACCCCCCCTCTCAAAGGTCCGTCCCACTACAGTTTTCTTCTTGTTTTTACCCTGCCTCTCAATATCTAGATATTGATACTAGCTAGTTTGCCTAAGACAACAAAACTTTTTTTTTTTTTTTTTTAAATCATGAGAAAATGTCATAAAGTAGATGGAAGAAGTAACGACATTTCTTTATCTTTTGTCTATTTTCTTCTCTTTTTCACAATTTTGGATCATTCCCTCCCAAAGGTCCATTGTAGAATCAAATTACTCAATAAAAAATAAAATAAATAAAATAAAAAGTCTTTATAACTTGTCTCTTGGCTCTTCAAACCAATCTTGAGAAAGAAAAAGTAATGTCAACTTCTTCAACCTAGCTTTTCTATCATTTTTCTCTTCAAAAATCATGTAAAGGAATTTACAGACAAAGAAAAAAGTAACAACTGTTTTGAAAAAGGAAAGCGAAATAAATCATATTTGATGAACATGTCATAAATAGTTTCTGTCATTTTGATTTATTGGTTTAAATTTGATTTTATGAAGTTCATTCCCTAAGAATATTTTACTACTCACATATTCTCATGCATGGGCTTACAGAGGGTCGAGGGAGATTTAATTTTTATAATTCTATCCAACCCCTTTGGATAAACATTAGTAGGGAAAAATTAAAACAAAGAACAATATCGGACTTTCCATTTTCAATCAAAGAATTGCATATCCAAATTTGATCTCACCTGAAAGGAAGATTCCTGGAACCCATTGTCCGATTTGGAGCCGGAAACCACGCGGAGACTTCGTCGCTTGGTGGGGATTGAATTCCCGGGAAATGATGATTCCTTGAGGGAAACGAAATTGCGGGATTTGGGTTGGAGAGGGAAGAAATCGGAGGTGAGAGAATAAAGCGATGATGGGAAAGCCGAGGAGTGAGAGGTGGCTTTGAACGTTGATGAGTAGCGTAACGAGATCATGGTGGAAGTTCTCATGGATTTGTGCGATTGATCCAACAAGTTGCCACTCGTATGTACAAACGCTGTCTCTGTTTCTGGTTCTGTTAAGTGCCGTAACTTCACGCCTTCTAGCGCCTGCTATTTTTGGGTGCCACGTAATTTCGTTTGTTTGTTTAGTCCTGACTTCTCACCTGGAAATGTTCAAAGACCCATACGAGGATAAAACAAGTACGTTTGCAGCAAGTGGCATTGGAGTTGGGAAGGCAGCAGGGTTAAGTTTCGTTTTTTGGGTGCCACGTAATTTCGTTTGTTTGTTTAGACCTGACTTCCCACCTGGAAATGTTCAAAGACCCATACGAGGATAAAACAAGTACGCCTGCAGGCTGTAAACTATTGGCACCCGATGCAAGGGCAAGCGAGGGGGAGGAGGGAGGCAACAAACAGCCATCCCTCCTCCCCTCACCATGGGAGAGAGGGCTTACTTGAGACTGCGGCGCTAGAGAGAATTGGCAGGCGAAATTGGTAAAGCAGTAGGGTTAAATTTTCTCCTTTCTTTCTAATAGTGTGTTCGAATTTATTTGTGATAGTAATTGTGTGAAGCAAATGCTATTAAGAAAAGACTTTATTGGCTTGCATTCAGTAGTTTTGGTTCAAACCGAATATTTTATAGTAAGTAAAAATTTCGATGGTCACACCCAAAAAGAAAAATTACACTTGTCCCCTTTTCATCCTTTTGAATTAAATAAATAAATAATAACGTTTGCAGGGGATAGAGATGTTAATAAAAAAACACATAAAAGTGTAACTGAAAGGACTGTTTATTTGGATTACGGATCAAACGGGGAAGAATTATTTTATTCTCTAAATTAAATTTTATAGATTTAATTATGCATAAATTGACATATAATAATTAGAACAAAATTTCACTTTAACATCATAAACTTTCATCTATTTCCCAATCATTCTCTGAAGTTTAAACTCTCCATTTTGTATATCTAACTATTAAAAGTTTGCAATGTTATTTATCTCATTAAGTTTTGGGTTATGTCAGATGGTAAATAAATAAAATATTTCTTTTAAAATTTTAAAATTACAAAATTAATCTAAATAAATAACTAAGAATTATATGTTACAAAAAGAAAGAAAAAAGAAACTCAAACTCTTGGTCAGCTCCTCCTCAATCACTTCTCGTCCCAACTGACCATGATTATCAACGAGTTTGACAGCCTCGCCAGCTAACCAAATCTACAATACCTCATATTTATTTAAAAATACTAGAGGTCAATAAGTTACTTATATTTTTTACTTATATTTTCTTACAATTAACTATTATATTTGTAAATTAATGTAGATCCCACATAAGTCAATAATGGACCTCGCAAATCCAATGATTAATTATAAGAAAATATAGGCAAAGTATAAGAAACTAATTGACCTTTAGCATTTCTCTCAAAATCTCACCCAACAGGTCAGCAAGTAAGAAATAACACAACTTAAGTCTTAAACCATTATGCTATTCTATTAGACCACTCCGAGTTAATATCAATATTTAAGGATAAGGATACCATGTATTTTAACAAAAAAAAAAAAAAAAAAAAAAGGGATAAGGATACCATGTAATTAAAAAAAATATATTATAAATTCTAAAATCACTATCAAATGTAACATGTTGCATAAGTATCCAATATATAGCCTTTGAAAACGTCCACATTTATGATTCGTTTGAGTTTGCGATTTTAAAATATGAAATTTAAAAACGTAATTTTAAAAAATGCAGTTAAATATTTGATAAAATCGTAGTTTAGTCATTAAAAAATTACATGTTTTAAAAAAAACACCTTATTTGCTGCGACTTTAAAAACACAAATTTTTTACTTTTTCATATCATAATTTTTAAAAAATATAATTTCAAACAATCAATTTTTTTTTGCAATACACAATCTTATTAGGGAAAACACTCAGCATCAAACTTAGCTTTCATATTAGTGGTGCCACCACATCTTTCATATGAGTGGTGCCATCACTCACCTACCAATGCTTAGCCATATTGACTCAATAAGTAAACGTATTTTGTCCATCACTCATTCACTCTAATCCAAACCCAATACGTAACGTCATTGTCGTAGTTACCCCCAACGTGATGGCCTCTTCAGGATAGGTCAGTGAAATAGAAAATTATATTATATATATATATATATATATATATATACACACACAACAAAATACCAATGTCACTCAGAAATCGAGACAGCATTATACACCATTCTTTCCGAGAAATTCCGTAGGCAGTTAGGATACAGATTTTATTTATTTATTTATTATTCTTTTAAGGATGATGAGGAGACATATAAACAATTCTGAAAATTTAAATTATCTTTTATATATATATATATATATATATAGAGAGAGAGAGAGAGAGTAGAGATTTACGGCTGCCTCAAGCGTCAGACATTTACAATTTTTTTTTTCTTTTTAATTAAAGAAGATAAACATTAAAAGAGAATTCAAATTTGAGATATTAGCACTAAATTTGAGACATTATCACTAAATTTAGGATGATTGAATCCCTTTTGGGTGATACCATCCATAAATTGTTAACTTTCCACCCCTAGATTTTAGTTTTGAATTCAAAAATAAGTTTTGAAGCATTAAAATCTAAATATTAATTCATAAAAATTTAACTAACAAAAAAAATACGAAATGGGGGGAGAGAGAGAGATTTTTACGATTTTTTTTTTTTTTAATAAAGTCATGTCAGACTTTGGCAGACACTTGTCTGACTCTTGGCAACCAAATAGCAGGACTCATATATATATATATATATATATATATATATCTTAGCCAATTGAGCTACCTCTTGGGAACACAAAAAATATATATTTTATATGAAACTGTGAACAAATTTGCCTCTCCAAACCCTAAACCATAAGTTTTAAACCAGATTTATTTGTTTTTATATTTTAATTTTTTTTTATCTTTTCTCGTTTTCTCTTTGTTTTCTGTTTTCAAAACAAAAGCATTAAACATTTATCAATTTACTTTGATGTCATATTAGAACACATTTATAAAAAAAAAAACAAAAAAAACAAACCAAAATCCATTAGCAAACGTTGCTAAATAAATTAAATTGAACGGAATTGAATGAAATCTTTTTCTTAAAACACTAGAAAGAAACGATCCTATATATGTTCTCCTGGATCGTACGGACATAGCAGATCCAATTCTGTCTATGGAAGGTGCTCAGAATTTTCTCAACAATGCGTGGCGCACTTATCGTTGCTCATAATTATATCAACAGTTGCTCTTCGGGTCTTTCCAATTTTCCTTTGCAAACGCTCATATGACCTATCCGAGTAGTTTCTCACATAATTACATCGTATTGGAGATTTATCTCCAATAGAGTAATGATACTCCTTATTGAAATAAACTAAACTAATAGACAATAACACAATAATTCCTCAACTATTTAAACTAAAAAAGAAAAAGAAAAGAAACACAATAATTCCTAATTGACATTGGAGTAAGAGAGAACAAAAAAAGGGGGAAAGATCAGCAATGAATAGGTTAAAAAATTTGTAAAATCATTATGTTATATTTTGAGAGACGGTTCTCATTAATGCTATTAAAAAAAAAATAACTCGGATCTTCTCTAATTGGGGAAATATTAGAGATTTTCTAATTTTTAATTTTTAATAGTCTATAAAATCATTTAAATCTCAGTAAAATAAAAGTCAGTAGTTATACAAAAACAGCTCGCATTTTATAAACCGTTGAATTTAAAATAAAGGGTCACGATTAACAATTAGAGAATCTCTAATTTCTCCTCAATTGGAAGGGATCTCAATTCAAAAAAAATATGTAAAAAATACATATTATTTAAAAAAATATATGTGTTTTTTTAAGAGGGTGAAACTTCATATAATTTTTACTATTTTAAAAAAAAATTTGGTAGTTCATAAATCTCGTGAAATTATAACGCATTGAACAGATTTTAGGGAGAAAATTTGGCGAGCATTTTTGCTTTTGATTTAAACTTGAATAGCGTAGCATCCCCGCCCCCATGTCTACGCGGCTGCGCCACTGGCCCACAGGTTTCGCCGCTATTTCGTCTCCACGCGCTTTTCTCTCCGATAAATACCGAATATAATTTGTACTTCATTGTCTTTATTACGATTCTCCGAACCCTGTTTACTCTCAAAGTTCGGAAGGTGAGCGGAGAATCTTTGCTTTATCGCTTGCACATATCGATGAATTCGGTGAACTATTGTTAATTTTTCGCTTGCTTTTGCCCATGTGCACTTCGATATCGGAGATAACAGTGCACCATAATGAAATATTCCTTGAAAATTCGCTCTATGATGGACTCACAAGCTTTCACAATTTATAGATACGATTCTGATTTATATATTAGCTGCAAATCACTCGTTTGGCATTAAATATTCTAATTTGTATGTATTCATTTGGTTTTTCCTGGTTTTCTACTCTTCCTGGTATTTTTAATGAATTGTGTATAATATAATTCTGGCCTCAGAAATTCTTCTTGTTGTATTATTTTGATTGAAAAAGAGTTGTTTACTAGTAATTTATACGGTTGACCACTTCAGCGTTGAATTATCGTGCCATTCACGATGAATGGTATTTGCTTTGCTTCTTAACATGTTATTCCTTTTAGATTATAAATTTCTATATAGATTCCTTCAGGCTGTTTCTGTATTCTCTTTATCTTCACTGAAAACCTTGTGTACGAGTTGAGCTTGAACTTTCTTCTCTAGATTGCAGGTGAATTATTGATGTTTCCTTGTCTTCCAGATGATCTCAATCCATGGCTTATGTTGATGTAAATCTAGAGAGTTTTAGGATGTGTACGTTATTGGCACGCTGCCTGGCTGAGCATTTTGGGGTTGCTTCTTTAAGATGAAGTCAACCCGTTTTAAATTATCTGCAGTTATGCACGAAATGTTCTTTGTCGACCATTTCCTTGCTAGGTTGCTCGATGATATTGTTATAATGGCTCCCAGACACTACCTGGCTAATCTGATGTCATTGATGACAATATAAGTTTGGTCAACGTTTGTTTGCTTATCAAATGTGATAATATGATTTCATCGCACGCAGTGACCTCATGTTGAAGTGTTTTTCTAAACTTTTGTTAGAATTATAGTTAAGAATTCTCTAAATGTCTATTTGTCTTGTGCTTTTATTCTTTATATCATCTGCCAATGCATACTGTTGGTTTCCTTTTTCCTTTTTTCCTTTTAATTAGCAATGACTATGACTAGAGCAAGCTTTGTGGTTTGTTCTATGTATGAGATGGTGAGCTAGAATTGCTTGGTCCCGCTGCTGCCTGGGGAAGTGGTTTTTTCTCTTACTATATATAGTACTTCTTTCATATGACCAGAATCAGATTGAGAATTGTTGCCTTTGGATATCATTAGGAAAAAGGTGGCATCATCTATCCTTTTAGAGCCTTTTTTCTTTCCCCAAAGATTTAAAAAACAAACACTGATGTTTTCCATTTTTTGTTGTCATTCTTGTTGGGGGATGTACGACATGATGCGTTTTAGTTGCACTTACCTCTGTTGCTATATATATATAATTTTTTTTTTCTCAAAGATTTTTTGTTTTCATCTTTTTCTAACTATCTGGAAACCAATTGAGTCACTATTTTCTTTTGAGGAGGCTCTCATGTAGGTGCAGTAAGGAAGTTACAGTTATTTACAATTAAATCTATTAGCATGTGAAGATTTGTGTTTTTTTGTCTACTATTGAAGGTTGTTGTGGTGATTGTTGTATTCATTTATTTATGTAGGCTTTTTTTTTTTCTTTTACTTTTTAATCTCTTCCATGAGGACTGCATACCTTGTTAAATCTTTTACCAATTGTGCATGTTCAAGATTGCTTTTATATTATAATTGATTTCTGTATCTGCTTCTATACTTTGTAGAATAAAAATGGGGCAAGTTTTCTGCTGTGTTCAAGTGGACCAGTCAACTGTAGCTATCAGAGAAACTTTTGGGAAGTTTGACGATGTGCTTGAGCCTGGTTGTCACTGTCTGCCTTGGGTTTTTGGCACACAGATAGCTGGCCACCTTACTCTGCGTGTGCAGCAGCTGGATGTTCGATGTGAAACAAAGACAAAGGTCTGTTGCATATATTTTTCCTTATTCTCTCTCTCTCTCTTCTTCTTCTTCTTCTTCTTGGGAGTTTACCAGGAACATGCCCATGTACTATTATATGAGAGCCACAGAGTATCATTGGGTCCTAAGGTTTAATTTTTTTTAAGATTTTAGCAATGATGTGAAGAGCATCATATACTCTGGAAAGTATATGGGAAAACAAAGGTGATATTATTAGTTGGCATTCACAAAGATGTTTCTGTTGTATAGCAGTCAGAAAGAGTAAAAAAAATCAATTTGTCTGAGTATAAAGTTTTTTTATCTATTTTCTGGGGGCTTGAAGCAAAGGAATTCGAAACTGACTTAAAAAAATTAGTATCATACGGACTTTGCAAGAAATGTTTGATTTCTGATGTAGTAACATTGTACTTGATTCGAAACTGTCTGCAGAATTGATTTGGAAGTTGGCTTATTTGAATCTATAGCATGAGTTTTATTTAGACCGCAACACTCTTTTTTCAATTTTAAACTATATATATGCTTGAAAGTGTGTGATTTGTCAGTTCTGATCTATGATATCTTGTCAGGATAATGTCTTTGTTACTGTTGTTGCATCAATTCAATACCGGGCTATAGCAAACAAGGCTTCAGATGCTTTCTACAAACTCAGTAACACCAGAGGACAGATCCAATCCTATGTTTTTGATGGTATGGATGTGTGACTTGACCTTTAAAGTTACGATGTTTGTTGTTTCACTGTCTTCGTAATGAATTAAAGAAAGTTATATCCTGCATTACTACAGCATGTCCCATTGCCCAGGTTCATGAGAGAGATGTTTCTGAGAATTATGGAATTCTTTCTAGCTTAGTGTTGGTTTCGTAAGGTTTATGCTGCCACAATTGAACTGTTTGTTGTAGTGTTCTTCACGACTCACATGATATGCTTTCTTGGACTTGGAAAAGTGGTTTAATATTCTAAAAAAAAATATTGTTTAAAAGGTACTAGAACTTGTGATCTGACGTAAAGTATTCTGAGGATCAATAAAATGCAAAGAGAATCAGAAGAGAGAAAATTTTGTAGCATTGCTATGAAATTTGCAGTGTATAATATCTTTGAGGTTGAGAAAAGCTTCAGTCACGACTGATGCATATTCATCTTTGTTATGAGAGATCATAATTTACGTTGGAGATAGTTGTAGCATACCTATTTGCAGATCACACTTGGGGAAACTAACATGCTTATATCTCTCTGTTTAGTTATTAGGGCAAGTGTGCCAAAATTGGAGCTGGATTCTGTTTTTGAACAGAAGAATGAAATAGCGAAAGCTGTGGAACAGGAACTAGAAAAGGTATTTCTGTGTCTGCTAAATTGGTTTGGAACTAGCCATGTTACTTGAACTAATTTTTTTTTTAGAATTTTTTTTTAATATCTTTGAATTTTATATGCATAGGCCATGTCAGCATATGGCTATGAGATAGTTCAGACTCTTATTGTGGATATTGAACCAGACGAGCATGTGAAGAGGGCAATGAATGAGATAAATGCTGGTATAATTTGCACATCTTTTCAAACTGGATCGTGTTTTTCATTTTGTTTTATTGTTTTTTTTTATATAAAATAATAATTGACTGTTGATCTCCTATTTGTTTCCATCACTGACTGATTGTGGCATTGGGTGTTGAAATTCTTTTTTACCATCTTTGATTGGTAATCCTAGAATGGTTCTGATTGGATGTCTAGAAATTGAACACCTTGAAATTATACCAACCTACATTTTCTGACTCTATTCTTATTGTCTGAAAGTTTCAAGTCATAGCATTTACCATAATACTCCTTCAGACATTACCCACTTTTGGGACATTTATTTTTCTCAATGATAAACACTTGGACCATTCAAGTGGAAACTGAAACTGATAGGATAAAATGTGCCTTGGCTAGATCAAGCACTCTGAAATTAGTACCAATTTCCATTTATTTCCTTTTCTTTACCCTAGACATGCACTTGATAAAGAGGCTGTGTTCAATCACTTTAGCTTGTTTATAAGATTTTCTGCAGAATGTTTGATGTGCCTTTTAATTTATAATTAATAGCTGCTAGAATGAGAGTGGCTGCAAATGAGAAAGCCGAAGCGGAGAAGATATTGCAGATCAAGCGTGCTGAGGGAGATGCCGAGTCGAAATACCTGGCTGGGCTTGGCATAGCTCGGCAGCGTCAGGCCATTGTTGATGGGCTGAGGGACAGCGTGCTGGCTTTCTCTGTGAATGTACCTGGAACCACATCAAAGGATGTCATGGACATGGTTCTAGTGACTCAATACTTCGACACAATGAAAGAAATTGGCGCATCCTCAAAGTCCAACGCCGTTTTCATCCCACATGGACCAGGTGCTGTGAAAGACGTTGCTTCACAGATTAGAGACGGCCTCCTTCAAGCAACAACTCAGGATTAGTGTCTTGAGCCCGGCGTACATGTTGGAGGGTTGGCTTTTCTGACTTCATATGAAGGGATTGGTGCTATTATCAAAGTCTCAGTTGTCTTATTCTGCCTGTTTGTCTCTTTCTTCTTCTTTTCTTCTCTTTGAATTAATTACACGAGAAGTTTGCAAATGTCTTGCAACTAAAAAAAATATGGTGTATATTTGCTAGCGAGCTTGGGTAATTTTGTGGTATCCTCTGGAATGATTTGTTATATTGTAACACTTGTCTGGATTGCTATGAGAACAAGCGAAAGTTATGCTCATTGAGGTTATTTTCATATTTTTCGAAGTCAACCAGCTGCCCCATTTTCTTTGCTCGGTGATAATGCATCATCATTATTATGCATGCAAACAAGGTGCAGGATTAAAAGGCTTAAAAAAAGAGCTGTATACGGGGGGGGGGGTCTATAAATCAACATCCTTGTCCACCCGTCAGTACAAGAATGTGATAAAAATTGGGAATACAAAAGAGTCATTTTTCTTACCAATATAGTTTAAATTGGGAATACTCGGTAGGTTTTCTAATTAACTTGCCGTTGCTTGAGGACTTTCTTTCTTTCTTTCTTGCCTTTCTTACGTTTATTTATTTTCTTATTAAACCGAAGTGGCAGCCAGCCAATAACGCTGGCTTTTAATTATTCATGATTCATATCGAATAAGCATTCGAACTCCTAACACAACCGCCCAGTAATTCTTGGGGCATTCCTATGTACAACCAAGGAGCTCACCCGTTTCAAACATGGGGCATTGCCTTGCATTTGCACTTGCTGCAGGAAGTGCCTTGTTCCACTTGCTGCAGGAAGCACCTTGTTCCGTTTCAAGATGAAGTGCAGCAGCATGACATAGCGAGGTACAACTCCCCGGCACAGGCGCCAATCAAAACAAAGGAAATTGAAAAAATAATGAAGATAGAAAGTCAGTGTGCAATCATCAAATGACTAAAACTCCTTATAAGAACTTTTAGCTCAAAGAATACCTTCCGTAAACATTTGGATGGATGAGAATCCAAAAAGGAAATTGACATTGGTTTGTGCCACCAGATAAAATTATTTTTTACAACCCTTGACCACCAAGATATGAAGAAACCAATAGCACCACATTAACAGACCAAAAGTTCATTGGAACAAAACGATGTCGTCATTAATCTACCTTATTTGCCCTCCGCCAAACAAGTCCGGTCTTCCAATCACACCATGGTAAGTAAATTAGCCCTAAGGCTTAAGGGCCAAGGCGAGGCCAATCTTTGCGCTCTTTTCAATTGCCCTTGTATCCACCTCTCCTGAGATGGTGAAGAGGGATTTTGGGCGCCACTCATGCTGGATGAGAGCACTTGCCCTTCCATAGTTGTTCACTCTGGCCTTCACCAAGGTTAAAGGGTCAAGCGCATGCTGCGTGCCAATTGTGAGGGTGTTCTCATTGCTTGAAAAGCTATGAGACAGCTCCGCACCAACAGCTGTGCTGGTCAATGGGCTCACAGTGTGGTAGTATGAAGCATTAAGGGTGTCACCTTTATCATTCCTGTATTCACCAACGACATCATCTCATTAATCAGGAAAAAAATATCAACCTATACATGCAAGTGGTAGAAGAACACACTATTATAAAGCACTAGATAACACTCGATTATAACTCACGAGGGCACCATGATTGAGTGAAGAGTGAAAGAAATCCATTTACGTAAAAAGAAATACTCACACTGTCAGGGAAGCAATGAGGTCAGAGAGAGTGTAACTCAACCCAGTATTCAACTTTGTAAAGTTCCCAGAGGCAGTGTCAAATGAAAGATCTGTCCCAAGAGAAAGAGCATTGTTTCCAACAACACCAGAAAAGTTCACAATAGGATTAGCAGTCAATCCAATGCTGGTGCTTATTCCAGCATACTCATGCTGGTATTGGAGTTCCACCTGTCATCAAAATCACCAGTAACATGAGTAAAAGTGAACCAGTGTATGTCTATCTCTAGCAAAAGTGAGGTGCTCCTCAATGCAGCAGAAAAGTTCACACACGTGAGGCAAAAGTATTATACTTGTTCATTGTTTTTCTTACCTTACCAGACCTCTGATCAGGAATAATAAAGCTAAAGATAGTCTTGAGTCCAGGTGCAGGTTCGTCAACAGTAACCGTTGCAAGAAGCTACAAGAAGTTCATGTACCATTGTCAGTGAAACAATTAAAGCATCTATATGACTTTATAGATTGATTTTCAGATGAACTTCAACAATGCAGATTAATTATCAATATAACCCTTTTACAGTATATACATTTGTGTGTGTGTGTCTAAAACAAAAATCAAACGACTAGTCATTCATATAAATACCAAAACAAAAATGATGAAAAATGAAATGGTTCGCCATGGTTATATTGAAAAAAATTGGGGTAGAAAAGACCATCGTTATAGGGATCATCAAAACAGAAACCCCGATACCCCAATACTGAACATTCACCATATTCTCAACAGCAAATTGAATCATGTTGACCCTTGAATAATAATGGATAACATTAATGAATGAAGCACGCTGCCGACAATATTACTATAGTAATTTAATGTTTATATTTAAGTAACAAAACAATCATGATATCAATTATCAACATCTCGAAATCCACTTGGCTCTCTATCCAATGGTGTTGCAAAACCAACTGTTGACTCTAGAGTATGTTTGCTTCAGGTCTAACGTTGCATACATTCAAGACTAGATAGTATAGTTTACAAAGAGATATTTATTGAAAATTGAAAAAAAGAATTAATAGATATGTCCAAGAAGATTTAATACATACATTAGAGTTAGTGTCCACTTTTATATCAGTTGTGATGTTCTTGTTCTTCAGCTGAGTGCTCACATCTGCCAAAAACAGCTCGCCCTTCTTAATTCCTGTTGAAGTGATTGCCTGAGCATGTGTAATCAATGGAATGGTTAGACTTTAAAGCAGTATGACAGCATATAAAGCAGATTAGTGAATCCAAAAAAAATTATAGATCAACTAAAAGATTTCATTATGTGGAATGTGGTGAGACTGCATACCAAAAAATATTCAGAAACATACAAGAGGAAAGCAATAAATTATAAAAGTCCGTACATTTCTACAAATTCTAACAAAAAACATAGTAGATGTTGCCCAACCATGATTAAATATGAATGGATGTCAAGATTTCAAATAAACAATTAATTCAATCAAGTTATATTACGTGATTAATGTACTACTATAAAACTCATAAAGGTGAATCCCACAAAGTATAGAGAAATACTTTGTGGATAACAATAATAAGAAACATGTGGTAACATGCTTATTTAACTCTAATAGCAGTTAAATAGACCAGCCAAGGGAAAAAGGGACTCTCAATAATGAGATTTTACTGATTCCCATCAAGAGTCTGACAGATTACCATAAAATTATTAAATTGCAGTGGGCTTAAACAGAAAGAACCAGAATCAAATCATAAACTATATAATCTAATATACTGGTTCTGAGTCTAACTTCAAACTTAACTAAGATGTTTTCAACATATATTGCTCATAAACCATGCTGCTAAATAGTAAAGTAAACCGAGTAATGAATCATGAATAAGTGAACTAAGTTGCCCCAGTCATTATTGGTAAACAACCAATTGGGTTATCTTACAATTGATGCAACTCCCATTGTAAGTCATATTGCCATTTCAAATCCAAATATTTCAAAACATAAAATCTTCAAAATTTTAAGAAAAAAAACACTTGCAAAATAAGGCAGGATCTATTGACAATATTCTGTAGGGTACAAATCAACAAAACAGGAAAAACAGCATGAGCATATTACAATGAACAAACACAGCACACATCCACCAATACAAACGCATCTTATGCTGCAGCTTCACTCCTTTCCAATTGCAGCAAAATCATCAGAAATGAAAATTTGAAGAACTTGAAATTGTCAAACAAGGTTTACCTGAAGTGCGGTCCACAATATATTATAAATTCGTAGCCAAGCAAATCTAATAAATAAAAGAACGCATATAACATGTATCACTATTCATCAGATTCTCAACCATGATGACTTGCCAAACCCTCATTTAGTTGCTTGGAAAAAGAAGGAAAATATATAAAACAAGAATTATAGATCTTAATTTTTTTTAAGACAAACAAAGACTCCACAAAGCTAAGCCACTTGCAACTACTTTGGTTTGCTCAAATGAGCTTTCCATACTTCAAGAAATGAATTATAAAATCCAATACTAGACTCCAAAGTCGGTTTCCTACATTTTTTTTCTCCGTTTTCTCGGCAACCAAACAAAATAATAATAAATAGATGAGCAAATTTTACTTCAAAATTTGATAACCAAAAAAGAAAAAACTCACAACTCCAGTGGAAGTGTACGTAGTAACGGTGAACTTGTGGTCACTCTGATAATCCTTGTAGATAAGATCTGAAGATTAACAACAAACAAACAATTAAAAACACACCAAATATTTGATAAAAGAATTAAATAACAGAGCAAAAAATAAATAAATAAAATCAAAGCATAGCAAGCAAAAAAAAAAAAAAAGATCGATGACCTCTGGCTCTCTTGCCGATATCGGAGTAGAGACCTGGCCCTTTCCCCATGACTTTCCCGAGAAAATGGAAAGGAAAATGATAGAGAAGGCAGAGGGTTTGGTGTGGGGTTGTTGAGCTGTAGGGGGAGAGAGGGCAACAGTGAAGGAAAAAAGAAAGGTTAGCTCGGGAATCGGAATAAATTGGACCTTTTATTGAGAGGATGGATCTGGACCGTTCGTTTTTGTTCGGTAGAGATTCGCTTTGCTGGCCGCTGATTGAAAAATGTGAGCTAGAGGTTGCGGTGCTGCTCTGGCCTCCAGAATCGGTACGAAGGTTGGGGGCATATTCGCTATGCGGTGCCGTATAAAAAAAAAAAAAAAAAAAAAAAAAAAAAAAATCACTCTTTCTTTTCTAATCAGAGTGTGTTCCAAATTTACCCGGCAATTTTTTGTCCTTCACATATAGAAAATAGAAAAATTAAGGTTATTTTTCTTTTCCTTTAATTATTTTACAGATAAAATCAAAACGAAGAGCAATAACCTTTCTATTGTCATCACCATTTTTTGTGGGTCGTCATTGGTAACGGTAGAAAATAATTTTTGGAATCTTAATTGTTATATTTAATTAAGAAATTCAAGTTTTACCATTTAATATTTATCACTTACAAATGATTCTTAATTTCTTTCTTAGAAAAAAAAAAAAATACACACACACAATGGAGACAAGAATTTTTTTTTTTTTTTTCTAATTGAATAAGGAAAATGATTATAAATGAGGGACAAAATGCTTTTTTTAAAAAAAAATAATAATAACACCAACAACTCAGGGAAAAATAATGCCAAGGGGTTTTGGTAATGGTTTTTTTTTTTTTTTTTTTTTTTGACATGTCCGCACAAGAAGGGGAGAGGAATTGGAACTCTTCATTAGGCATGATCCCAACCGATTAAGCTACTTCTTGAGGACGAGGTTCTGGTAATGTTATAATTGATTTGAAGACAAAAATTTTGTGCCAATATACTGCTTCTTCTTTTTTTTTTTTAATTAATTTGAATCGATGGCAATAACTGCTTTAGTTGAACTTGGACGGATAGAATTTGGATATATGTCTCCTAACGATATAATTTTAACTGAAATTTCCCCCCAATCAAATCCATAAATAGGTTGAGCGTTGTTATTACTTGAAATTTAAAGCAGTATTTAACTCGAAATTTTTTCCCTAAATTAGAGAGCTGGAGGTACAAAGCATTTTTTGCTACAAAGCTAATCAAATTAACAAAAATAATAATAATTTATTGTGTGAGATGTGAAAGCACTAACAATTGTTTGATCTTTTGTAGCCAGATGTGTTTTATTGAGAAGAGTCTAAATCATATAGAGTATTAAATGTAATTCTTACCAATACTTAATATAATAAGAAAATTTACGAAGCATTATAGAATGTTGATGAAAGAATATACTGTTCCTTTATTACCGGATTTTATACATTGCAACAGTAAGCACGACAGAATAAGCTTGAAAAAATAGTTGGTCGTACACCGAACTCCGTATGGGCAAAAAAATAAAAATAATTACTTTGATGCATAAATAAGTGATTATTTGATTGAAGAAGATGAACAATTTAAAAAGAGCTTTTTTAAAGAATACTACATGCCTCCCAATGATTCCCCTTCCTTGGGCAACTGGGCAAGACCAACCGAAAGGATTTCGTGACCTCCTTTCTATTAGAAAAGGTTGTTGGGTTCAAACATTGAGGCATTGGGGTGTCCACGTGGCATAGCTGTAATCCTCTACACGTGCAGTCATTCTGAGACTGGTAGACTTGTTTATTTGGGTTGGATTAAAATTGTCTGCTATACGAATTTGGGTAGGCTTTTATTGGGCTTACCTTGGGTTATGAGTCAATTGTCTATGGAATTATTCTCGAGTACACCAACATCATTTGTTCTTAAGAGTTAGTTCAATCGGTTGAAGTTATGCCTAATAAAGCATAAATTACTAATTTGAATCTCATTCTCCCTTTTGTGCAAATATGTCAACAAAAAAAAATAAAAATTTGAATCTTTGGACTATTTAACTTATGTTGTCTTTTCCAACTCATATGAGCTCAAAGAATATTACAATTTTTTTTTTTTTTTTTTAATAAGCAATTCATACGAGAAAGGGTTAGAGTACGGATCCATGCCGCTTTAATTTGAATGTTTTATAGGCGAGGGATTCATCATAATGATTTAAAAAACGTTGTGAGAAGCGACAATTTTAATACCAGGCGTAACTATAAAATTAGTATATTTTAAAAACTTTTGAGATGGACCAGTGGCTGAGCCACAACACTCTCGTGGCACCTCCAAAGATTTTTTTAATTTTTTTTTTCCCACCCCAAAATAAA
This sequence comes from Corylus avellana, assembly GCF_965113065.1. Taxonomy (NCBI): domain Eukaryota; kingdom Viridiplantae; phylum Streptophyta; class Magnoliopsida; order Fagales; family Betulaceae; genus Corylus; species Corylus avellana. The sequence continues at coordinate 32,567,671 of NC_142493.1, read as the reverse complement.
AAAAAAATTAAAAAAATTTTTTTTACCTGCCCATTATCCAAGACACAACACCCCCAATATTACTAGTATTATCATTACCTCTTAACACAATTTTTACCTTGCTGTCTTCAATAAGGTTGTCAAGCAAAGTGGGGTTGAGAATTTTTTGTCCCATATCGTGTCTAGACGCAACAATCATCATCACCAAGCAAAGTAACTCCTCCTCTCTAACTCTAAGTTGCTTTTGTGTTAGATTTTTGTTATAGTTTTTTTTTTTCTTTTACTTAGTTTTAATTTTGAATTTTTTGATTTATTTTATCAATTTCCTAAGGTTGTATGGTGCACTGGGCGTGGGGTGGGAACGATCAATTTGATATAATGCCGACATGTTACATTTCTAATATATCAATTTAAGCACATATTTATGAACTTTTATAGATATTTTTTTGTGATGCATATATTGTGTGAATTACCAAATTTTTTAGGGTGGAGAAAATTTTTAGGACGTCAACAAAATTTTAGCGACACCCCAAATATGAAATGTCTGGCTTTGCCACCGGAGACAATCAAACTAACTATGATAATTCATGGCTAAATGACTATTAAAGAGTCGCCTCCCGATAACAAGGGTATACTTCCCAATAATGCTGCTAAGGTAAAAGCCCATAGAACATTGCACCTATCTCATAAAATGTTCCATGCAAGGTTTTGAGAATGGACAATAAAGAAAAGTGGGAAAGGCCTAGGATGCTTTGTCTTAGTAATTTTAAAGGTTCATCTTGTATCTTTCTTAAGTCTCTCTAAGAATGATGTGGCTATTAAAATTTCTATTTGATTAAAATTCAATAATGATCAATCACAAGTCCAATGGTGATTTTAATAGTCACATCATTTCTGAACGGACTCAAGAGAAACATAAGATGGACTTGTATCATTACTCATTTTGTCCAAGTATGAAGATGCATATGTATGTAGGTAAGTCTTGAATGTTGAGTCAGCATCGGATTGCCAACCAAAGCATTAGAGCATGGCAATGGATCATTTTACCATGCTAGACAGTTTTTTGCCATTCCACTGCTTATTTATTGAGATCAAATGTTAAACCAATTCATATGCTGTGTGTCCACACATAAAGAAAAGTGTTAAATTATTAATTAAATGATTATATTTATAAATTTCTATCAAATTAAAATTTTAAAACAAATTAGCTTAAAATTGAGAGAAGTATTATCTCTCTAGTCTCTTAAGCTCCAGCGACGTTAAAGAATAAGTTATCGACCATCTCCACTATGAGCCATCAATGATAATGACTGGGATTGTAAAAATATTTGCAAAAAATCTATTGTAAAAACAACCGTTGGTCCAAATTTTAGCATGATGCTTCTCTCCCTAACCCCAAGTCAATAAGTGGGCTAAATAACTATTATGGGTGAACACCAATTTCAGATGCTCAGTTGAATTAATCTACTTCTATTTGTGCAAATTAAATAGTCACACAGTAGCAAAATAATAATCAAGCAAGACATCAAGATTTTTACGTGGAAAACCTTCAAATGCGAAGGTAAAAACTACAGGACCTAATCCAATTAAAATTTCATTATCAACAATAATGAGTTTACAATTATCTTTAATATCTAGAGGTTATCACCATATTAAGAATATATGCATTATTGAATTAAACATATATTTATCACTCTAAAGTAAATTTCAGTAAGAAAAAAAAAAGATCTCGTAAAGTAGGTAATAGAAATCAAACGATTGGAGAGAAATTTCAACGATCGATATCAATCAATACGTAGCACTCGTCGTTAGAACAATACTCTAAAATTACATTAAGATCGGACCACAAATAAACCTCCAATATTTAACGGATGTGAAAAAGACAAAACCCTATCTTTTTTTCTTTTTCTCTCTCTCCCTGCTCGCCGCACTCTTTTTGCCTCACGTGAACTTTATGCTTTTCCTTTTATATGACACACAAAGGGTTTCAACCCTTTGTGCTTATCCACGTGGGGTGGTCCCACACTAACCAGGTGCCATTTGTCATGAATAGTAAAATGAATAAAGCAGTAAATTTTTTTTCTGGTGTTTGATCTTCCTTTGAAGGATCTTCCTCTAGGCTTAAGAGCAATCGCAAAAAGTTTCAATTCCTAGAGCTAGAGCCTAGAGGCTTCTATTTTATGACCAAGTGATCATTTGGGACAGAAATTATGGACCCAATTTGTCCATATTGATTGATCTCCGTCACCGTCAGGAGAGATTTGTCATAAATGCTTAAAAATTATTGAATATTCCAATGTTCTATATTCTTGATTTATAATCCTTCCTCTTCTTTTGGCAAACTGCACCATGTCCTCTCAATGTTGTACTAATCATGCACTTTCTACGAAATGGAATCAGCCACTGACTTAATAAGTAACAATTATGGATGCTCAAAGAGTATAACCGATAGTTATTAATTATAATCGCAATTGCAATTGTCTTTAACGGTTATTAATTTTTAATAACTTCAGCTGTAACCGTCTAGACGTTAGCAGTTATTTTATAATCGACGATTAGCAGTTATTCAATCCAATAACCAACGGTTTTATAACCACTTTTTTTATATAAGCTTTTGAACTTTTTAAGTTTTTGAGCCTTAAATTAGCATATTTTTTGGACTTATTTTATGAAATTTTACTATTTTATGGGCTTATTTTAAGGGTTTTAAGGCAAAAATGTTCAAAAAAAAGGTAGAAAAAAAAACATGTTTTTTGAGCTAGCCAATGTTTTTAAATAAGTCTTAGCCAAAAACATCACATACCACATTATATATTTCACATACAATCATAAATAGCTCAAATCCATTAATCTAAATACAAATGAAAAAATTAATATTATATATATATATATATATATATATATAAATGAAGGCGGTTAGCGGTTTTTAATAACTGCCTACCAAAGCGGTTAACGGTTAGCAGTTAGTATAACCGTACCGCTTGAGTAGCCCTAGTAATAAGAACATATAAATTTTTATTAAAATAAGATTAAATATGAAGTCAAGGTTCAAATTTATTATCTTTTATATGATGTTAAATAACCTATTATTTAAAAAGTTTAAGCTAATAAAAATAACAATTTTAATTATTTAATTAATACTTTGATAAAAAAAAAAAAAAAAATCATAGTAATACAAGAAAATATGACATGCTTTTTCCATCGTTATCACCCTAACGACAAAATGACTAGAAAAGCAATTTTGCCGACTGCAAGCAATCTACAAGAGGAAGTGGTCCAGAATTACTCCACTGCGGCTGATAGATATATGTTGCAGCACATAAGGGCATTCCCACCAGAAGAGTTAAATTGTACTTTTATTTAAAATGTTTAACCAGATGTGTAAAAAACTTTACGTTGGATTAGTTAAAAAAAAGAAGAAAAAAGTAAAATAGATATTTTATTAGATTAGCGAAAAAAAAAATACTACATGTAACAACACTTTTCTTATGAGTCATTTCATTTTTTTTATTTTTTTTCTCACATGTTTTATCTTTTCCCAAAATTTTCTCATGTTATTTCTCTTTTACATTTTTCTTTTTCCAAAATTTTCTCCTACTATTTCTCTCTTCACATTTTTTTTCTTCTCAAAAGTTAAAAAATAGGATATTTAGAAAAAATACAATCCTTATAAAAAAATAAAAAATAAAAAAATTTAAATGATATAGATAAAAATATAGTTAATAGGATGTAAGATGCATTTAAAAATTTATTAATTAAGCTAGATAAAATGAGTTTTAAAAAGTCATTTTGTATAAAAATTTGACTCATCTGTTAAGAATGCTATAAGATTGGATCCACCAATAAATAAAGATAGAATATCTCTATATCTAATATACTATGTTAATTTGCTTTATAAGAAGAAAATATATATATATATATATATATATATATTTTATCGTTATTACACGATGGGCTGAATATTTTTATTTTTGGGATAGATTTGTTATTAGTATTATAAATTGTTATTGGCGATAACACTTGTTTTTCGGGATGAAAAACGTTGACCCGTCATGTTCACGTAAAGATTACTCGATTCTCCGCCACCCAAGTTATATAGATTTGCTACTTTTAAAACAAAAAAGTGCTAGTTTCTTTTTTAAAAAAGTTGGGTGGACTCAAAAAGAGAGACGAGTGGCCAGAAACTATTTATCTATTACCTGATGAGTGAGATTTTTCCGCAATTAACCAGAATGTAATATTTTTAAACAAATGCTATATATATATATATATACATATATAATTTTTATTTTTTATTTTTATTCTAGTCTTGCAAATAGTTTTTTTTTTTTTTGGTTAAAAAATTAATAGTTTTATTTTAATTTGGGCGTTGGCGTAATTCTAAAATCTAAATTGTGATATATTACTTCATTATTTTGAGAAGGCATCAACTAGTACATGGCAATTTTAAAGATATTTTGTCAAAGAACATATTGAAGAGCATTTTGGTTATATATATATATATATATATTGCCAAAATTCCATGAATTTTTAGTTCAAGTTCCATTTTGTTTGGAGTGGAAAGTCGAAACAAATGAAGATATTTTTCACAAGTATCCAATAGCTATCACTAGCACACTTAAGTCCAACAAATTAATTCTTCAGAAAATTAATGTATTTCATTTAGCAAATAATGGGGAAGACAGGCCGAGATTGGAATTCGGCGTAGATAAAAAATTAACACAAAAATAATGATTAATTATATGTAAAAATAGAATGATCCTAAAAAGTAACTCTATTTTATAATAAAATAAAAAATAAAAAATTATCGTCCACGCTCTTAAGTTGCTGCAAAGGAATCATCTCTTTCTCTCTATAGACTATAATTGTGGGAGCTCCTGGCTCTCGCTCTGTTGTCCTGAGCGACGGAAATCATGTCGACCGCTAGCATAGAGCCTCTGCTCCGGCAGTGTCGTCGTGAGGGTCCTAGGTACGGTCCGAAATCCAAGGCTTTCAAGCCGTGTTCCTGGAATTGCTCTACGAATCACAAGCTGGTCTTCCAGGCCCGGAGCTTCTGCAACTTCAGGCCTCCCAAGATTCACGCTCTTAGAGTCAGAGCTAGCTCCACCGCTCTCGTTGAGACCGTCAAATCCACCGACGCCTTCTTCAAGGAGACTTTCCCTCTGAAGCGAACTGAGACGGTTCGATTTTTGTTTTTTTAAAAAATAATTCTTATTTTTGTTTTGCGTGAGAGTGTGGTTTCTGTTTGGTTCCCGAGAAAGTGTTGGAAATGAAATTGACGTGTTTGCTTGCTGAGGAAACTGAGGGAATTGAAGTTTCAAGCTCTACGGATTTATTGTTTCTGGTTTTTAAGAAAATGAAAAAATTCGACTTCTATCATCTGAAATAGTTGTTCAAGAGCTTAATTGAGGATCCTCCACAAGGGAAAATTTTCTGACAAATTTTTTTCTTTTCTCTTTCCTCTGTTTTCTCAGCAATCAAACGGAACGGTAAATGTTAATTGAAAGTAACTTTTTCTGTCTCACTATATTCCGGTGTTTCACTTTTACCTAACAAGAGAAAAAAGAAAGAAAGAAGTGCATAAAACTCAAATTATATGCTGTTTAAAAAATTACTCTATTTTCTCAGCAGCTTGACAGAATTGAAGGGTTTGAATTTGATTAAAAAGGTTCCCATGATTGACTTGGATGGTAGGTTGAGGGAACGATCTTCATCAGATTAGATCATGGGCAGAATAATCGGAATTGGGAGCTTACTGTTGGTTGTGATCTTCCTGGGAAATGGATTCTTCACTGGGGAGTTTCTTATGTTGACGATGTTGGCAGGTAGCCAACTGTTTTAAATTCTAATGTTAGATTATTTGATTTAAGTATTACGTGCTTTATGAATAAGCTTACGTAGGATTCAAGATTGTTTTATTGATAATGTCATAGTATATGGTATGATAGTTATATGTGATCAAGAAAGAGTCATTTATACATTTTTACAGTGAATGGGATCAACCTCCTACTGAAATGCGACCCCCGGGCTCAATTGCCATCAAGGTATGTAATAAGTACTGGTTTCTTAAGATTGTGCATGGAGCCACTTTTTCATTGCCAATAAGAATATGAATAAAAAAGGAAAAAAAACAAAAAAAAACTTTTCAGGACTATGCAATAGAGACGCCCTTGAAGAAATCATTGTCACCGGAAGGAGACACATTTTACGAAGTGAAGATTGATCTCAAACCCAATGGTGCAATTGCTGCTATAAATTTTGTTTTGAAGGTTCTGATTTTCAACAGTTAGTGTTGACAGTGTCAGTTATGTTAAATTTGCTGTCTATTTAATGTTTATAAATATACTTTGGTCATTTATTTTTCTTTGGTTGTTGGGGGGGGGGGGGGGTGATGGTACAGGATGAAGAAACTGGAGCTTGGTATCAGCACGGGGGGAGAGATTTCAAGGTGCCTCTTGTAGACTACCTTCAAGATGACGGAAATATGGTTGGAGCAAAAAGGAGCATTGATATGTGGCAAGGTTGTAGAAATTATTACAGTTCACTCGTTTAATATTATGGATATGTTGCATGCATAACCTTTTATCTTCAGCCTGAATTACTTTGTGTCTTCTTTTAGAACCGGTGTAACTTCTAAGCAAACATACGAGTTTAATTGAGTCCTCTATATCTATAAAGCCATGAAGTTCTGTCAAATAGAGGTAATTTCTTACTGAGATCCTTTTGCGGGATGGACTGACAGAGGCGATAGCAATAAAAGTAGTGCAACTCATTTGTATCATCCTTTTGATCTTAGATGCAGTTTGTTTTTTATATGAAGGAATTAGATGCTGTTCTAGCATATATATTCTCTCTTTGTTCTTTCCATTATTTATATTTAAGATAAGCTCATGCTGACTTGAATTATGTTTTCTATTAATCTGTTGAAGACCGAAACCTGATTTTTTCCCAAACACCGCTTTTTATATACATTCCATATATGAATCAATTTGGAACATCGAGCCAAGTAGCCTAATTGCAGCTAAGTTGTAGACTCCATTTGTGCCTACTGTTATAGATTTGGGAGGGGAGGTGTATCATGGGTGGGTGGTTTATGATCTTTGACAGTTTTCCCGGTAACTGTCCTCTCCTCTCCATTCTATGTTCAATCATGATCTGACAGACAGTTTCTTGGCTCCTCTTTAACCTAGGGGCTTTGGGGCCACTATCTAAAATGCTCCATAAAACAGAAGCGTCACATACTGATGGTGCAGGCAGCAGCACTGAATCCAGAGACCTTAAACAAGAAAGTTGGAGCCTAGAAGGGTTCAGTGAAGAGCAGCCTATTGCAAAACAAGTTGCTATTGATAACTCAGTCACTGTTAATGTTAGAAAGTGCCCAGAGACATCTAAAAATATTCTATATGTAGAAACTGATCTACCTGGAAATGTTGTTATTCACTGGGGAGTTTGCAGAGATGATACCAAAAAGTGGGAAATTCCAGCTGCCCCACATCCACCAGATACAATGGCTTTCAAGAACAAGGCTTTGCGGACTCGATTACAGGTACAACATTTAAATATATTCCCTCACTGACATATTGGCAAATGTAATTTTATTCTCAATATATACTGGTGCTATTCTTGCTGATAATATATTGACTTCATATATATGGCTGCCATAAAAGCAGCTTGATTTGGAATGCCGTCCAGCTTTACCTTATGTTGATTATTTGGTGCTAGAGGAATAATTGGACTTCTAACAACCTTTTTTCTTAACATTGTTGTATGAATGGTGACTTGCTTTAATAGCCTTCCATCCTATTGTTTTTTTTTTGGACTTTCTTGATTCTCTGAGCCTTGGTGTAATTTTAGAAGAAACTCCTATATACTTGAGGCCATTCCATTTTCTTAACTAAATTGTCCTTTACTTGTCAAACACAACATACAGACAGAGAGACAGACAAACATATGTATATGTAAGTATACTAAATTGGCATAACCATCAGGTCCCTCACAATATTGTTAAGCTTGTCAACTTTTTGTGCCTCTCTCTCCCTGTTTTTTAGTTCATTCAAAAACGTTTCTAATGTGGGAATGTTTCTTTTCTGTGGAACCACTATAGAAGCTGAGTTTTGCTGAAAGGAACAGTTTTCTGTAATTGCTACAGGATAAGGAATTAATTGGTATTTTATGGAGTTAGAGTGCAAGTGCTTTCTCAATCGTGTAACCGTCATATTTTTTTCTCCTTCCCCCCTATGTGACGTTCAGGTCTTTTTACTTCTTATTTATCTCTGATAGAACTAGTCTTTCATGCATAGCATATTTTTATGTTGTGAAGCATAATTATACCTACGAACTTGGGAGATATGATTTCATATCTGCAAACATGCTTTTGCTAGAATATGGGACGATTTTTTTTGTAAAAATTTATTCAATGACACATTTGCCTATGTATTATCCGTGGAAGTAATACATGGATACATAGATTATGCTGACAGGGCCTCATATTAAGGTCTGATGTGAGGGCATTATTATGCTTGCAACTACTTGCATTAGAGTTGTTAGTTCTACTCGACTTCTTCCATATGCTATTCTTTTATGAAAATGTTGAATTGGGATGCCTCATTTCTGCTGTGTTAATTTTTGATCTTAAGCTCTTTAGAATGGTTTTCTTATTCTTTAACATTAATTTCTTGGGTGATGTGTTTTGCAGCCAAAAGAGGGTGGAGATGGATGTTTTGGATTGTTTACTGTAGATGAAGGACTCGAAGGGTTTCTTTTTGTGCTCAAGCTAAATGAAAATACTTGGTTGAAATGTATGGGAAATGACTTCTACATCCCCCTCTCAAGTTCTAGTAGCTTGCCTGCTAAATCCAGACAGAGTCTATCTGAAAGTGCACAGATACTTGAAAATAATGTAGAAGCAAATCAAAAAGGATCTATTAGTGAATATACTAGTGGAATAATTAATGAAATAAGGACCTTGGTAAGTGACATTTCGTCTGAGAGTCAAAAGACCAAAACTAAAGAAGCGCAAGAAAGTATTCTTCAAGAAATTGAAAAACTGGCTGCTGAAGCCTATAGTGTCTTCAGAAGCTCTGTTCCAACTTTCTCGGAGGAAGCTGTTGTTGAAGCTGAGGAACTAAAACCTCCTGTCAAAATATGCTCAGGGACGGGCACAGGGTTTGAGATATTGTGCCAAGGGTTTAACTGGGAATCCCATAAATCTAGAAGATGGTACATAGAGCTGAAAGAAAGAGCTTCAGAATTATCTTCGCTTGGTTTCACTGTAATATGGTTACCACCACCTACAGATTCTGTATCACCCGAAGGGTACATGCCGAAGGATTTATATAATTTAAATTCCAGGTACTATAAGTCAATTCTATAGGTATTCAATCTGTGTTACCGTCTCATATAGAATTTGTTGTGGTCTTTATGCAAAAGAATTCTCAGCTTGCTCTCGAACCTTCATTAATTATAACTGAAAACTTTTCTTTGAGAAAAAGAAAAAGAAGGTACTACACACTTGAGGGACATCTGCTTTCTTGATTTATGCTTATATATGAGCATAATTGTTTGTACTTTCTAACTTTGTTGATCATTGATTACTTGGTTGACATTTAGTTATCATTAGTGAGTTGAGATATGTCATCTTTAAAAATCTATTTTGTTTTCTATATATATATTTTGTTGTTGTTGTGGTATATGAATCAGATATGGAAATATTGATGAGCTGAAAGAAGTTGTGAAGAGATTCCATGAAGCTGGAATGAAAGCCTTGGGAGATGTTGTCTTGAATCACCGCTGTGCACAACATCAGAATAAGAATGGTGTTTGGAATATCTTTGGTGGTCGTTTAAATTGGGATGATCGTGCAGTTGTTGCAGATGACCCCCATTTTCAGGTACTTTATGTTTCCATGGTTACCGATCTTTTCTTAAAATTAACGGTCTTTGTAAATTATTTTGGCAATGCTTTTTAAGACAAAGTTGCATCATTGTCTTTCAGCTTCTCTAAGTTTGAAAAACAAAGATTTACTATGTTCTTCTGCTCTTTCTCTACTAAAAAGTCTACTTTCTTTTACAGTGCTTAGAATTGATGCCATTTTTTAATTTTTAATACCAGAAGGGAAACACACATCTATTCTTCTCCAAATATTTGCAAACACATCAAAGATTTATGAAATGTTGGAATTTTATTCTTATGATGCTAAGATTTTGTGGTTAGCAATAACCCCCCTCCGCCCCCCCCTCTCCCCCACGCAAAAAAAGAGAAAAGAAAAGAAAAAAAAGAAGGTACAATTACAGATGGTCATAGAAAACAATTAAATGATTGTACTTGCATATCTATGTATATTTAAAACCATGCAAAGAAAATAATAGCTGAAAGAGAATATTTCATGAAGATGAATACTTCTGTTATGTATCATTTTCGTGGTCTTTGATTTTATCATTTTTATTTTTAATACCTTTTGTGTTTTTGATATTCATTGTATTCTTTAATGCACTAGAAGATTTATTTTTTGATAAGTAATGAATTTCATTAAAAGCAAAAGTGCTACTCAGGGACACATGGAGTATACAAAATGCACTGTAAGATGCTATGCACAATGGGGGAAAATGAATTAATTAATACTCTAGTCAAAGGTGATTCATTATTTGAGAATTATGATGCTTAGATTGCTGAATTTTGAGGAATTAATAAGGAATTTCCCTGTGCACGGAAACAGAATGAGACTATAGATATGTTGCATTAATCCTAAGGTTGCAAAAGTTAATTTTTGGTTATTTGGGCCAGGCTTCTTGTGGTATTCTAGAATCCAATGCTGATAAAAGAAATAAGTATGGGACAATGTATGACGAAAATTTTCTTGTTTTGTTGACAGTGCTTTGCCTTTTCATTTCTTTTGACATTTATCCTACTCTGTACCCTTTGTCTTCAATAACATGCTTGAAAAATTGATGACTTAGGCTCTCCTTATTTCACAATAGAATTGCTTACTAATTAAGGACTGTGTTTTCATATTTGTCATGTGTTTGTCATGAGAGATTCCAAAAAGTCGAGGGAACAAGAGATAGATACTTTTATTGGGATTTTGTTTTGGGAATGTTGGAGGAAGGAGCTCTTTGGTTCATTGACCAACAAGGGAATTGTTTGATAAATATATTATCCAGAAAGACCTCTTTTGACATGAATATTTGTTGTAAAAAAATGTGGAAATTTTTGGTCAATAGAACTAGATGAAAAAATCTGCTTAAGTAGATGTTACTTGATCATTTTTTTTTCTTCTGTTGGCAGCAGCAGTAATTACGGCAACAATAGTGCTAGCAGCAGTAGTAATAGTAGTTGCGGCAGTGTTAATTTCTGAATTGAATAGTAGTAGTACTAACAACAGCAATTTCACAGAATGAATAGAATTAGTTTATGATTTGACTATCTGGATTGACCTTCATGTATACTGGTGTGTAAACCTGGGAATGCCTTGTAGATGTTCTTTTACCTTAGGTGTATGCTTTTAATTCTTCTCTCATAGCTTGGCCAATGCAGCAACAGCAGTTGTAGCTGAGTGAGTAGATCTTGTTTTCTGACTAAAAATAAAAAAGAAAAGATATATTTGTCTGACTCATTCTTCTAGAAATAGGAGGTTACAGGCTTGTTTGACAGGCTTAATCTGTACTGTTTATATGATTTAAAAAGTTCAGACCGACAATGAAAATTGCAAATGCAATGGAATCAAGCAACCTTGCAGCTTTCAAGATTGTCAACCTATGTTTGGCAGATAGGTGGTTTTCGTTTTGTAGCAGTGTGGAAGATGGCTCCGGCCTATTTAATGCAGCGTATCTGAAGAGAATGAAACTATCATAGTCATGTAGATCATGGGAGGATGGTGGTGGAATTACATGCATTTTTTCTCAACACCCTCTACCATCGGACGGCTGCCATTGATTGCTTTCATTTTTTTCTAGTTTTTATGATTTTTTAGATATTTGTTTTTTATTTCTAGTTAGGTGTTTTTCTTGCATACTTCCTATGTACTTGGGTTGTGCCTTTACGTTTTTAATGAATTCCATTTACTTATTAAAAAAAAAATCCTATGTTAGACATGCATGATTGATTTGTTCCTTGAGACTATGTGCCTATGCTATATGTACATCTTTTCTTTCTTGGCAGCATGCCAAGTGTTTGTTCTCAGATATATAAAGACCTTGTTTATGTCACAGGGCAGGGGCAACAAGAGTAGCGGAGATAACTTCCACGCTGCTCCAAATATTGATCATTCACAAGATTTTGTGAGGAAGGATATCAGAGAATGGTTATGTTGGCTAAGGTGAGCAGTCTGGACTGATCTCTTGAAACTTTTGAGGAACTTTTTTGAGGGAAAAATCTTATCCATAGAGTAAAAAAACTACGTTTAAGAGGAAGACATGTCCAAATAATCCTTAAGTAGATCAACAAGCTAAATCTCTCCTTCAAAGCTGGAGTTGATTCTTGATCATAGCACCCTCAGGGGCGTCTGAAAGCATTTCTTTTAGTTTCCTTTGAGCCAATATCCTAATTTCTTGACAACAGCGTGAGCACCATGTTTTCTTCAGAAAAAAGTGAATGCGTAAGAGGAGGACTCATGGCTGCTATGCCCCATAGATCTCCATGAAGTTATTCATCTTTTTTTTTTTTTGGTTTCAAGTTAATTGGATTGATGACGCAAAATCTTCCTTAACCTTATAAAGCTTAAGTGAACATAGCTGCAAAAATCTATGACTTGAATGTGTCTCATAATTTTCTCATATGTATCTCTCTTATCTCATGATGTTCTGAAGTCAGTTGCACCTTCATTCTTTTAGAATATGATTGGAGGTTTACTTCTTATCTCGTGATATCATTTTCTCTCTGCTGCGTATTTAAACTCTGCTTCTGTAAATAACAGTGTGTTCAAGGTTTGCTTATGTAGTTTGACTTTCAAAATGTCATCTGCAGGAATGAAATTGGGTATGATGGGTGGAGGCTTGACTTTGTCAGAGGATTTTGGGGTGGTTATGTCAAGGACTACCTGGAAGCAAGTGAACCTTTCTTTGCTGTTGGAGAGTATTGGGATTCCCTCAGTTATACGTATGGTGAAATGGATCACAATCAAGATGCACATAGGCAGCGAATTATAGACTGGATTAATGCAACTAATGGAACTGCTGGTGCATTTGATGTCACGACCAAAGGGATTCTTCATTCAGTAAGTGTCCATCTAGAAAATGCTTTGATGGGGTATTTGGAATATTAGAGAATATTGTGGCATTTTATTGTTTTTTATATGGCCTTAACAAATTTGAAGTTAATTTTGTTTTTGATATCATTATAAGTGTCTCAATTACCGTTTTAAGTGAAAAATACTACAATTAATTATAGGATCCTGAATCTAATTTATTAAGATTGTGCTGATTTTATCAACTTGTATCTTCATTTGTTAATTAAAAAAAACTACAATGAAGTGATTTGGTATCTATGAATTGACAAAGAGTTCATCATATCATAGGCTCTATAGCTTGCAGTTATGCCACTATTCTTCACGGTTCTTCGTACAGAAGCTGTATCCATATATATATATACAGGTTTGCATGATCAAAGAAAATTGCCAGCTTTCCAGAACTCCTGATTCACCTATTAACTTGAGAACCTAGATTCTTCTGTGAAGTATTACTTATGTATGTGTATAAGGTGCAATTATATCTCAGCAACCCAGACTCCACTTTGGTGTCACTTATACTGGGTAATGGCCTTTCTTATAAGGTACAATTATAAGATGGACGTTATATACTTACATTGTACATTTATTTTATCTAGGCACTGGAAAGATGTGAATATTGGCGATTATCTGATCAAAAGGGAAAGCCTCCTGGGGTTGTTGGATGGTGGCCATCACGTGCTGTTACCTTTATAGAGAATCATGATACTGGTTCTACTCAGGTTTGAACATCCATTTTGAACTGTCCATTGTATCTGCATGTTGTTTCTGCGGATAAATATTTTTATTGAAGAATGAAAAACAATACAGCTTACGAACAAACTAACAGGCAAGTAGAAAAGTAATACAAGCATAGTGCGATAAGACTTATCTGAGAATATGCTTTTTCTACAATGACTTGGTCTCCAAAATAAGGGGTACTCGTCATTTTTGGTTAAGGTCTCACGGGAATCTGTAAATTCTGTTAAATAATGTCCTTGGATGTGCTCTCTGTAAATCTGTGGAAACATTACCACAAATCTTGGATCAGGTTTTAAAATTTTCTCCCACTTGTGCTAGGAAGTAGGAAAGAACAAGACTCTGTTTGAATTCTTTTATGATGCTATTGTCTCAACTTTGAATTGGGAGTGTTACTTTGCTCAAATATGTTACCCCTTTTATATTCTTCTCTTCTGCAGGGTCATTGGAGATTCCCATGTGGAAAGGAAATGCAAGGATATGCTTACATCCTGACTCATCCAGGAACGCCTTCAGTGTTCTATGACCATATTTTCTCTCACTACCGATCTGAAATAGGAGCTTTAATCTCTCTCAGGAACCGGAACAATATCCACTGTCGCAGTACGGTAAGTGTCGATTATTGGCTTTAATTGTTGAACATCATGATGTGCATGGAAAACTTTCCAAAGAAAATAAAATGTTCATTCGAATTTTCTAGTTAAATATGAAAGAACTGAAGAATAAAAGTAGTCAAAATCATACTGATCTAGGGAACTAAAACAGTGAAAAAAATGTCTCCTCCTCTCTTTTCTTGGCACCAAATTCACAGTTATTGCTTATGATTTCCAAATGAAATCAGGATGTTGCTCTAAGTGGGCAATTTAAAAGCCAAGTCTTTTGATGAAAATTGAAAAGGTTTCAAAATATTGACTTCATTTGTGATATTGCCTCATCTAGATCCAAATTATTAAAGCTGAAAGGGACGTGTATGCGGCCATCATTGGTGAAAAAGTTGCAGTGAAGATAGGACCAGGTCATTATGAACCCCCAAGCGGGCCCCAGAGGTGGTCTTTCGCTACGGAGGGAAAAGATTACAAGGTCTGGGAAGCATCTTGATATAATCAAAATTATTTCAATCATATATCTTTTAGCGTATAAAGTCAGTTACAGAAGGTTTCCACGGCATGTTTTCATCATTTTTTTTACCAAGCAAATTCTGGAGCGCCTGAAAGGATAATATTCTGGTCCGTGACGGTGGTCCGGCTGCGAACCTCCATTGATGTTGCTCTTACCATGCGTTTCCTGACAGAGGGTTGCTAGCAACTTGACTAAGGGATGATAGGGGAGTAGCATGTATGGGCGTGGGGTAGAGACGTACCTTTAATTTACATTTACTACTTAAATTGTATTATCTCGTGGAAACATTTTTTAAATAATGTGTCAAAGGAAAATCATTGTACCTTACACCTATTGAATTTTGTAAACTATAATTCGTAAGAGATGATTATATTTAATGGAAAAAGTTATCTTACTCAGGAGTCGGAAGGAAATGCATGTAACATGCTCAGTTCAGAATGCACGTGAATCACATGAATTTTGAACAAAATGTAAATTTAATAGAATGATCGAGTGGGAGGATATTAGGAAAAAAATGGGGAAAAAAAAAAAGCTTTGTCATATTTAATTGTTCTCATTGGGAAAAAAAAAAAATCGCCTAAAATTGGATCCACCATGATAGAACAATAATATACCCAAAAGCAGTTTACACGAAAGCAAAACCTCAGAAATATAATTGTTTGGAATGACTAGATTAATGCAACGCTAAATGGACCCAGGCCAAGGATCCAGGGGCCGAAAGTGGGCTCGTACCTAACCAAGGACCCGAGCTCTCCAAAAGAGCACGCACGTGTGAACACTTCCCCTCAAGAATCCAAGCTCACCAAAAGGGCTTACACACAGAATCACCACCTGGGCCGAGGCCCCAAACGAAAACTTTCTATTTTTGTTTTATGATCTTATTATACTCTTCCACTGTTATTTCTGTTCATATCCAAATTATTTTTATTTTCCTTCTTATATTCTCCTACTAACTTAAGAGTCAAAGGTGGTTTCGCTGGCATCACCAACGTGTCACTCTAACCTTTGGTTCTCTTGCACAGTTCAGTATCTGAAACTCGACATACGTGATCACATACTGTATCAACATTGTTCATACACCAAAAGATAAAAATAAAGAGGAGAAGCATATCCAATTTGATAAAAGATGAAAAAAAAAATAGAGGAAGCATATTCAATTTGATAAAGGATGAAACTCATTTGTTGTTTTCCTTGCAATCGACAGACATGTTTGCATGATGATGTAACAGCAAAAAGATTACCAGAATTGAAAGCTAAGTTGAACTTCTACCTCCAACAACCTAGCTTCAGGTTGGAATCTTTACCTTTCTAATTTGCTGTTTTACTTTTACCTATTTATTACAACTTAAAACATGCTTTCTACTAAGGACCAATAATAATAATAATAATAATAAAAATGGCATCAATACCGTTTATGGGATCATAATTAAAGATGAAACTACAAAAAAGTAAAGCCTTAGTTCATTATTATTCTTATTCAATTCGTTTATAAGAGCATCTCTAACAAAAATAGACAAAATAGTTATTGAAAAAGTATAAAATTTTACTTTAACTACTCATTTTTTCGTATACACTCCAATAAATTCTCTATTCTACTCTCAATTTTCTTAAAATATTATTTTGTGTAGAAGAGAGTACAAAAGAAAGAGAAGAAGGGAGAGTAAAAGAAATAAAGGGAGAGAAAAATAATAATAATAAAAGTTTATAGTGTGGGTAGTGAATAGGATAATCAGCCTATTTACTATTCATATTATAATGAAAAACTATAAAATGATTATTCTGCCAGAGAGGAGAAAAAAAAAAAAAATTCAATTATGACTATTATGAAGGATTTGTTTAGATGCTCTAATTATTGTTTTCTCTTTGCTATGTGATATCCGTGTTGATCTATCATACTTATCTAAATTTAATACTTGAATTAGTGATTTTGAAGATATTTGTCGAAGAATACACTCAAGAGCATTCTCCAAAGTTCCATTATATTTTAGTCGAAATTCCATTTTGTTTGGAGTGGTAAGTCCAAACAAACTACAAGATATTTTGGTAAAGTCCCATTGCTTTTTGCTATCCCCAGCACACTTGTCCTGAACATTCTCGTAAAATCCAACAAATGAAGGAAAAGATAACCGCTGGCACTCACCCCTGTCGACTGTCGAGTCATCGCGCTTCTGGGTAGTTGAACACAGCCAGGCGCGCACGCAACAGCTAGCACATGATGAGCCGTAACGTCACGTCGCCCCGCCCCCGCCCCCGCCCTCGCCCCCGCCCCAATCACTAATTCCATTTGTGGTAGGTGATGCGTTTGGGAAAGAGACTTTCGCCAATTATGCGATGACAACTACGACTGACGTTAGTGAGTCGTTTCTTGCGGAGCGACAAACAAATCCGGAATCGGATAGTTGAAAGAGCGAGTTTTATGAATTTCGAGCTAGATTAGGAACGACATGCGAATCCGGATAACGACCGAGCAAGTTTAGCGTAGAGAAAAAAAAATGACATAAAAATAATGATTAATTATGTGTAAAAATAGAATAAAAAGTAACTCTACTTTATGATATGATTAAATAAAAAAGTATCTGCATAAGTATCTGCAAAGGAACACACACACTGACACACTCTCTCGCTCTCGCTCTCGCTCTGGTTCTGTTCTGAGCGACTGAAATCATGTGGACCGTTAGGATGGAGCCGATGCTCCAGCATTGTCATCGTGAGAGTCGAAGGTACGGTCTGAAATCCAAGGGTTTCAAGCCGTGGTCCTTGAATTGCTCTAGGAATCACAAGCTGGTTTTCCAGGCCCGGAGCTTCTGCAACTTCAGGCCTCCTAAGGTTCACGCTCTCAGTGCTAGCTCCACCGCTCTCGCTGAGACCGTCGAATCAGCGGACGCCTTCTTCAAGCAGACTTTCCCTCTGAAGCAAACTGAAACGGTTGGATTTTTTTTTTCGAAATTCTTATTTTGCTTTGCGTGAGAGTGTGGTTTCTGTTTGTTTCCCGAGAAAATGTTGGAAATGAAAAGGACGTGTTTGGTTGCTGAGGAGACTGAGGCAATTGAAGTTTGAAGAAAAATGGAAAAAATTCGCCTTCTATCATCTGAAATCGTTGGACAAGAGAGGATTCTCCACAAGGAAAAAATTTCTGAGATTTTTTTTTTCTCCTCTTTCCTCTGTCTTCTCAGCAATCAAACAGAACGTTAAATGTTTAACTTTTTCTTGATCGCAGCGAAAGCGATAAAAGAGATCGAAAAGCTGCGTTTTCAATTTACAAAGCAACACACACGTTGATAATAAAAATGAATTGTTATTGAACTCCAAAAACTATATTCTCCTTACAATCATGATCCTCTTATATAGAAATCCTACGAGCTGAGAAAGGCAAGAAACTAATTTTAGCACTAACATATAATGGACCAAATTGCTTAAAAATGAAAAATCATGGAAATTAAGTTTCCAGTCTAAATGTCAGAAAGTGAACCAAATCAAGAAGAACTCAAAAGGGATGGAATTGATTCGTTGTCAAAATTAGAAGATAACTCAAATGATTTTGTATCAGATGGATCCGCTCTAGCTAACTTAGAGCGGATTTCTAACAGCATTCTGTCTGGAGTTGGCTGGAGCGGACTTTTAGTGGAGTATTCTGTCTTGACTTGGCTCGTGCCAACTTCCAGCAGACTTCTAATGGAGTTCGAGCCAACTTCTAGCAGAGAGCTCTGTCTTGACTTGGCTCGAGCTAACTTCCAGCATACTTCCAGGCGGAGTTCGAGCCAACTTCTAGCAGAGTGCCCTGTCCTCCTCTGTTGTCTTACATCAGGCTCATTATATTTTAGTGTTTCACTTTTACCCAACAAAAGAAAAAAGAAAGAAAACTCAAATTGTATGCTGTTCAAAAATTTGCTCTATTTTATCAGATGCTTGACAGAATTGAAGGGTTTGAATTTGATTAAAAAAGTTCCCATGATTGACTTGGATTGTAGGTTGAGGGAACGATCTTCATCAGATTAGATCATGGGCAGAATAATCGGAATTGGGAGCTTACTGTTGGTTGTGATCTTCCTGGGAAATGGATTCTTCACTGGGGAATTTCTCATGTTGACGATGTTGGCAGGTATGCTAACTGTTTTAAATTTTAATGTTAAATTATTTGATTTAAGTATTTACGTGCTTTATGGAGAAGCTTAAGTAGATTCAAGGTTGTTTTCTTGATAATATCATAGTATATGGTATGATAGATATATGTGACCAAGAAAGACCCATCTATAAATTTTACAGTGAATGGGATCAACCTCCTACTGAAATGAGACCCCCGGGTTCAATTCCCATCAAGGTATGTATTGGTTTCTAAAGATCATGTATGGAGCCACTTTTGCATTGCCAATAAGAATATGAATAAAAAAGAAAGAGAAAAACCTTTTCAGGACTACGCAATGGAGACACCCTTGAAGAAATCATCGTCACTGGAAGGAGAGACGCTTTATGAAGTGAAGATTGATCTCAAACCCATCGACGCAATTGCTGCTATAAATTTTGTTTTGAAGGTTCTGATTGTCAAGAATTAGCAGTTGATAGTGTCAGTTATGTTAAATTTGCTGTGTAGTTAAGGTTTATAAGTATATTTTGCTAATTTATTTCTCTCTTTTTTTTTCCTTTTTTTCTTTTTTTTTTGGGGGGGGATGGGGGGATGCAGGATGAAGAAACTGGATCTTGGTATCAGCACAGAGGGAGAGATTTCAAGGTGCCTCTTGTAGACTACCTTCAAGGCGATGGCAATATAGTAGGAGCAAAAAAGAGCTTTGATATTTGGCAAGGTTGTAGAAATTATTATATAGTACTATTGTTCACTTGGTTAATACATGTTTAATATTATAGATCTGTTAAATGCATAACCTTTTATCTTCAGCCTGAATTACTTTGTGCCTTCTTTTAGAACCGTTGTAACTCCTAAGCAAACATATGAGCCTAATTGAGTCCATATATCTATAAAGCCATGAAGTTCTGTCAAATAGAGGCAATTTCTTAATGAGATCCATTTGTGAAAAGGACTGACAGGCGATAGCAATAAAAGTAGTGCAACTCATTTGTAACATCAATTTGATCTTGGATGCATTTTGTTATTGATGTAGGAATTAGATGCTGTTCTGGCACATATTGTCTCTTTTTGTTCTTTTCATTAGAGAGAGCTCCCTTAGAGGGAGAAGAAAGCGTGTAAAAACATACCTGAGTCTGGCATAGGATGAGGCCTTATATTAGGCTCTCATGGGGCCCTCTCAGGCCTGCATGGGCCTCCTTGGGCTCTTGTGACAATAAGCCTTGTGTTAGGCTTTCTTGGACCCCTGGTTGGTGCTAGTAGGGTCCTTTTATTGATTGGGTCTTGGGTCTTAGGCTTATTTTCCGTATCTATCAGGTGTATCACAGGTGGGTGGTTTATGATCTTCAATAGTTTTTTCTGGTAACTGTCATCTCCTCTCTATTCTATGTTCATTCATGGTCTGACAGACAGTTTCTTGGCTCCTCTTAAACCTAGGGGCTTTGGGGCCGCTATCTAAAATGCTCCGTAAAACAGAAGCGTCACATACTGATAGTGCAGGCAGCAGCACTGAATCCAGAGACCTTAAACAAGAAAGTAGGAGTCTAGAAGGGTTCAATGAAGAGCAGCCTATTGCAAAACAAGTTGCTATTGATAACTCAGTCACTGTTAGTGTTAGAAAGTGCCCAGAGACAGCTAAAAATTTTCTATATGTAGAAACTGATATACCAGGAGATGTTTTTATTCACTGGGGAGTTTGCAGAGATGATACCAAAAAGTGGGAAATTCCAGCTGCCCCACATCCACCAGATACAATAACTTTCAAGGACAAGGCTTTGCGGACTCGATTACAGGTACAACATTTAAATATATTCCCTCACTGACATATTGGCAAATGTACTTTTATTCTCAATATATACTGGTGCTATTCTTGCTGATATATTGATGTTCTATATATGGGCTGCCATAAAAGCAGCTTAATTTGGAATGCTTTCCAGCTTTACCTTATGTGGGTTATTTGGTGCTAGAGGAATAATTGGACTTTGAACAGTGGAGCTATTCACAGTAATGCTTTAGGAGCCTTCCATCCTATTGTTTATTTTTTATTTTTGGACTTTCTTGATTCTCTGAGCCTTAGTGTAATTTAGAAGGAACTCCTATATACTTGAAACCATTCCATTTTCTTCACAAAATTGTTCTTTACTTGTCAAATACAACATACAATCATACAGACAAAGAGACAGATAGGCATATGTTTAGGTATATATACTAAATTTACATGACTATCAGGTCCCACACAATATTGTTAAGCTTTTCAAACCTTTTGTGCCTCTTTCTCTATCTCTCTCCCTGTTTTTTACTTCATTAAAAAGGGGAATGTTTCTTTTGTGTGGCCCCACTAAAGAGGTTGCGTTTTTCTGAAAGGAAGAGTTTTCCGTAATCGCTACCAGATAGGGAAGTAATTGGGGTTTTATGGAGTTAGAGTGCAAGCTTGTGCTTTCTCAATTGTGTGACCGTATTTTCATTTGTCCTCCCCTCCAATGTGACGTTAAGGTCTTTTTACTTCTTATTTGTCTCTGATATAACTAGCCTTTCATGCATAGCATATTTATGTTGTGAAGCATAATTATACCTAGCAACTTGGGAGATAGGATTTCATATCTGCAAACATGCTTTTACTAGAATATGGGAGGATTTTTGTGAAATTTTATTCAATGTCATACTTGCTATACATGGATACGTAGATTATGCTGACAGAGCCTCATATTAAGGTCTGATGTGAAGGCATTATTAAGCTTGCAATTACTTGCATTAGAGTTGTTAGTTATACTTGACTTCTTCCATATGCTATTCTTCTATGGAAATGTTGAATTGGGATACCTCATTTCTTCTTGTTAATTTTGAATCTTCAGCTCTTTAGAATTGTTTTCTTATTCTTAAACATTAATTACATGAGTGGAGTGTTCTGCAGCCAAAAGAGGGGGGAGAGGGATGTTTTGGATTGTTTACTATAGAGGAAGGACTTGAAGGGTTTCTTTTTGTGCTCAAGCTAAATGAACATACTTGGTTGAAATGTATGGGAAATGACTTCTACATCCCCCTCTCAAGTTCTAGCAGCTTCCCTGCCAAATCTGGACAGGGTCTATCTGAAAGTGCACAGATACCTGAATATAATGCAGAAGCAAATCAAGAAGGAGAAGCAAATCAAGAAGGAGAAGCAAATCAAGAAGGATCTATTAGTGCATTAACTAGTGGAATAATTAATGAAATAAGGAGCTTGGTAAGTGACATTTCGGCTGTGAAGGGTCAAAAGGCCAAAACTAACGAAGCACAAGAAACAATTCTTCAAGAAATTGAAAAACTGGCTGCTGAAGCCTATAGCATCTTCAGAAGCTCCATTCCAACTTTCTCGGAGCAAGCTGTTGTTGAATTCGAGGAACTAAAACCTGCTGTCAAAATATGCTCAGGGACAGGCACAGGGTTTGAGATATTGTGTCAAGGGTTTAACTGGGAATCTCACAAATCTGGAAGATGGTACATGGAGCTGAAAGAAAGCGCTTCAAAATTATCTTTGCTTGGTTTCACTGTGATTTGGTTACCACCACCTACAGATTCTGTATCACCTGAAGGGTACATGCCAACGGATTTATATAATTTGAGTTCCAGGTACTATAATTCAAGTTTATAGATACACAATCTTTGTTACTGCCTCATATAGAATTTGTTGTGGTCTTTATGCAAAGAATTCTCAGCTTGCTAGTGAAACTTCATTAATTATAACTGAAAACCTTTCTTTGAGAAAAGAAAAAGAGGGTACTACACACTTGAGGGACATCTGCTTTCTTGATGTATGCTTATATATTATTGGAACTGGGCATGATTGGTTGGATTTTAAAAATTTTTGATTATCAGTTACTTAATAGACAGTTGAGATGTGTCATCTTTAAAAATCTATATTGTTTTCTATATATATATATATATATATTTTTTTTTTTCTGTACAAAAGATAATAGGCGGTATCGTAATAAATGAGAATTCTGTGACTAATTTTTGTTTCTGTTGTGACATACAAATCAGATATGGAGATATTGATGAGCTGAAAGAAGTTGTGACGAAATTCCATGAAGCTGGAATGAAAGTCTTGGGGGATGTTGTCTTGAATCACCGCTGTGCACAGTATCAGAATCAGAATGGTGTTTGGAATATCTATGGTGGTCGTTTAGATTGGGATGAGCGCGCAGTTGTTGGAGATGACCCCCATTTTCAGGTACTATGCTATGCTTTTTGTCTACTAAAAAGTCAACTTTCTTTTACGGTACTCAGAATTGATTCCTTTTTTAATGTTTAATCATGCATCTATTATTCTCTGAATATTTGCAAACACGTCAAAGCAATAATCTTCTCCTCCCCCCCAAAAAAAAAGAGGAAGATGCAATTATTTGAGAATTATGATGGTTAGATTGCTGAATTTTGACGAACTAATGAAGGAATTTCCCTGTGCATGGAAACAGAATCCCACTAATAGATTTGTTATCTTAATCCTAAGGTTGCAAAAGTTTGATTTTCATTTATTTTGGCCTTGTAGTTTTCTAGAATCCAATACTGATAAAAGAAATATGCACAATGTATGATGAAAATTTTATTGTGTTGTTAACGGTGATTCCCCTTGTAGTTTCTTTTGATATTTATCCTACTTTGTATCCTTTGTCTTCGATAATTGATCTCCTTAGGCTCGCTTTATTTCACAAATAGAATTGCTTACTTTTTTTTCTTAAGAAATCGAAATATCATTAAAAAGAGAAAAGCGCAACCCAGTTACACAAAAAGTATACAAGAGATAAACCTAACTAGAAGGAGAGAAAAGAAAAAGAGAATCGTGAAAATTAAGCAAACTAGGAAAGACAAACGCAACTATCTAAAAGTAAAGAGTATTGAAAAACAAAGACTTAAGCTCCACCACTATACTTTCATGGCTCTTGAAGCTTCTATCATTTCTTCCCCTCTAAAGACATCACATAAGGCATGACAACACCATAAGAACCCATTGCACCCTTACCTTTGGTGACTAGGTTAGAATGGGCCACAAGAGGCAGGTCGGGTTTGCTTGCATTAGAAGGATGCTTAGAGAAATATTTACTATTGGACTGGATTTTGACTCAACTAATGCAACCTTCTCTGAGCATGCCCTAGAACCTAAGCCAGCTGGGCCTAGACCCAAATCAACCCAATCAATACAATGAGTGACTTCCGTTTTTAGGCGCACCAACGTCACTATGAGAGTTTGGAAATCAAAGATTTCACTCAAAAGTTCCATGTCCTTCCTCGAGTAGACCCCACCAACAAAGGATCAGGGATCCTCTGAACCCCCAGATGAAAAGCCAGGCACATCCATCCCCGTTCAATTGTCCCTTCAACAATGTTGAAACAAAATTCCCAAAAGTACCACTCGCCAAAGAGGATGTTGGCGGACGCTCCTTCAAGACCTTTGTGTAATACCTATACCCAACCACCTTCTTTGGTGGTTTCAAAGCCTGAACCGACACACTTCCACCCAAGCCATGCGATAGACGACCACCTCTTTGAACCCCAGTTGGGTGAGGTCTACTCCAACCACCATATATCACATAGATAAAATACAGAACCAAGCGTAACTCGAGGGAGAAGGGACTCCACTCCTTTCCACCTCTTCCTTTTGGCACAACGATAAAGCCCTTTTGACCATTCCCACCATACTCTGCTATAGCCTGATAATGCCCTTAGTTTTTAGAGCACACCATTGAGCTAGGATGGCTGTGACCCCAACTCTGCAGGTTCTCTTAAAATCCATGGTGGTTAACAACCAAGCAACTCTAACTTTACCCAAATGAATAGAACTAACAATACCATGACTCATTTTGTTAAAGTGTTGATTAAATGATTAAATTTATCTCTTATTATCAACTTAAATTTTTTGGACAAATGATTTAACATGGTATCAGAGCTAAAGGTCCGAAGTTCGAACCTTGACTCCAATTAAATGATTAAATTTACCTCTTCTTATTAGCTTAAGCTTCTGGGACAAGTGATAATTTAATACCTTTCAAGAACTCATAACACTGTAGACCCGCCCTCCACCACAAGCTCAAAAGCTTTAGATTCAATAAAACACCACCTCGAATTCCCCATAGGACCGACCAAATTCACTAACCCAATAATTGCTTATGCAAGACAAACATATAGGCCTTTTAGGGTTTTGATCTTACAAGGTTGGTTATGGAAATCAACCAGATCACTTGTACGTTTTGGGCTGAGGCTTCAGATGCAATGGTGTGACTCAAGAAAAGAACCATATACTGCATATGATTATATACTCTTGCATGTACTGGTTTGACATCCTGATTGAAGAAGACCTGAATTTTGGTCTATTGGATGAAAAGTAACCAAAGCATTTCACCACGAGCCATATACTGCATATGATTATATACTCTTTGCGTGTATTGGTTTGAGATCCTGATTGAAGAAGACCAGAATTTTGGTCTATCGGATGAAAAATAACCGAAGCATTCCACCACGAATAAGAGTCTTCAGGTTGGATAGGCGGTAGAGCTAGGAACGCCTATCTGTAGGTAGATTAATCACCATCTTGCCCACTTCCAGTTGTCTGTGTGTATTCTGCATGCGCTAACAGGTACATTTGAGTGTAAGATCTGTCTACTAAATGAGTTGCACCTCCATGCATGCGTGTCCCTTTCAAGCAAACCAAAAAAACTGTACGTTCCAAGGGCATAGTGCGTAGGACTGTGTTTTCATATTTGTCATCTGTTTGATATAACAGATTTCAAATGATGGAGGGAACAAGAGATAGGTACTTTTATTGGAGTTGTGTTATGGGAATGGAAAAGGAAGGATCTCTTTGGTTCATTGACCCCAACAAGGGAATTGTGTGATAAATATATTATCAAGAAAAACCTCTTTTGACATAAACATTTGTTGTAAAAAGAAAAAAAGGAAACTAGATGTCAGAATCTGCTTAAGTAGTTGTTAAGCAGATTCTGACATCTAGTACTTTTGTTTTGTTTTGTTTTGTTTTGTTTTTTTTTCCCTTCTGCTAGCAGCAGCAGTAATTATGCCAACACTAGTGCTAGCAGTAGTAGTAATAGTAGTTGCGGCGGTATTAATTACTGAATTGAATAGTAGTAGTAGTAATAGTAGTTGCGGCGGTATTAATTACTGAATTGAATAGTAGTAGTACTAACAGCAGCAATTTCATAGAATGAATAGAATGAGTTTCTGATTTGACTTCTGGATTGACCTTCATGTATGGTAAATACGTTGGAAACTGGAGTGTAAACCTGGGAATGCCTTGTATCTGTTCTCTAACCTTAGGTGTATGCTTGTAATGCTTGTCTCAGAGCTTGGTCAATGTAGCAACAGCAGTTGTAGCAGAGTGAGTAGATCATGTTTTCTGACAAAATAAAAAAGAAAGATAATATTTGTCTAACTTGTTCTTCTAGAAATAGGAGGTTACAGGCTTGTTTGACAGGCTTAATCTGTACTGTTTATATGATTTAAAAAGTTAGGACCGACAATGAAAATTGCAAAAGCAATGGAATCGAGCAACCTTGCAGCTTTCAGGATTGCCAACCTATTTCTGCGTTAGACCTCTTTGCTTGTTGGAAAGTGCAGGTTGGTTTTTGTTGTGTAGTAGTGTGGAAGATGGTTCTGGCCTATTTAATGTGGTGTATTTGAAGAGAAAGAAACGATCGTAGTTTTTAAGATCGTGAGAGGATGGTGATGGAATTAAAGGCGCGTTTCCTCAACACCCTCTACTATTGGATGGCTATCATTGATTGCTTTCATTTTTCTGGTTTTTATGATTTTCTTGATATTTGTTCTTTTTCTAGTTATGTGTTTCTCTTGTATATTTTCTGTGTAATTGGGTTGTGCCTTTGCACTTTTTAATGAATTCCATTTATATATATATGTAAGAAAATTCCTGCTTTTAGACATGCATGATTGATTTATTCCATGAGACTATGTGCCTATGCTATATGTACAGCTTTTCTTTCTTGGGCGGAACTAAGTGTTCATTCTCAGATATATAAAGTACCTTGTTTATATCACAGGGCAGGGGCAACAAGAGTAGCGGAGATAATTTCCACGCTGCTCCAAATATTGATCATTCACAAGATTTTGTGAGGAAGGGTATTAGAGAATGGTTATGTTGGCTAAGGTGAGCAGTCTGGACTGATCTCTTGAACTTCTGAGGAACGTTTTCGAGGGAAACATAACCTTTTCTTATCAATAAAGTAAAAAAACTGCCTTTAAGAGGAAGACTTACCCAAATAATCCTTAAGTAGATCAACAAGCTAAATCTCTCTCTCAAAGCTGGGGTTATCCCAAAATGAAAGCTGGAGTTGATTCTTGATCATAGCACCCTCAGGGGCGTCTCAAAGCGTTTCTTTTAGTTTTGTTTGAGCTAATGTCCTAATTTTGTGACAATAGTGCGACCACCATGTTTTCTTCAGAAAAAATAAAAAATAAAAATGAATACCTGAGGAGACTCATGGTTGTTTCTGGAGTTCTGAGGTAGTCTGTTGGAGTGTTGCTATGTTCCATATATGTCTGAAGTTAATCAATTTTTGTGTTTCAAGTTAATTGGATTGATGACACATAATTTTTCTTAACCTTGGAAAGCTCCAGTGAACATAGCTGCAAAAATCTATGACTTGAAGGTGTCTCATAATTTTATCGTATGTATAACATGATGTTCTGAAGTGAGTGCTCCTTGGTTCTTTTAGAATATAATTAGAGGTTTTCGTTTTTGTTCTCGTGATATGCATTTTCTCTCTGCTTCTGTAAATAACACTATGTTCAAGGTTTGGTTATGTAGTTTTGCTTTCAAAATATGATCTCCAGGAAAGAAATTGGGTATGATGGGTGGAGGATGGATTTTGTCAGAGGATTTTGGGGTGGTTATATCAAGGAGTACCTGGAAGCAAGTGAACCTTTCTTTGCTGTTGGAGAGTATTGGGATTCCCTCAGTTATACGTATGGTGAAATGGATCACAATCAAGATGCGCATAGGCAGAGAATTATAGACTGGATCAATGCAACTAATGGAACTTCTGGTGCTTTTGATGTCACGACCAAAGGGATTCTTCATTCAGTAAGTGTTCATCTAGACAATGCTTTGATGGGGTGTTTAGAATAGTAGAATTGTGTTTTATATGGCCTTAAAAAATTGAAAGTTAATTTTGTTTTTGATATCATTATAAATGTCTCGATTACTGTTTTAAGTGAAAAATATTACAAGTAGATTACAGGATCTGGAATCTATTTATTTATTTATTTTATGATTATGCTGATTTTATCAACTTGTATCTTCATATGTTATGCTGCATCTGCAAAGTATTACTTATTTATGTGTATATAAGGTGCAATTATATCTCAATAACCCGGACTCCACTCTGGTGGTACTTTTACTGGGTAATGGCTTTTCTTAAAGGTTCAGTTATAAGATGGACGTTATTTACTTACATTGTACATTTATTTTATGTAGGCACTGGAAAGATGTGAATATTGGCGATTATCTGATCGAAAGGGAAAGCCTCCTGGGGTTGTTGGATGGTGGCCATCACGTGCTGTTACCTTTATAGAGAATCATGACACCGGTTCTACTCAGGTTTGAACCTCCATGTTGAACTGTCCATTGTATCTGCATGTTGTTTCTGCCGATAAATATTTTCATTGCAGAATGCAAAACAATACAGCTTAGTAGCTTACTATCAAACTAACAGCCAAGTAGAAAATTGATACAAGCCTAGTGCAATAAGACTTAACTGATAATGAAGATACATTTTTTCTACAATGATTTGGTCCCTAAAATAAAAGGTGTACTCCTCATTTGCAGGTAAGATCTCATGGAAATCTGTAAATGCTGTTAAATAATGTCCTTGGAACATAAACAAATTGCTCTCTGTAAATCTGTAGAAGCATTACCACAAATCTTGGACCAGCTTTTAAAATTTTCTCCCACTTGTACTAGGAAAGAAGTACAAGACTCTGTTTGAATGAAGCTTTTATGATGCTATTGTCTCTACTTGGAATTGGGAATGTTATTTTGCCCTTTCATATTCTTCCCTTCTGCAGGGCCATTGGAGATTCCCAGGTGGAAAGGAAATGCAAGGATATGCTTACATCCTGACTCATCCAGGAACACCTGCAGTGTTCTTCGACCATATTTTCTCTCACCACGGATCTGAAATTGGAGCCCTAATCTCTATCAGGAACCGGAACAAAATCCAGTGCCGTAGTACGGTAAGTGTCAATCGTTGGCTTCAATTGTTGGGCATCATAATGTGCATGGAAAACTCTCTAAAGAAAATAAAATGCTCTAATTTTCTCGTTAAATATAAAAGAACTGAAGAATAAAAGTAGTCAAAAACTTACAGATTGAACTTGTAATTTTTTAGTGTCCCAAGACATTGAATAATAATACGCATAATCGGTCTGGTTATTTGTCATTGTTGCTGTAAATGTCTGTCGATGAAAATTGAAAAGGTTTCAAAATATTGACTTCATTTGTG
Organism: Corylus avellana; assembly: GCF_965113065.1. Lineage (NCBI taxonomy): Eukaryota > Viridiplantae > Streptophyta > Magnoliopsida > Fagales > Betulaceae > Corylus > Corylus avellana. The sequence goes on along the minus strand of NC_142493.1, from coordinate 32,538,030 downwards.
ATACTGCATCATGTAGATCAAAATTACTAAGGCAGAAAGGGACGTGTATGCGGCCATCATTGGTGACAAAATTGCAGTGAAGATAGGACCAGGTCATTATGAACCAAGTGGGGCCCAGAGTTGGTCTTTCGCTACTGAGGGAAAAGATTACAAGGTCTGGGAGGCATCTTGATATAATCAAAATGATTTCAATCATATATATAGAATATGTATGTATATATAGACGATAGAGAAGGTTTCCACTGCAAGTTTTCGTCATTTTTCTACGAAGAAAAATAAAGAGCGCCATACTTGTTCGTGATTGAAGTTGCTCTTACCATGCTTTTCCTCACATAGAGGGTTGCTAGCAACTTGACCAAGGGATGGTGATATATAGGTCCCGGAGAGTCCTATCGCGGCAAGTTAGCTCGAGTGGAAGCCGGAGTGGCATGTATTGGGATTTGGGCATAGGATTGAGATTTGCCATTAATAATATACTTATTTTGTAACATCTCGTGGAAGCATTTTTTAAATAACGTGTCAAGGAAAACCATCATTCCTTACACCTGTTTGATTTTGTTAAGAATCATTCATAAGAGTGATTATATTTTATGCATTATTTGTTTGTGTGAAACATTTTCCTTTTTTTTAAAAAGTGCTAATTGTCTCCTTAAACCATTTTTTGCTTCATCCGCAGCCCCTATTTGTCATCTCTCTCTTCCTCGCAACTCAAATTATATGAAAACTAGCTCATAACCCGCGTTATGTGTGGGATTCTTCGTTATAATTTAATTTTAAAATCTTTATTTATAAAAAAAGACATATAAAAATATATCTCACATCTAATTTTAAAAAAAAAGAAAAGAAAAAAAGACAAAAATATATGTAAATATTGTACTTTCATCATAGGTTAAAAAAGATATATAAAAATATATCTCACATATTTAAATAAAAAAAAAACATTTAAATTTACACACCAGTGTATAGTACTAAACATAGTGACACAAAGTTACACAAAACATTGCATGGATGTATAAATCACAAAAAATATATATTACTATCACACTTAAATTTTATTTTAATCAATAAAAATTAAAACATATTCAAATATTTGTTCCCGTATGTGTAATTTATAACAAAAAGAAGTATAAAGAAAAACAAAATAGCAAGAAGGAAATTTGAATTCTAGTTATTAAAACATTAATAGAAAATTAGAAGAAATTTGTGATGATATTTTTGTGATACCTATTTTATTTCAATACAAATAAAATTCATATAATTATGAATATTTAAAAAATAATACATAGCAAAATAACAAATCTTTTTTTTTTAATAAATACAAAATAAAACAGAATATTTCACTCAATATTTAATTCAATCAAATAAATCATTTCACGTCATGTTTAATGCTTAATTATCTCTTTTGTGTTTTGAAAGATTTTTTATTCATTTTCTAGACAACAATCAAATACATTTGTGTCTTATTTTGCTTTCAAAAGCAAAAAATTCTAAAAAATATTCAAGTAAATCATACAAATGAAAAAATAAATTCCATAAAACCATTCAAATGAATTAAAAAATATGACTCTAGATTTTAATTTATTCCATATAAATTAAAAAAAATGTTAAAATATTTGTTCTCATGTGAGTAGTTTAAAATGAAAATAATAGCAAGAAAAAAAACATGTGGATTTTGATTATCAAAGCATTAGTTTTTAATATTATTAGTCTGATACCTATTATATTTCAATGAAAATTAAAATTCATACAATTCTAAACATTCTAAAAAAATACAAAGTAAACTAAACAAAATATTTTTTTATGAATACAAAATAAAGCAAAATCTTTCACTAAACCATTAACGCAATCAAATCAATCCTTACATAAGGTGCAATGCTTAATATTTCTTTGGTGTTTCGAAAGTATTTATGTTCAATTTGTACTAATTAATCAAATAAATGTTTGCCTTGTTTTGCTTTCAAAAGCATAAAAGTTCAAAAATGGTCGAAAATTGACTAAATCACATAAACAAAACAAAAATTCCTGTAAAACATAAGAGCCCTTATTTTAGTTTAATTGATATACATTAAAATATGTTTAAATCTTTGTTCGTATAAATATATATAATTTTAAATGAAAAGTATATATATATATATATATATATATAAGAATATATGAATTATAATATAGAAAATTAGTAGGAATATTTAATATTTTTAGTGCGATATCTATTGAAAAAACATATTAGCACTTTGGAAATCCGTTTCCAATTTCCTAGCACCAAATCCTATATATTGTTAAAAAAATCCTATATATAGTTTTTTTATATATAGTACTATATACTACGATATATATATATATACTACGATTTTTTTTTTTAAGGAAAAAAAAAAAGCAAGAAGAATACATGGATTATAATATAGAAAATTAGCATGAATATTTAACATTTTTAGTGTGACATCTATAATATTTCAATACAAATCAAACGCATATAATTTTGAACATTTGAAAGAAAAAAAAAATACAAAGGAAAATAAACACTTTTTTTTAAAAAAAAAAAAAAAAATTTGTTCCTATAGGTATACATATGTAATACATGGTTTAAAATGAAAAGTATAAAGAAAAAAAAAAAAAAAACCTTTTAAAAAAATGGGCTATATGTTGGATTTTTTTAATTTTATTTTATGACTTATATGGCCAATTATGAGTAATTAATTAATGTAGTATGTTTTTAAATTCTAAATGTTGTCTTTATAGAGAAAACCTTTTATCAGGACCATCCTATTAACACCCATTTTACAGCTCCCAATTAATAACCGACACATAAGCAAAAACATAAAAAGTGCACAAAAATAAGTTGGACCAAAATACACTAGATTTTAAGGTGATAAAATCTCTAAAGAGTTAACCTTCCTCTTCTATGTCTTAGTTTTTAATCCAAAAACGAGTTTTGAATCATTAGAAACGGGTTTTAGAGCATTAAAAATGAGTTTTGAGGCGGGTCACAGCCGGCGGGGTTTGAGGCGTTCACCGCCGGCCATACCCGTGGGTCCGGCGAGACCCACGGCGTGGGTCTGTGGGTCTCGCCAGACCTGCGTGGGTCTTGCTGGACTCACGTGGGTCCGGCCGAACCCACGGCGTGGGTCTTGCTGGACTCGCGTGGGTCCGGCCGAACCCATGGCGTGGGTCTGGCCAGGGTCTTGTCGACGGGTTTTTTTTTCTCTGATTTGGTGTGATTATTCTCATTTTTATTTTTTGCATTTTTCTTAAATTTGATTATATGTCACATAGTAATTGGAAGTTGCAAAAGTGGTGTTATCAGGATAGACCTGATAGTAGGGGCTCTCGTCTTTATATAGTTTTGGAAAGTAATAAATTCTGAGAAAATAATATCATACATTAAAATTTTGAAGTTAATGAAATCACATATAAAGAAAATGATTGAAATATAATTAAATGCTCTTAATTAAATCTAATTTAATGACCGGTTCACTCTTAAAAAATCGGTTCAAAAATTATACATTAAAAAACCAATTTAGCCTTTTAAAAAAAATGAGTTCACGGCACAAGTTGCAATTCTAGATTATCTCTAAGAGTGATTCGGTTATTTTATATATATGACTATAAAAATATTTGGCAATTTTTGATACTAACCAAATGCCAAAAAAATGTTTCTTACCATTTTCAGGGTTGCACACAAACAGAAGGGGACACTGTAACGCGGGGGGCGCAATAATTGCAAACATTAGAACATTCAAAAACACGTTGCAAAAAAAAGAGAGAAAGAAATGGAAGTTAGAAGAGGAGTAAACATAGTTTCCTTTTTTCATGTAAGTAACGAATATCTGGGATACCCGAGCCCTAAAATGGATGGTTAAGATTTAAAGGGTAATGAATTAACGGTGTAAATGAATTCACATGCACTATTTTAATTTTTTACACCATTTTTCATTTATTTTTTTGTTGTTGGTAGGCGTGGTTGCTTAATTTCTAACTCAACAAAAACCACACCGTTGCAAACATTGCGGGACATTGGTAAGTCTCAACCATTTCGTTGTTAGTTATGAGAAATGAGAAGCGGCCAGCTTACTTAAGTTGCTAAACATAGATACAAAAGCTGTTTAAGCGTTAACTGCATGAGGTTCCCCATTCTTCCCGGCTTATGCTTCTCCAACTTCACTAATTCATTTCTTTTCCGTGTCATTCTCTATGGCCGTTGTATTTATACGTTTTCATGTATTAAATACTGGATTCTTCGCAAGCAAGCCAAGAGAACCCTTTCAGTTGTGGGTTCCATCTGCTAGAGTTTGCCGGAACACCTCGACCTTCACCGGCAGTAACCAAAAAAGAAAAGAAAATTACAACACGAAAAGTCGTACACGTTGACTTGACATATATGAATGCAGAAGCAATGGCAGGAGTTCAAAAGAATTTGTTTGGGCTCTTGTTTTTTGTCTCATTCTCTCTAATAATCCCGACCCTTCACGCCAACATCGGTAATCAATCCGATGAATACTGGAAGCTCCGAGAAGAGAACGCCCAAAAAGCCAACCTCGAGGCCTTTCATTCACATCCCGAGGAAATCACCAATGACTTCAACTCTCATGTCAACAAGTACGTCTCTGTCTATTAAATTACAATTGACTTTTAATTCAATAATAATTTTAAAAGATATGTTAATTTTTGAAGGACATGTGAAAGACATTTCAGTTCCAAATCAAATTATGATATGATGCATAACCTTTTATTGAGAAATTTTTAACCATATATATAATTAACAAAAATTGGCGTGTAGGGTTCTGACGGGGACGAACAGCACAAGAAGAAACTTGAGAAAGTACAAGGGACCATGCTTGGCGACCAACCCAATTGACCGATGCTGGAGGTGTCGCCCGAATTGGGCCCAAAACCGCAAGAGGCTGGTCAAGTGTGTCCTTGGGTTCGGGCACAGAGTCACCGGTGGAAAAAATGGTCCATTCTACGTTGTGACCGATTCCTCCGACAACGACATGGTGAATCCAAAACCGGGAACCCTCCGGCACGCGGTTACCCAGGAAGGGCCCCTCTGGATTATATTTGCACACAGCATGATAATTAGGCTGAATCAGGAGCTGATCATGACGAGCGACAAAACCATTGATGGTAGGGGAGCCAATGTGCGCATATCCTTTGGTGCTGGCCTCACCCTCCAATTCATCAAGAATGTCATCATTCATAACATTCATATCCATGACATTGTCTCCGGAAATGGCGGGCTTATCAGGGATTCTCAAGGCCACGTTGGTTTGAGGACCCAGAGTGATGGTGATGGTATCTCCATCTTTGGCTCATCCAACATCTGGATTGACCATGTTTCCATGTCCAACTGCCAAGATGGCCTAATTGATGCCATCATGGGATCAACTGCCATTACCATATCCAACTGCCATTTCACCCACCACAATGAGGTAACCTATAATATTTAATTCCTCTACGTACGCACATTTTTTCACCATACTAGATTTCACAAAGCGCTTCCTTTTATATGGGTCGAATAAAGCTCAAGCTTTCGCTGATGGGTGTGCGTGGCCCCAAAGCCCCAAAACCCCAAAGCTCAAGCTTTCGGGAGTCAAAGCCAACCACCCGGGTTGAGGAATGACAAAAAACCCATTTATGATTAGTACACTAACGAATGTGAGATGGGTGATTTAGGTGATGTTATTTGGTGCAAGCGACAGCTACTCCGGCGACTCGATAATGCAAATTACAGTTGCCTTCAACCACTTCGGGAGGGGATTGGTGCAAAGGATGCCGAGGTGCCGATGGGGATTTGTTCATGTGGTTAACAATGACTACACTCACTGGCTAATGTATGCCATTGGTGGTAGCAGCCATCCGACCATTATCAGTCAGGGTAACCGATTCATTGCTCCTCCAAACGGCTTTGCTAAAGAGGTATATAATATATATATATATAATTTCTTTTTGTCAAAATGGCATGAAGGTAATTAATATAAAAATAAATAATTTTGGTTTGTGATGTTGGTGAAGGTGACCAAGAGGGACTACGCGGAGGAGGGTGTGTGGAGTCAGTGGACATGGAGATCGGAGGGAGATCTGATGTTGAACGGAGCATTCTTCGTTCAATCTGGGAAGCAACTTGCAAAGAAGCCATACTCGAGGTTGGAAATGATAAAAGCGAGACCAGGGACATTCGTCAAAAGACTCACGCGCTTCGCCGGCACCGTCAACTGCAAACCCGGCAAACGTTGTTAGCGTTTTCCAAATTTCTTTTTATAGATAATAAAAAACTTAGCCTCGTTTCTTTAGGCGAGGATGAGCATCATATATAACAGAACGCCTGTAGTTGTTGTAGTTGCTATACATCATATATATATTGTTTGGAGAAGAAGGGAAAGCAAATCAAAGTACTTATGGGGGTCTGACAAAGATGGAGATCATCAGCAAGAAAAGAACATAAATTTCCGCATGGCTAATAGCGTTTTCTGGGTGCTTTTCCATTGATTAAAAGCAGAAGAAGCAATATGGTTCTATGTAAGCTTAAAGCATGCAGGCATATGTATGTCTCGCATGCACTCTCTATTCTGTATGTGTGTTAAAAATTTACAATATTAACAAAATCACATATATATGTTATATATATAAGTAAATGCTTATGCATGCTTCAGGGGTATTATGAGAGTAGAAGAGAGTGCCAGAAAATGATGGTTTTTGTTAATGTGTTTTAGAGAGTTTTTGTTTGGATTGAAAAAAGGTTCTAATATGACCTTGAAAGCTATTTTTGTATTTTTATAATTAGTGTTTTGTGCTTGAGTTGTTTGTTAACTTTCTTTGTGTTTGAGATTCAATGCATGCAATTTTTAATTGAGATAAAGGTGAATTGTAGAATTAATGATCTAGACTTCTACTTTGATATTTATCACTTATTCAAAAAAGTTAAACTAATAATAAATTAATAATTAAAAGTTACTATATAATAATGTGTTGGTGTTAATTACTTTAACTAGTTTAAATAGCTCTTGTATCGAAAAAGAGAAATGCTAGGTGTCCAATCTCCTGATTCTAAGTGCATGAATATTATTTTTTAAAAAAGTAAAAAGAAACTGGTCCATATTTCTTACCTAATTTTTAGAAAATAATATTAACTTAGGAACATGAGAACTAGCATTCCCCAACTAGATATGGTTTAAAAAAAAGGTTAAATACTAAATACCCCACTGGGGTTTGATACCTTTATTTTTACTCCCTTGGGGTTTCATTTTTATTACAGAACTCCCCTGGAGTTTTGATAAAGGACCAAGTTAGTCCATCCGTTAGTTGACCGTTAGGACTGACACTTGGACCAATCAGATGTTGACACGTGGCACATATTTAATTTTTTTATTTATTTATTTTTAAATTTTTAAAAAAATGTATTTTTTTTTTAAAAAAAAATTGGTGGTGGCTCGGCCACCCCCATCTAGCCGGATGGGGGTGGCCGAAACCACCCCCAATGGCTCCAAGGGGGTGGCCGAGCCACCCCCAAATGGCCAAGAGCCACCCCCAATTTTTTTTTTTTAAAAAAAAATTTTATTTTAAATATACATTTTATTTTAAATTTTTTTTAAAAAAAAATTAAATATGTGCCACGTGTCAACATCTGATTGGTCCACGTGTCAATCATAACGGTCAACTAACGGATGGACTAACTTGGTCCTTTATCAAAACCCCAGGGGAGTTCTGTAATAAAAATGAAACCCCAGGGGAATAAAAATAAAGGTATCAAACCCCAGGGGGTATTTGGTATTTAACCCTTAAAAAAAAAAGGTAAATTTTTTTTTTAAAAAAAAAAAAAAAAAGAAGAGAGAAATGCTACAGTTCTTTCTATTCTCCTAATATTCTCTTGGTTAGTTCTACATGGATATTATTTTTTAAAATAGCAAAAAAAAAAAAAAAAAAAAAAAAAAAACTTACCTCACTAAACCAAAAACAATATTCACGAAAGAAACAGAACGGTAACATTCCTAAAATTTTTTTAAAAAAAAAAGCATGCTAAGGGATTCATAGGAAATGCCGCGGTGGAACCAACTCCATTTTGCCTTACCCAAAACCTATTGACGGGTCCAGTCGCAATCAAACCCGTTGCCAAACAAGCGTCAAATATCAACTGTAATTGGACGAAGGATCCTAGGCATAAGCAGCAGCAAAATTAGTAAATGACGTGCCATGTTGTCTCTTAATTGCAGAGACTGATTCGTGTCTTCGTCTTTATCTCCAAAAAAACAAAAATAATTTGGTTTTATAGGTAGGATAATCCAAAAACCCATTTTGTTCTCTTCGTTTGTTTATCTGCCAAAAGTTTTTCCTGGATATATATTCCATTGTCGTAAATAAATTATCCCAAGAATCTATATAAGTTTCTACCGCATTCACACCGGCCAATCAAAGGTTATTGTGACTTAATTAATTAGTTCAAATACATATTTAGGTGATCAAAAACTACTCGCGTCAAAAAATTTAATGAGCCGTCATTCTAAAATGACCAGCAAGTTACCATAGCAGTTTCTTATAATTCTCGCTCAATAAAGAACTAATGTAAGACTTAATTGACATGAACACATTTATAATTTATCTATTCAATGTGGGGTCGTGGAGAGGATCCTCTCAATTTCACTCGAAATAAGGGAATTATGCTATATAAATAGTGAAATGCTACCTGTTATTTGAGTCTTAGGTGAATATTATTTTCTAAAAATCAGGTGCGAGAAATAAATACACATTTTTTTATTTTTTAGAAAATAATATTCACCTATATAGGACTAGGAGAACACTTAACATTCTTCAATAAATAAAGAGAAATAATTAGTGTCAATAATTTGTTTATATTCTCCTATAAATTTAATAGATTAATCATTAAATTATATGGTTCACGATTCACCATTGACTTATATGAGATTTACAGCAGCAATGAACACAAACCATCAAATGATTCCTCTCTATTTTAAGATTGAAATATCCTATTCCCGGGCATTCACACGCTTATTCGTAACCTAGAGTGAAGTGGCTCGAGACCATTGGCTTAGAAAAAATAAAATAAAATAAAAACTGAGGAGCTTGAAATTTTTGAAGTCCGATTATACCGATGTTTTGCTGAAGTTTACCCCCTACATACATGGAGTCGGATAATTTTGTTTCGACCCAGATAGTGAGTTCTTCGCCGTCTAGAAGGAAGCAGACATTTCAAATTTGTCTCAAATGAAAGGGAAATCATCGAAATATTTTGTCGTGTGACTTGAAGCAGTATCAACCAAAAAAAAAACAATGGCATAAGACAACATATTGCACACATATATAAACATCACTTGCACTTGGTTTATCAACATCAAGCAATAAAAGCAGTAGTTGCCTGCCGTTTTCTGTACACTGAGAGACAAAAATCAGAAATGGAGATGACCCCTGCGACTGCGAAATATGGTTTGGGCCCAGGAGCGCTTCGCTTGCGCATGATTAATGAAGGTGATGCTTTGGCTAACAAATGCATCAAGAGGCGGCGGAGGGAATCCCCTGTGCCTGCAATAAGCTGCAATAATGAAGGTGAGCAGCAACAACAACCTACGACGACTACCACTACTGGCGTCAAGAGAAGTTCAAGATTTCGTGGGGTCAGCAGGTAATTCGATATTAAAAATCTATACCTTTAGACATGCATGCATGCACATACATGCTTCAAATATATATTGCTTATAATATGTGCCTCAACACAGACATAGATGGACTGGACGTTTTGAAGCTCATTTGTGGGATACGGGATCATGGAATCCAACCCAGAGGAAGAAGGGAAAGCAAGGTACACAGCTTAATTCACCACTTGTTTATATATATATATATATATATATATATATATATATATAGATGTTCTTCTTGATTATTTGCTTACGCCTTCTTTGATCTACTCTTTGCACATTGGAATTGCTGGCATGGCATGGAGCAATGTACCTAGGTGAGTGCTTTTATTTGTTAAAGTAATGATTAAGTGATTAAATTTACTTCTTTCTATTCGCTTAAGATTTTGGGACAACTGGTAGTTTAACATGGTATCAGAGCCAAAAGTTCTGAGATTAAACATTGACTCCATCAATTCAACCCTATTTAAATTAAATTAAATATTTTACGTGTTGAGCATCACCTGTTAAAAGGAAATTTGATCCAACACGTGATGGAGCATGTTAACTTAATGATTAAAAGATTAAATTTACCTCAGCTTAAGCTTTTGGGATAACGAGTAGTTTAACATTATTGCTCATTCAAACCATCTTTGCTTTCTATAGGGACTCGATTTAGAGGCCACTGACCTTTATTGTGATGTTGCTAATCAGGGGCTTATGATGAAGAAGAATCTGCTGCAAGAGCAAATGATTTGGCTGCCCTCAAGTATTGGGGAGCATCAACTTTTACAAATTTCCCGGTAACATGAATTTGGGTATCTTTCTTTCATTCATTCATTGTGTCTTTCTCCTATGAAGTCTTTTCTCAACTCTGGTAGTCTCTGGTGTGATATTCTTGCAGGTATCTGAGTATGAGAAAGAAATAGAGATAATGAAGACTGTATCAAGAGAAGAATACTTGGCCTCTTTAAGAAGGTACCTGATCATCCCCCTAAGAAGTAGTTTATCAACAAGCTTTCCAATAATATATATACCATGAATGCAATTGGCTTTTCTGTTCGTTTTTAGGAGGAGCAGTGGTTTTTCAAGAGGTGTATCCAAGTATAGAGGAGTTGCAAGGTAAAATAACTTTCGACATGCAATGATATATTGTGGTATTTAACCTTTTTAACAGGGAATTAACCAATTCAATATTCTTGGGTTGAACTTTTTGACCAACTGCAGGCACCATCACAATGGAAGATGGGAAGCAAGGATAGGGGGGGTGTTTGGAAACAAATATCTCTACCTTGGAACTTACAGTAAGTTTCACCCATCTGAATTGTATATTTTTATTTATTATTATTTTTTTGGTGGTTGATAGGGTTGCATTTGTGTTTCCCAAATCCCTAATCATAGACAACCCATGATTAGACTAAGTACATTTAATGATTCTACGTAAATCAAATTAATAATAGAGTATAGAGATCCACAACAATTATCTGTCAGTTTGGGCAAATAATGTAAGAGACCTTATATAAGACTCACTCGTCCTAGTGTTCTTTTAATATTGTGGTACTAATTAACTTCAATCAATACTCAATAGGATAATATTTGTTGTGGATCCAATTCCAAATTAATGGTATCAAAAGTGTAGGGCTTTGCAATCTCACAGTGGTAGGGTGATGTTGCCTACATTGCTAGTAATTTAACAATAATTGTGAGAGGATTCATATAAAATCCACCTATCTAAATAAATTTTGAACTACTCAGCCACCTATCAGAATAGATGGGTCTCACATGGAGTTTCTCACAGTTACTATCCAAATTGTTATATCAATTCAACTAGGTTATAATTGGTCATTTTATGTTTTTGCATGTACTCAAGAGGAGGCTGCTCATGCTTACGATATCGCAGCAATAGAGTATAGAGGCACTAATGCAGTAACAAACTTCAACTTGAGCACATACATTAGATGGCTAAGACCAGGTGCCAATTCTCTTGCTTCCCAAGAGCCAAAACCAATTATAGAGCCCCAGCCTCGGACAATGTCCTCTAACCCCATTTCAAGTGGGGTAACAACCAATCAACAATTCATCTTTCACTCCAATACCTTGACAGTGGATGCCAAGGACAATACCCTCAGAAAACAGGAAGTTTTTCAAAGTGAAACTAGGTCACCATCCCCAACTGCACTTGGCGTTCTCCTAAGATCTTCACTGTTTAGAGAGCTAACAGAGAGGGCTTTGAATAACACCGACATGGAAGCCGAAGAGAATGACACCAAATTCCCTGTGCATACAATCAACGACAATGGGGTTGGAGGGATTTTTCACAACGAAATTGGTAATCTCGCCTACATGTGTTCTACCGATGACAATCCATTGCCTGGTCTAATATCACCGCAGGAAAGCACTTTGCATCTTATCAACTCCCCTGGAGACTGGAATCGTACCTTAAGCGTCCCTCACTAGTCACTAACAACGCAACAATTCTATAAAAGCTTTTACAAAATTTAAGCCCAAGTAACATGTAGTTTCTCTTTCAATTAGCATAAAAAAGAAGGGCAAAAGTTTTTTTGAAAAAAAAGAAGGGCAAAAGTTGTGTACCGTATATCGCACGCGTATGAAATAAGGCGTGTATATAAATACCACATGAAATAAAGTGAATGTATATATTCTAATGAAATAGAAAAAAACCATTTTATGGTCCAAATAAAATTTCGCTGCTGTACAAATTACAACATAATAAATATGACGTAACACCATTTAAATTGTTAAATTAACAAAATAAAAACTTGAATTACATTCTTCGTGCAAAAGATCAGTACTACACTACTACGTCTAAAATTTTGAAACGTGCAGCATTAAGGGGTCAGTGTAGCCCGACCAATCCAAAAACCCCACCCACTTCAAATCGGCATGCCAGTTTTACCAAATTTCAATTACCATTGTTTTTAACTTCTTTTTGCGTCGTGATTTGGGAAGGTAGGCTTTTATATTTCCATCGAGAAACCCCAACTCACAAACTGTGAACTAAATTGCCATCCGTACAACCCCAGCCATTTGAGCATATCACGAGATGGCCAGAAAAACAAATCTCATCCATGATAAAAATATGTATAATAAAATAATAATAAAATAAAAAAGTCTCTAGCACATGTAAAAGAAGATATGGGCCAAATCTCATGTAGATAGGTTGAAATTGAGTTGGCCTTTCAGCAGTGCCTGAGATTATTTGGACACCCTGACGGAATTGTTTTATTCTGTCCGATGTTATATAGAAACAAGCTTAACAGCACTGAATAGGCTGCATCAGAATCCATCCGCGTGGTATTCCAAACCAAGAAAAAATATATATATGCATATAGAAATTAACGACATCCCATCAGTAACGACTGATGTGTACATCAAACTTGAACAATCAAACCATATTGACCATCAACTGAGTACATAGAGGAGAGTCATATGATAGGTAGGTTACCATCGAGTCCAGAATATTGTACTCAACACTTGGTAGAAAGCGCCCTGCAAAGTTCAAGTGGTATAAGCACAATTGAATAAAACTATATAGAACAAATCTGTCAAATTTCTCCAAGGGAGAAGAGAAGTAGAGAACAAAAACTGTAAGGAGTTGCGCATTGGCAGATTTTATGGCATTATCTCTAACACAAACAGAATAGCTAAACCTTATCTACCCCATTATACTATTGCCTTCCGGCCCAAAAGTCATTATAACCAGTGAATCTACTAACCCTACTACTAGAATGTCTATACTATATTCAAAAAGATAATGGTCTTTGAAACTGGATCTATGGCTAAATAACCTTATCACTCATTAAAATAGGGAATGAGTTAGTTCACAAACCAGGCAGGCTGGAACCATAAAGCTATGTGTACCTTTGCTCTCAGTGATGAATATGTGTTTCAAGCATAAATCTACTATGAACGTCAACCAACTTAGCTCGAGAAACAACGACATGCATATAAAGGTGCAGGTTTGGCACATAAGATGCTCTAAAACAGGAACCTCAAAAAATAAATGTGGACAATGACCGGGTTTGCTAATGAAGCACAACACAAGGCCTCAGACATGGCATAACTAAATCAGAATATGTGCACTTAGTCAATTGGCACCACCTACTTACAATAAACTCTTCTCAAAAAGTGAATTTTGTGGTGACCCATTGTAAAGAGGGACTTGAAGTGAGACTGAATCAAGAGCATGAAATTGCTGCTCACTTGTTAAAAAAGAAAATTGATCTTCAAAGTAATCTGAGCAAAAGTATCGATTCATTTATTTATTTCAGTTTATCATTATATTTCATTTTGTCCCCCCTCTCTTTCCCCAAGGAACTACTGCTCTTGGGAAAAACGACATCAACCTTGACACTGAAAGCATAATGAAGAATTCAATACAAGCTATACAGTGATTAGGATTCCTAAAACCCACTCATTCAAACAGGATACTAAGAAATGTGGTTCTAAAATGAACAGAAGTAGGTATCAATCGCCTAGCTCACAAAAGCACACAATCACACACATTCAAAAGCACGTGTTCTTGTCCAGAAAATGCACTCTGATGAAACGATAAATTCAAACCTCAGAAGGGGTCTCGGCTGTTCTTCCAACCTATCAACACCATCTTGCACAATAGCATCTGATGCTGACCTATCCATACCTCCGGCCATAGTGTCTGCAATGTCCTTAAGACCCTACAAGCAGATAAAATGGCATAAAGTTCAAACAAAGAGGACACATCTTACCAAAAGATGCATATAATCAATTACTCAGGAATACAAATTCCATAGCTGATGTCAAAAGGCATTATAAAGCCCTGAAAAAAATCAGGACTTGAGAGAGAGAGAGAGAGAGAGAGAGAGAGAGAGAGAGGAGCATTTGCAACCACATCAAGAGAAAGAGTGTCATCAAAAGAGAGATAAGAGAGCATTTAAATGAGAAACTTGATGGGCCTGTCCCATTATAATGTAGGAACAGAGGAAAAAATTCCACAAACTAAAAAGTGTAACCATATGAGAAGTGTCTTCACTTAAGAAACTTATAGATAGGCAGGTCATGTTGTCAGTGAGGACTTGCAGACTAAGCAATACGTGATAATCAACTGGATTAGGGGATTTGAATCACTGAAAGTCTGAATCCCTATCCCATGTTTCACATATTTCAATTTTGTTAATTCAGCAACCAGAAGAAACAGAGTACATAGGAAAGAACCTTCAGACTTGGAGCTTCTGGATACGTGAGTAAACTACGAGATTTTCCATTAAGTTTAAGTTGCTCCTGCAAGATGTTAACCAAACAGTTAAATTAGCTCTGTAAGAAAGCCCATAGAGATGAGACTACAATTATGCAATAAGGAAAATGTTAAAGACAGCATTATATACTCTATATCACCTAAACATTAGTGATTGTTCCAAGTAACAAAAGATTAATCCATAACCACCAAGCACATTATACATTCTTTAAAACAATAGGGAGATAGCATCAGATGCCATTACTGCCACTTTAAAGTGTGGCATGCAATGAACACGAGTGACAGGAACATTGTTACCTTTGGTTACAATACCATTTATTATCAAGTAGGATGGATGCATTTGAAATAATCAACCAATTGGGGGAGCTCAAAAAAAAAAAAAAAAAAAAAGATACCAGCTCAAAAGTTAACTCCAAATTATATTTAAACAACTACTGGCTCCAACCTTCAGAACTTCAGGCATTATCCCCTTCTTTCCATCAACAAAGTTGCACAGGTACAGAACACCAAGATTTGCAATATCCTGTCACCATAAAATAATGTCAGCATCTCCTCAAGCTGATACATATGCAAATACAACTGTAAGATTAACAGCCAATACCAGTGCAAGTCACATATCTGTGGTGATTTATCCTCACAGTAGTAAGTTCAAAATACCAGCCACAATACAACTATCTCAACCAAAAATGAAATACACCTCACTGAAACTTGTAAACCAAGACATCACTCAACTTACCTTTTAAGTAACATAAATCTGCTCTGTTATGTATCTCTGAGTTCGTTAGAATGGAACACATCTAGCCCATCCATGGGATATCATAATTTTTCAGTACTCAAATAACCCAAAAGGCATCATTGCAACTTCCTTTTATTATTTTTAACCAAAAAAGAAGTTATAATAAAAACTTCAATTGCCACAACTTGGTTACCTGGTTTCTTCCCCACAAATACACCCCCCTCCCCTTAGCCCCACCTTTTTCCTCTCTTCTCTTCTTACTAACCAAATGAATTTCAACTTGAAACAACAAATACTAACATGTTTTGCAAACAAAATTCGTCATCAAACCAGATTACCACTATAGGCATATATTTCTTCCAACCATAAATACACCTCACTTTTAAAAATAGATTATAATTGCTTGTTATCCCTTTTTTCCTCTTACTGGTTAGGATTTTAATTTTCCACGCTAGGACAAAAATTATAAACAGAAAATCTCAGCAAATGTTATAGCGTAGAATAGAAATTCTTTATTTATCTGTAAAGATATGGCTTCTCATATAAAATGAGGATATGTATATGTATATGTAATCACGTGTATAAATACACACACACACACACACACATTATTAGATATAAAGTCTTACCTGTTTTCCTTCCAGCGTACCTATCTTCCCATCCTGAAACAAAGAAACTTAACATTACAATCAATACAATTTTTTTTTAAAAAAAAGCAACATATATGAAATTATTACTACGGTGTCCCTTTCTTCTGGAGATCATGAAAGATAAATATATGAGAAAACCTTTTCTTCTTTTTTTTTCTTGGAAACAAATGGCGAAAGAAGAAATCTTGAATCGGGGCAAAGAGTGGGTAGTAGAGATGACACACTACAAAAGATCACTAGTGCAAACGCCACCACACAACTGACACCACCAAAACAAACTTCATGAAAAAAAACTCACCAAACCTTCCACCAGCCTCTGTAAGTCATTCAAGTCATAGCCAATGTCACAAAGAGATTTTTGAACTTCAGCGACCTGTTGCACAAGTTTAAACCATATTAAAATGACAATGCAAATAAAACATAGAAATGAGAATTACCTACCATCCATGTTCGAATGAATAAAAGACAGTATAACGATACTGGAAAGTACACAACTGATCTCCATTCTCCATGAATATATCATCAGAATCAGCTCTAGACGACCCATAATATTGGAAAATATTGTACTTTGCTGATTTTACTCTAGGAACTAAGAATAACAAAATCATAAAAACCTCAAAGCACATACATCATTCTTAATTAACTTGGACATCTCGTTCTGCTTTTCCATTTTATCATCCAAGTTTGCAATTCGCTGCGTCAAGTGCCTCTTTGTTGCCTGTCCAATAGAAGAATTGTTGAAACACAATGAAAATTTGTAGAAAACAATTAAAAATATAAAATAACATCTAAAAGAATATTGCCTCATTGAACTTAAAGTATACAATAATAACTAGCTGAATTTTTATGTATGGCTGCCAAGATTGAAGGTAAAAGAGCAACTCTGTTACCTCAAATTTTCATTCTTTTGAGGTTCCCAAAGTTGACACACATAAAACACAATTCACATGCGCACAGACACCCTGATATTTACTTTACAATACCGGAGAATGAACACTCATCAAAAGGAAAACAAACAGCGATATCAGAGAATGAAAAAAATGCACCCAAAGTATAAATGGTCAGAATAAATATCTTTTACACTGTATTGATGCAAACAATGGCAGATAAGTTCAAAAATATCCAAACTATTGGTCACAGCTATGGACAAGCTTGTTGCTCCGACATGCATCTAACATGGTAATAATCGAACAGTAAAAGAGGTTTATTAATAAACGGAAATATAAAGCAGGTTTTTAAAGCCTTTGAAATATCACAAAACACTTTAAAACTGTTCATCAAGATCTCAAGACTTGACCTATCAATACCATCGAAACAAAACATGCACAATGGTGTCTAATCCATGCTTATTTTTTGAAATTACCTATAGTAGTCTAAGAAAAATTATTTAAACCGAAACTTACAGCAAGAGCCTCTGACACATTCTCCAGATGCTTTGTCAAGTTTGAAACAGCACTAGCCATATTCCGCTTTGTCACATACATAAGATCTGAGAATGAAAGACCCTAATCATAAAAGAAAAGGGGAGAAAACAAATTAATATCCATAAAGCACGTACAATGGTCTCAGAATCCCACCCAAAAAAAAAAAAAAAATTGAGAATCAATTCGTCAAAACAATACAATCACACAAAATGTGAATACATGAAAAATTGGTCAAAATGCAAATATCTTTACCAGAAGTAAACTAAACAAAATAATTAATAAGCACATCTAGATACCTTCCACCACATGTAGCCATAGCCCAATGCCCCCAAGGTAGCAGCTGGAACTACAAGAGATGTCAAGTTACCTGGAAAAAGACACAAAGAGGGGGTAAAATTAAACAACAAAGTCCCAGCTAGAATACACTTCATAAGCATCAGAAAATGCATAATTCGGTAATAATGAGCAGTTTTCCTAACTTATAACAAAAAGAAAAAGGCATAATGCATGAGAATCACTTTGTCATATCCAAAAAAAAAAAATGAAATAGCCGTAGACGATAGACCATATAAAGGAATTGTTTAGGTATATGATAGAGGATACCAATTTGGCCACCATTCCCATTCAAAACAGTAATATGCCGTGCAGAGGCTAATTGTCGAACCTCCATTGCCAATCGTCGCACCTACAAAATAGTCAAGTAAGATTCCAGCACACTGCATATCCCAGTTCCTAAATGCCCTTTAGCAAGTAAAAAAAAATTCAATCGTTGTTTTATGAAATTTTCATCTTCACATTACCTGGGCCGCGATGGCATCAGAATCACCATCTGATTGATCCCCAGATTTTTCCACTCCCTTCAACAATGACTGCCAATGCAATAGGGTAATCCACGTTATATATATATATATATATATATATATATCATGAAGGTTATTCAATTGTGGAAAAATTTCCCCACATAAACTATATAGTTCTCATTAATTTCACAAAAAAAAAAAAATCAAACAGTCAACATGATTCACTAAAATCTTTTCAATTTTACAACTCAAAATTTAAATAATCATAATAATAATGAAACTGAAAAAATAAAAAACCACAAAATAATACCTAATAGAAAAACACAAATACAAAAAAAAAAAAAAAAATTAAAAAAAAAAAAAAAAAAAACAAATTCAGAGTACGAGTAGCAAGCGGAACTAGATTTGACGGAGCAGTAAAATCAGCACAATACCTGAAGCTCGCCAAGCAAGTCCGAGAATTTACCGTTCTTGATCAGGATCGTGCTAGTGTATCCTGCATAAATAAAAACAAACTCAGAGATCAAAATAGCTCACAACTGATAGAGATTTTTTATGTATGGCCCGGCTGGAAAAACAGACAGCACCTGCTCCGACTAAGATCAGGACCCGAGATAAACCCATGCCGGTTTGCAAAGCCATGGCTGAGTTTGGTGACTCCAAAACCTAAGATGAGAGAGAGAATTTGTATAACAACGCCGAGTGAGGACAGGGTTTCCGGGAGAATGCGTACGCTGGTTGGTGACGATGACTCTTTCTATAATCAGATTCTTAAAACGACGGCGTTATACATAACCGACTTCGTTTTGTTTTCTATTTATAGAAGGAGACGTACAGCTGGTTTTTTTATTATTTAGTTAATGTATTGTTTAGGGCTGATCCTCATTCGATGAAAGAGTCCAACTAATATTGGGTTATGATTTTGGGCCGATTTTTTTATTGGCAAAGTCAATGGGTCTTGGCTAAACTTCAGCTTTAATTTTGACTACCCCTCTCACGTTGTTTTGGGCCATTGATGCACCTTGGGCTTGGAGGGTTAAATCACTTCATCAATAACTTACACACTTGATGAACTAAAAGCCAAGTTATATGTCTTTTTTAGAAAATGTTACGTTTTTAAAACTTCTTTTTTTGTCCCTTTAAAAGTGATGTGAATTTTTAAATTATTTTTAAATTTAGAATAAATTATTATTGCATTTTGATTTAATGGTAATTTTAAAAATAACATTGCCTTTGGAAGGACAAGAGGAGGACAAAAGTCAGTCTTCCTTTTAATATTACTTTTTCTTATCTACCCACCAAGCTATACACTCTTCAAGAAAAAATGGTGTCATATAACAGTTTTTATTTATTTTTCTTCTCTCTGTCGTTGGAAGGACACTATCCATTATTATATAGGGGTGTCAAAAATTACTAGGAAACCGGAACCGGAACTAGGAAACCGGAAGCTAAGAAACTAGGGAGTCGGTTTCGGTTGCAAAAAAACCAAAAACCGAGGACCCCGGTTCTAGTCCCAGTTTTGGGCACCTGGTAAAAACCAGGAAACTGGAACCGGGTGCATTTATATATAATAATAATTTTTTTAATATTTGATATATATATTAAATTAATATACAAAAGAGCCAATGCCTCTATAACAGTGCTTTTTCTTTGATGACGCCAAATTGTTATTTTTTCCTTTGGTATTAAGCTCACCCAGTTTAATTAGTAAGAAAATAATGAATTTGATTTGGGGTTATTTTGAATTTGAATTAGTTTGAACGAATTTTTGGGTATTTCATCTCACTTACTTTTTGTATAATGGTGTAGATTTACTGTTAGGCCTTATTCTTTCTTTGTCATAGTTAAATTAAGAGGGTTATTTGTGTCTTCTCATCATTTATATTTCCCTTCTTTCTTTCTTTTTTTTTTCTTCCTCTTCATCCTCCAAGAGCCTCCTCTCTCTCCTCATTTTTTCTTTTTCCATTTTCTTCTCTTCTCCCTCTTCTTCTCTCATCTTTCCTCCGATTCTCTTCTTCCTCTCCACTTTTTGTGTATGGTATGGATTTGTTTTGGTTAGTTTGCTTTTGTGTGCTTCATTTTTTGAAGATTTACTTTTTGTGCTTGATGATTTTCTTGGTGAGTTTTGTATTAGTGAGTTTAGCCGAATGAATTGACAGTTCTTCAAAGATAAATTTTTCTTTCCTTTAAACTTTAGGTAATTGTCAATTTGATATTAAGGTGATTAAATGGTTATGAATCACGAGGTTTCATTTCAGAAAACAATTTTTTCATGAGGTTTCAAAAAAAAAAAAAAAAAAAACATTTTTTTTAAAAAAGGGGTTACTGGACCAGGTAAAAACTGGAATCGGCTGGTAATCGGGATCCCTGGTTCCGGTTTTCCAAATTCAAGAATCGGGGTACCCCGGTTTTGGCAAAAAACCGAGAAACAGGACCAGATTAACACCCCTACCCTTATATAAGGAGGATCAGTCCAAGCCTTAGGACTAACACAAGATCATCATAAGATAAATATACAAAAAATAGAGAAAGAATGAAAAAAAAAAAACGATTTCCCATGAATGCTAATCCCATGAATGCCATTTCACAAAACGATTTCCAAACTAAATCAAGGTATAGAAAACAAATGCCTTATGGCCTTTTCAGCTTGACTCACTCTAATGAATTTAGGCTTGAAAGATTGCCCATCTACCAGTTGTCACCTGATAACAATCAAAAGTGTACCAAAATATATTGAGAAATGCTACATACTTACTCTCAAACTTTTTGTTGTGGCACTAAAAATCACCATAAAATTTTGTATCTAGTGATGATTTTTAATACAACACGTCAAAAAGTGTGAGTGAAAGTGTGTAACGTTTCTTAGTATCACACGTGTCAAGTATGGTGAGATGTACACACGCAACAATCTTTTAGAAGAGATGGCATGGCTATTTGCTGGCATGGCAACATGACTGATTTGGATGGAAAATTGACGACAATTGTAATTCGGTAAACATGCAAAACTCGAGTAGTAAAATTGATATTTTTAAAAATTCAAACAGCATTTTGATAAGGCTGCAAGCCAAGGTAGTAAAATTAGATTTAAGTTTAACCCAATGGTAAAAGGAGGTGTGAAAATAACACTGTTCTATAATTATTGAAGGTTCAGAGACTTACAATTGAAATTGTCATAAGAGAATTGGAGGAAATGAGACCTCAAAAGCTCTGCAATTGTTAAACTGCTCCGTTAATAGTAATCAACAAAAAATTTGCACCAATGACCATCAATGATACTACCCGGGTAGCATAGTTTCAAGCTTGGAGATTCTAGTCTATTTATGATAATCAATTTCTTGAGGCCGGTTTCAATCGATGACAAATTATAACTAGAACATGATAAAATAAGGCATGATTATTGAAATGATCATAGATCACAAGAAGATACAGTATAAGTGATTGAAACCATTGAGAGGTACACAGATAAAATAGACTGCACAAAATTTAAGAATTTAC
Source organism: Corylus avellana (assembly GCF_965113065.1). Lineage (NCBI taxonomy): Eukaryota > Viridiplantae > Streptophyta > Magnoliopsida > Fagales > Betulaceae > Corylus > Corylus avellana. The sequence continues at coordinate 32,516,051 of NC_142493.1, read as the reverse complement.
TGAAGCTGCATTGATCCAAAAAAACAGTTCACTGCTTTATTTCTTCAGATTGAGGATTAATCGTCGAGGGATTTATAATTCTTCGGGGGCATGTCCGAATATTGTGCCCTTTTTCTTGGCAAAACTGGCAAGTGCATGTTCTGCTTCCAGTGGGAGAGCCTGTTGTGGCATGAGTACCACTCAACTTTACCCCAATCACTTGAGGGCAAGTCCTGCGATTGTGGCCGCTTTGATGACATATTCTGCAACGATGATTCCTCTTAATTGTGTTTCCCTGATTGCTTGACCTTGACTTTCGGCAGGTTCTTCTGTTATGACCCTTTTCTCCACATAACCGACACTTGAATCGTCTACCTATCAAACTATCCTTAAGCTCTGGACAATAGTGTCTCCTGTGTCCCTCACGTCCACAGTTTCTACAGTAAAATTGTACTCCTGCATCAGAACGAGAAAATTGTTCTGGGTCATTAAGTATTTTAATGCAGGTTACTCATCCGAAGCCTAGGCCTAGCTGTAATGAAAGGTATAGTTGAGCTGTCAGCAGTTAACTTCGTGGTATAAAAACAGACCTTTCATGGCAATGCTCCTCTTGCGACGATTTTCTGGATCACTAAAGAAAGCTTTTAAAGCTTCAGAAGCGCGCCTTCGTGCTGCAGCTGTTCCTTTGGCTTTCTATACACATAAAATTTGATATAATTTACAGCAGAGATTTTGCAATGTCAACTATGTTGGAAATTAAACATTCAATAAACTTCCCTTCCAGCTTACCAAAAGAATAAATTAGTATTTTTATTCAGAACAAAGCACTGCAACATTCATGTAAAACTATTATCTTATGCAATATATGAAACTCTGGAAATCCAGAGTTATGAATCAAAACATTTGCATACCTTAATTGCAGCCACTCTTTGTGCATGAAGTTTAGGATCACGATGTATGATCTTCATTCTCTTGCTAAAAAGGCCTGTTTTGGCATTGAGACTCTGCAATCATCCAACTAAACCAAGAAGATTAAATTCATGATCCTATCAAAATCTATAAATTTATGGAATTTAGTGAAACAATGCATGATGAGGAACATATGCAAACAATATTTGCATGTAGGACCTAGCCTCATCACAATAAATGGTAGCAAGCCTAGTTTATGGTAATCATGTTAGGTGTTACATCATATGAAGCTTTAATTGCAGAGCCTGTTAGAGTCTGCATCCAGTCAGGAAAGGAGACATTGAACAATTTATCTACAAACTTACAAAGAATTGTTAATTCAAAGATCCTTCACTTGTCCCACAAATAATAATCACCCATTTAACTCGTTCAAAATGCTAGATCGGAGCTACAGCTTAAGTATACAGGAAGTACTCAAAATCCCCAACCACACAAGAATGATGAGAAACAAAATGGACCACGATGAAATTGTGATTTCAGTCGTATGTAGTCAAAGCATTTCAACATGGTTAAGGTACCTAATACCTATGATTCTACATACTCACCCTTAGTGTCAGATAACATATCAATATGCAATATAAAACAAATGCATGCCATGTTTTTGTATATGGGTGTGTCAGATAACAATATGAATATGCAACATAAAACATATGCACGTCATGTTTTGCATAAGCAACATGTCAGGTAAGGTTAAGCAGGCAACTAACTTTCAGTGATCGACTGATTTTTAATCCAACTTCAGGAGGTTGTGATTGGTAAACACGCTTTGATTTCTTCTTCATGCCCAGCTTTATATCTAAGCTGTCAACTTCATCATCTTCCTTTACTTTGAGTAGAGACCTGGGTGAAAAGCAAAAGTTGAAAGAGTCAGCATTAAAAACCTTAATGTATTCATTAAAAAACAAAGAAACATTTGACATATACAAGCAAAAACAAGAATGTTTCAAAACTACTTTGTATCATCAAAAAGTAGCTCATTGTGCAGTATATACCACGGTTAATAAGCAACTGTTTAACATTACTATTTCATAAAGTATAACACTTGCTTCTGAGGGATAATAGTAATACTTTAATAGTAATCATGAGAGCTTTTTATCAATTACTATAATTAAGTAGCCACGCTGTAAAGTGTAAACTCTATCACCAGGGTTGGATCAATCTCCTTTACAACGGCATAAACATGATAGAACTCCTGGAACAAGTGACTTGTAGGAATACAACAGGCTTAGCTTTCCATGTGGCATTGGTTTATTAGAGCATGGAATGCACCATATGGTCCATTTTTTATAGTAGGAACACAAGATAACCATGTAAGAAGCACTTCAACCTTGTCATTCAGTATTACAAGCCTTGTCTTTTAAGCATAAATAGAACTTGTTCAATTCAATTATTAAAATGCAGACAACATAAAAAGTTCTTCTTTCCCAAACGGCAAAGGTATCGGAGTGGATTATAGACCATTATTAGACCTACTTAATAAGAGCATGAAGCATGAGAGAAATGAAAGTGGCAATTAAAAAGCAAGAGTCTAGTTTCTACGTATGTATTTTTTAGATTATTTGTATTTGTGCATAAGTTACAAATAAGTATAAAAAATCATTTGCAAAGTAGTTAGTTCTTCATCAACAACGGATGACCAAATTAGAAAACAGTGTTAGATTAGAATATGCGCACTGACAAGTGACAGCAAAGACATGGGGATAATATGAATTTGATAAAACAAAGAGTGCGCAATAAAAAGAGGATATGAAAAAGTTACTTGGAGCGAACTTTCTCCCATGGTCGTTCATCAATCGCCTCTTCCCATATGACGCAATCACCCAAACATTGTTGACAAGTCATTATGCCCTGTTGTCAATGGGACCAAAGAAATCAGTGGAAGGATACAGAAGTATTTTGTCTTTCCACAAAACCAATTTCCTCACTGCTTCATAACCATAACAAATAATTGGCACAATCCCAACAAGAAGTGCATTAGCGAGTTTCTTGAGAATAACATACAGAAATTAAAACTATTTTTTTTACTGCTAAGTTACGCACCCATTCCTATTGCATTATGGTTCAATTGCAACTTATACTTTCCAGGTTCAATTATTGAGAGTGACAACCTTCATGCATAGATGTTGAAGGTTAGAAACCATATCCAAATCTTCACTCCCAAGACCTTTCTTCAGCGAAACCAATACTAGGTAATGCCTTTTAAAGTTACTTTAATTAAACTACTACATAGCTTCTTGATTTGATATGTATATACTCTCCTTAAAGGAATATCAAAGAAAAGAAATAATCAAATAGAACAATTCACTTTTATCTTAAATTAACAAAACTCTCCATAAAATTGTAGTGCAAGCCACCCCCATGTAAATATCGATCTGCAATTAATTAAAAATATGGCTCCAAGAGCATATACCTTCCCATTACATTGTGAACAGTCTAATCTGGTCCTCTCTATTCCACACTCTGTACAAGGAGTATAACCTCTACCCCGGCAACTTGGGCAGGGTAGCTCTCTGATGTACTGCCCATTTGGTCCAAACCAGGAACGTGGAGTGGGTGCACCAGAACCATCATTCCTGAAATTAAATTTAAAAATTACATACATATTAGACTGAAACAAAAGGAAATACCATGGCTGATTGGACCAACTTCATATAAAACTTTTTTCCACCAAAAAGAAATACGATCAATTAAGCTATTTCAGTATAATGATACTGAGCCAAAATGCCTAAGATCCATATTTGCTCGTTTTCTTTTTCTTTTTTAAGGTAACAAAACACATGAAAAAGTTTGAGTCTTGTCCCCAAAGCGATTCTTTTTTTTGATAAGTAAAAATGAAATACGATAATCGTAAAATGTCCATGAATGGAATATGATAATCGTAAAAAGTACATGAATGAAAGCGTTCAAAACCTCGGTTTCGGAGCGACATCGATCCCGAATAGCTCTTCCGAGGGATCATAACGCAACTGTGCCACAATCATGAAAAAAGAAAAAAGTGAAAACAAATCAGGAAACTTGTGCCAAAACTGAAACAAAAACAAAAATCAAAGAATTCCAAATTAAGCTTTACAGCATAAACAGCTAAAGAAGTGCCGAGAGAGAGGGAGAGAGAGAGAGAGAGAGTACCTGGCTTTGTTTGGGAGTTGGAACAGAATCGTCGCCCGTGGAGGAGGAAATGACGCTTGGGACGAAGCTAGTCTTTCTCTTGGAATGGAGGAAAATAAAGAAGCGCACGTTCTTGTGCCTCCATTGAGGTGCCAGAATTCGAAATGAGGAACAGAGCGAGGACATTTCATACGTACAATTCAAAGAATAAGACGAAAGGAAAGAAGCAAGGGAGACTGAAATGAAGATTTCTTGCACAATCAAAAGAGCATCATCTATGGAATGCAAACGGATTGAGCGTGAAAGAGTCTTCTGAATCAGCAAGATCCAATTGAATGGTGGTACTTCGGTGTTTATAGAGCGTGTGGTTATTATAGAATCAGTAGAGGCCACGCTTGCTCTTGTTTCTATCCACGCGTGTGCGTGCGTGTTTGTGGCTGAGGACAACGCCACAACTTCAAATCAGTGGCATTGTGCAAGATCTATTGCAAGAACTTTAACGTAAAAAGTCCTTCCCACAGAAAAAAAAAAATATATATATATATATATATATATATATACATGCACAAAAGGAGGAACCTTTGCAATTGATTGAACTACCCATTAACCATTAAGACAATAAAACCTATTTATTATATAGAAAATGTTAGTAATACTCCTATAGTGACCATGAAAGATGATCATTAGATATGCATTGTGCGTCCATAAGTTAAAATGAGAAATTAAGGCTTTGTTTGGTAAAGGAGATGAGGTTAGCCCAGACACTATTCATCACAATTTCTCAAAAAAATTAACATCAAAACATTTTAACTTTTTCACTTTTTATATCAAATCATTCACTTTTTATTATTATTCAAATAAAAAAATCACTACAAAACAAAACTTTTTCACTTTTCTATACTACTTTTTTATTTTTTTAATACCAAACATTCTTATTTTTTTTCACATCAATCTACATCAACTACAGTGTCTAGGCCAACCCATTTGCCAAACACCACCTTAATAAGTTTCTCAATTGTCAAAACACACATAATAAGATAAGGTTGCTAAAGAAAGAAAGAATGGATGTAACTTCACTTTATACTTCCAAATTATCATGCAATTTGATAAGCCTATAAATTTTAAAACCTCTCAATTTGAACTCCTGAATTTTTAATTGCAGTCAATTTAAACCCCTCCGTTAGATTTAGTCGTTAACTTCTAACGATAATACCTAAAAAGACAAAAATATTCCTGATTTTTTTTTTACTTTTTTTTTTATTTTTTTTAAATTTGGAATTAAAGGTAAATTTAGAATTTTATAAAAACAAACTCAGAGGTATAAACATCAATATCTCACTTTTAACATTTAAAATCTAATGGAATAGTTCAAATTGACTATAATTAAAAATTCAAGAATTCAAATTGAAATGTTTTGAAGACTTAAAGTGATTTAAATTAAGGAACTTGTTAAATCATATTGTAATTTAAAGGTTTAAAGTGAAATTATCCGAGAAAAAATGTTAATTTGTAAAAAATGGTTTATAAGCTAAAGAATATATGATTACATAGGGCCCTAGGGGCTAGACTTCCTTTATTTCTTCAGGAAAAAAAAAAATGCATGTATTGGCATGGGCCTATTGGCTATCGGCCTATCGCCCTGATTCGCCCATCAATAAAACGAATGACGTCGTTTGACACATTCATGTCGTTTCCATCGTGCAGTACCAACTGCAATTTGCACCGTCCGATTAAACGTTGGTAATCCCCATGGGACTCGGATTTCCATTTCTAAACCCAGAGAAACGCACCGCACCATAAGCCAAAATCAAAAAAAGCAGGCAGAGCCGGGAAGAGAGAAGAAGAAGAAGTATGCAGGGGCTACAGTCGCTATCTTCCGCACTCACTACCACCCCAAACCCCAGACTTCGCCTTGGTCCCTCGCTCTTCTTTCAATCTTCAACTAAACGCACCGCTTTCAGCCCCAGCATCTGGAGCAAGAAGCTCTCTGTGAAGTGCGAGTACTTCCAGCAACAGAGGCTCACCACCCCGACCGCTCCGAACAACTCCTTTTCTTCGCAAACTCCCGGGGGAGGTTCTACCACTGTTCCTGATTTTTTATTTTTTTTTTCCTTTTCCTTTTTGTTTTTGCTTTTCTCTCCCGGTTGAGGGGAAAAAGTAGGAGAAAACGTAGGAAACAAAGAAAACCAACTTGAACGCTGTTTGGTTGCCGAGAAACAAATGTAGGAAAATCATAATTTTCTCAACTTAGGGTCAGTTCAAAGTCTTATTGAATTCTCAGCGACCCAATGGAGGGTTTATATGATTTCATAACTTAGTTGAGTCTAATTTGATATTTTGATTGTTTCCCTAAATTTGTTTCAGCTGTCAACTACCAATACAGTGAATAGAATAAAGACAGACCAAAGAGAGGATTAAGTTCAAAACTTCTCTGTTTTTAGTGTTTATAATGGAATTATATTGGTTTGGTTTGGTTTGTGTGTAGGTGGAACATTACCGCCTAGGTATTTTGTGGGTCACTCAATATACAAAGGAAAAGCAGCTCTTACGGTAGAGCCCAGAGCTCCGGAGTTCACGCCTTTGGATGTATGTTTCTTTGAAGGTTTTTTTTTTTTTTTTTTTTTTTTTTTTTTCTATCTTCTTTTTTTCTGTTTATAGTAATTTGTAACAATTGGAATACTTAGGGCGTCTCTGTGCTTGTTTTTGTGATGGTTTGTGTTGTATGCAGTCAGGGGCATTCAAACTATCGAAGGAAGGTTTCGTGCTGCTTCAGTTTGCCCCTGCAGCCGGTGTTCGACAATATGATTGGAGCAGAAAGCAGGTAATCTACATTTTGTTTTTGCAGATAATATAATGTGGAACTTATGTGCCGCTAGGTTTCATTTTGGGTGTTGTGGATTTACAATGATTTGGAGGACAATAATGGTGGGAACCTCTGAGTAAATGTCAGGGTGGCAGATGATATGTTGCTTTAACTCAATTTTTGCCTGTAGAATGTTTGGGCAGAATGGGTTATACCTAGATGGGTGGTGGATCTTTTGGCATATTGGAGTAGAAGGGTCGGCCGGAATGATATTATTATCGTTTGGAATTCCATTCCTTCCTTTTTAATGTGGTGCATTTCAAGAGAAAAGAATGCTCGAATTTTAGATAATCGAAAGAGAACGAGCTCAAATCTACAGACTTTTTTTCTTAAAACCTTATTCGAATGGATCTATGCTACCACCTTTCTCCATTTCCCTGCTATGCAGATTTTTGTTCTCTTTTTTTTTTTTTGTTCTTGATCTGCTAGGTGTTTCTCTTGTGTACTTCCTATATACTTGGGTTGCACCCCCTACACTTTTAATGAATTTCCTGTAGCCCCCCCCCCCCCCCCCCCCCTTCTCTCTCTCTCTCTCTCTCTCTCTCTCTCTCAATGTGTAGAAATATATAAATTTCACCTAAACAACAGGTACTGATCAACTATTCTGCTATGACAAGTCTCGAAGAACGACCCGAGCTTCTTGCTACTATATCTTAGAAGTTATATGATGGTTGCCAGATTAACTGAACCCTTTCAGTTGATCCCAGTTACAATATCTTAATGTTGTGTCTGCTATTAGTGAATAGAAGTGATAAAATGTGAATTGTTTTGAGATATTTTAAAGTTTCAAATGCAAGATGATGCTTTGAATTGTTTGAATGTAGGTATTCTCTCTATCAGTGACCGAAATTGGAACTATAGTTAGCCTTGGGAAAAAGGATTCATGTGAATTTTTTCATGATCCTTTTAAGGGAAAAAGGTACAGTCTACTCTATATCTCCTCAAATTCAACATGGTAAACATGGAGTCAGAGATAGCTTTCTAGTGCAAACTGTTCCCATGTGTTGTCTATTTCATTGATTTTTATAATTACATGAACTATTGATTTTGATCATGTTGCTTCTCTTTATATATCCAATGTTTACCTTACCATGAGTACATGCATCTTCATTGTCTGTAATGATACAGATTTATGACAGCATTAAGCTTATTATTCTTGTAACTTTTCCCCTAACGATATATGTGCCGTATTTTGGCAATTAGAGACACAAGAACTGGCCAAGTTATTTTCATGTTCATTGATTCATGTTGCATTGCTTCTTGTCAGTAACATTGGGAAGAGTTTGTACTCATAAGCTCTATTTGTTATGTTTATCATAATGAAATGTATTGAAAGTTGTTCTGTTTTGCAGTGAGGAGGGAAAGGTCAGGAAGGTGTTGAAGGTGGAGCCTCTTCCTGACGGTTCTGGCCACTTCTTTAACCTCAGTAATCCTCTTTTTTCATCAAGTCTTGGTGGTGAATTTTTTGGGATATTGTTTGCTTTATGATGTTATAACATGTGACTGTGATCCAGTAATTGTCAACTTTTACTCGCTTGAAGTTGTGGAATGATATATTCTCATGTCCAATAGCATACTATGGATACACCCTTTCTTGTTTCAAACTTTTTTCGCATTCATTATCATAACGGGGATATAAACATCTATGTTATAACTTAATGCAAGTATCTCATGTCATCAAATGATGTGTATGTGATATATTGCTAGAAATCAGAGGTGCAATAATAAAGGCAAGTTAGTTTGTCTGCGGAAACTCACTATTCCCCAGTATTTGATATTTTCCTCCACACTTCCCTTTATACATCTATCCATATTTACTTTCTGATTGGAGCCAGAATGTGATGCATTCACATGTGATAATGGTATTTTACTTGGATAACAAGCTCATATCAAATTTATCATTTGTGACCCGTTAAGATTATGAAGAAAGTTTAATTTATTTGTCTATAACTTGCTCCATATCTGATCTTGGCATGTCATTTTCTGAAGGTGTTCAGAACAAGCTTGTAAATGTGGACGAAAGTATATATATTCCTATCACCAGAGCAGAGTACACTGTCCTCGTCTCAGCTTTCAATGTATGATATGCCTGTGTGTGTGTGTGTGTGTGTGTGTAGGTGTGGGTGTGGGTGCACGCATATGCATGTGCATGTTTGTCTTTAGCTTGTTTTAGGGCATTTACTTTTTTTTCTTCTCTTACAATGTGAATTGTCTATTTCTTTCCATCTGTGATACGTTTTGACTTGTTCCTATGCAGTTTATCCTGCCGTACATTTTAGGTTGGCACGCTTTTGCAAATTCCATAAAGCCAGAGGATACGGGCCGTGTAAATAATGCCAATTCTAGGTATGGGGGAGACTTTGAGTGGAGCAGATAGTGAACGTTGCAGAGTCTCATACGACATGGTGCATAACTGTCTTTTAATGTCTGAACTACCTTGGTTTTGTTTTGTTTTTTGTTTTTGGTTTTTGTTTTTGTTTTTGTTTTTTTGGTTTTGTATTTTTGGTTGTAATCATCCTCTAGTTAGTGAATCACTTTCTTCCATTGTTGGAAGGAGGATTGAAATGACTATGAATTGACATTTTAAATACAACTATATTATGCAAAATCAAACTGTTGGTCGGAAATTCTGTGGAGATGAGGGAGTCATTCTTGCTGCAGTTACTAGGAGACTGCCTTTTCTTAATGTCAATGCAGGTGAAGCCAGGGTAGCTTTGTTAGCCGTTGAAGCCGCTGCCTCTCTTTCCTCCTCATCTCAGATTCTGCTTGAAGGGAACTCTTTAGTTGCCATTCTGGCCTTAAACAACTCCAGTTTGAGTGCAGAATGGTCTTCTGCAACAACTATTGCAGATACCATCTCCCTTTTATCTGCTTTTCCTTATTGGTATGTGACCAAAGTCTTATGAGTGTTAATCTCAGGGCACACTTAGTTGCCAAACGGGCCGCTCATTATTATTGTTATGGAAGCATTCTCTCCTTCCTTTTTTTTTTTTTTTTTTCTTGTGAGAATCAAATATGATTATAAACTCTGAAATTTTTTAAAATCTAAATCTAATTGGTGTGCAAGGATATCTATCCCCCATTGAGACTCGAGCCTTGGGACTCTCTTGAGAGGTACTATTTTTTATGGGAATTAAATTAAAAACTTAAGAAATAGAAATACTCTTGAGCATATTCTCGGGCAAAAACAAACACAAGGAGAACCTCAACCAACTGTTAGCAAGAATAAGATTATATCTAAGCACTTAGGATTAAATATGTTTGGAAAAAGATCCCAAGAGGCAAGAGTGTGAGAGCTATACATTCCTGAGAGAGAAGGATTCTATGCACGGAATTGATTCTATTCCTAACTCAATTGGTGAGAGAGCTCGTGAACGAAACTTTGGTGAATGGCAACTGTTACTATAACGGTTCTAAGGTAACGAAGTTCTTTATAAGATAAGTTTCAAGCCTACAAAAGTTGAAAGCTTTCAAGGAACCTTGCCTTAAAAAGTGCGGGCATTCCTCTCATGCCAAATTCCGAACAATTACAATCCTGCTAAATTAATGCAAAGGAATGATGGGTTGAATTTTACCTGTATCACATTTAATTCAACAAAATGGAAGGCTTGGAAGAGTGGGATAGCCTTCCTACGCCAAACTTGGCGATGAAAAACACTAGAGGCCCATAAGGGCAAAGACAATCCTAAGTTGATTTGATAGAGAAAACGCAAAAAGGAGTTCTACTCATTGCCCATGTAAATCTATAAGGGGCCGGTCCCTAGCTAGGATTGGGCTTGAAGTTACAAGGCCCATCCGATTTGATCATGGTTAACCCATTTAGGCAGGCCATGCATGCCCGCTTTCTTCCTGTAATAGCCTCTACCGGGACCGAGTGAAAATAAATGATGGATAGAGGGCACAACCATGAGGACGACTTGGATCCAGGTAGTTGTTTTAGAGGGTAATTTTGCTATTTTGGGTTTTTTTTTTTTTTTTTTCACAAAAATATCCTCTTAAAGTAACTAAATTGATCCTCTTCATTTCATTTAAAATGGAGAGGATCATTTTCCCCATGGAGAAAGTGTGGGCTTTTCTCTAAATAAGCTTTGTTGATTGTACACCCTGGGCAAAAGACGTTAGAAAAGTAAGGGTTAGTAAGTAGGGTTCACTCAAGGTAATTAAGCCTATGCCGGCCCTAGTGGAGTAAATGAGGTCCTTTGAAACATGCCAACACTAGATTGGGGTAGATTGAGCATGCTATATCAACTTAATATGCTGAAAGAATGACCGTATAGTGCAAAATAACATTTCTTTGATGAAATTTCAATAAAAAATTTTAGGATGGATGCAGCATATATACTACATTAACTTGAGTATGCAACGAGAATGACCATAGAATATAAAATAACATTTCTCTTATAGGATCCCATGAGGGAATTCCTCTCATGATGCTTTAAAATTTCATGAGATCTACTCTAAGGGCACAACATGGAGAGTGCCTTTATGCTAGGCAACATAGATAAAAGCAGTCCGGTTGGGACCTAGATCGAAGATAAGACAACGATTTTCAACCGGTTATCTACGTGCAATCTTGACTATACATTTATAAATAATTTATTTTATGTTTTTTCCATTGAATTCGATGGTATGTATATCTAAGGAATTTCTTATAAGTGTATCTTACTTCAATTTTAATTTTTTTTTTAAAAAAAAAAATGGTCGAGAAGGAATTAATTATTGATAGAAAAACAGGTTGAGAAGTAATTGACTTTAGTTTCAAATTAAGATTCTAATCCGAGCAAAAAAAAACAATAACTTAAGACTCCAATCAATGCCTAATCATTTACTTCATTGGCTGTATTCCTAAGCACGATCTAATTATTCATTGACTTGTCATATTTTAAAGTGCAGCCTGTGATGGGCAAAACGGCGTGACATGGTGGAAAAATAAAACTATACGTTAGCAATATTGTGTATTATACGGTGATTTGTATTAGTTTAACATGGTATTATACGAAATACTGATTTAGTATCCCTAATTGATTGACGATGTACATTTTAGCCCACGATTTTGTAGATCGGATGTACTCCCATTATTATTGAAGCATTCTTAGAATCAAGTGGGGTGGTAGATTAACATGTACAAATGATGCAATAATTGATTATTGATTGCTTCAATCATGCCCAATTTGTGAAAATAAATCATTGGAATGTGTATAAAACAAAGGTTTATGCAAGTGTTTATATGTTTAATTAACATGTTTCTCATCATATAATAACGACAAAGTTTTCCTCCCAATTATATAGGTTGAAGGAATTTTTTCTAACCTAGTCTATTGGAAGGAGCTCCCCCATAATCTTTTTCCTTATTCAATTAGAAGAAAAAAAAGGTCGTTACACCATGATAATACCATGTTCGATGTTTTTTGATTAAACCATGCATGTTCCATGATAATACCTCCCATGGCCACCTTCATAATATGTTTTTTATTTTGAACAAATAAGCACATAGAGTGTAGAAGCATTATAAAAATGAAACAATTTAATCATATTGGTAGAAAGCGAATAGATGGATTGGTTTCATTATATATATATATATAGCATAAAGTTGACTTATGGAAGGTTGCTACATACACCTACATATATATAAAGATTAAGGTAATTAAACCTAGTTAATTAAGTGGGTGTGGATGATGATGAATATATATCATGAACAATCCAATCACCTCCAGCAAGTTGCTTAATTTTGTAGTAGACATAAAATAGTACTAATTTTGATGAGGCCAATTAATCTCAATTAAAGCAGCACGCAAGAATCTTACTTCAAATACTTAATCGACATCCATTGACTGAAACTTGTATAATAACAACCCACTTGGGGTTTAATTAGGTTTAAAGGGTTTGAGGTTCTTGAGTGCAAGAGGACCATCATGCCTTGAGCTGTCAACAGCATATCACACGACACACATCTTAATTAATATATAACCAAGAGCTGAAAATGTTATTATATTTTGAATATTAAAATAGGACTAAGATAATGCTTTACTGTGTAAGAAAATAGTAATTAAAATACTCATCATTGACCTAATTAATGGGGATATTGTTAAACCTAAATTAAGTATCTCCCTTAATTTGTTTAATTAATTAATTTATATCTCTTGGAAAATAAAATTATTGAATAAGTACCAGTCGTCAACTTGTTTTTAATTATTAATGCTAATTTAATTGTTTATTTTAGTTGAGGGATCATGTGCTAAGTATAAAATAAGTGATGGGGATCGATCCCTCACATTAACACAAGAGTTTATTAATTATAATATACACATAAAATTCTTTAATTGTACGTGGCAACAAACAAACAAAACTGCTGAGAACCTTTCATCAATTTGCTGTGGATTCTCACTTTGTCCTTAACTGTGAAAGCTGCATGCAGTCATTTTATTATTATTATTATTATTATTATTAGAAAATCATTATTTTCAAACCTAATTAAGTGACAGTAAACCTACGGCTTATCAATAACCCAATATTTAATTACGTAATGATAATACACTTCCTCTAAATTAATAACACCTACCTCTCAGCTCTTCAAAATCGCATTTCTTGATCTGCAATATTGATTGCCGGCCGGCCACTTTTTAAATAAACCCCTTAATTACATCAGAATTCGACTTCTTTTCACCAACTGATTATCAATTGATTTCCTTTTGCTGCACCTTGAATTTTTATTTATTTCTTACATTCTGAAAGGTGAATATGAGAGATTGAGGGTCGAAGTGTCAAAAAAAAAAAAAAAAAACAGACAGGCCATCAAGTACGTTGTTCTTTGTCTGTACGTTAGACTGTTACCTAGTATATATATATATGCAATGATTTATTTCGTACCTAAATTAATAGTTTTGGTTCCATGACATTATTCCATATATATATATATATATATATAAAAGTACATGCCCCAATCATTTTTTAAAGAACTAACACGTTTTTCTTTAGGACATTTTCCCAAATATCACCCGGCCAAGTCATTCTTTAGAGGGTGCTCAATCCGTTATTCAATGGTAGATTGATAATGCCACGGCAATGAAAAAGGAAAAAAGAAGGATAAGATAATATAAAATAACATTATATTACTGCATGTGTTGTTACAATATTACCATATATATTTGTGTCAGAATATGATCAGTATACTATGGTAATAATTTTTATTCACTATCATATTAGCTATTGTCTATATTTTAATTAGGTACTATTTCTTGATTATATATTTAGTGCGTGTGTGTGTGATTTTTTTTTTTTTTTTTTTTTTCAACTGGCCTTATAAAAGTATAAATAGATAATTTTATTGTACAGTTTATTATTAATTTATACATTAGAAATACAATATCTTGTCTTTTAAATATGCAGCTGAAAGTGAGACTTCTTTTGTCAGCTTCCATTACAAATTAATACCTAAGCTATAGCTTACGTAGGGAAAATGACATGAGAAATTTTATATATATATAGATATAGAGAGAGAGAGGGAGAGAGAGAGAGAGATCGAAGACAAGCAATAGATTATATGGAAAACAAATTCTTAAGTTGAACTTTGACGCACTATTTGGGATGGCATCGTGTCCACGTAAGTGACAGAGAAGGTTACTTAAAAAGCTGAAATCTGCTTCTAATATTTCAAGAGTCAATAAAACTCTCAGCTCTTAGCGCTTCTGATTATTAATTGTTATTTATTTTCTATCACTTTCTCTTTCACTAGTAACACGAATAAAGAAAATGAAAAAAAATAAAAAAAATAAAATGTCAAATTCTTTCCTTAATTTTTCCATTTTAAAATGTAATTTTTTTAGACTTAATCGCTTTGATATAAACAAACACTAAACAGTACTGGGTATATTATAATCAAATAGCAATTAATTCATCTAAAACATGCAGTCATGTAATATATAAATAAAAGTAAAAGTCAAAGAAAAGGTTAATGCAAGTTGAAGGTCCTATAAAGACGTGGATACATCAATTGCAAATTTGAAAACAGTTCCCTGCAAATATGTCTCTTTAAAGGTTGGAATAATCGCTGTTGTTGAACCAGGAATATTTATGCTAAGCATGAGCTGCTTGAGTACTTTTCTTTTCTTTCTTTTTTTCTAATTTCAAACGGTGCGTTCGTATAATATGACTTATATTGAATTTTCGCCCTTTAACATCAAAGAATGAAACCAACCCCGGTGGCCATCAATGGATTGTAAAGTCAATGGATTCCCCTTTTGATAGTAGAAGAATAGACTTGTTTGGAATAAATCTTTCGAAAGCTTTTCAAATAAATGTTTTTTTCTCGTTTTAATAAGACCATAAGATGCAATTAATAAATAATTACAAAAACAAAATAAAAGAAAAGAAAAGACCAATTGACGCAAAGTGCGCTCTATTTGAACTATTTGGGAATCATTTGTTCAGGAAATTATCGTTTTCTCCGATACATAAACGTCAAACGATTTTCGTTTTCTCCAAGGGTGGTAGGCGGCCGGAGTCGTACGTAGGCCATGGTTCCTTTTACTTTTCTTTGTGTTATCAAAGATTTCTCTAACGGTTAATGGTGTTTGATTGTGACGTGGTCAATTGGCTCTATTTGTGGCGTTAGGTGTTAGACAAGTTGGCCAAAGAGTAAGTGACATGCACCCATCGAACTAGAAATTTAACTCGCAGGGCCAGATTGTATTGACATTTTTTTTTGGAGGAGCCAAAGTAAGAAAAAGAAATACTTAAAATATTATTTTTAATAAATTTAAAGGCTAAAAGAATTTGTATTGTGAGCCTGTCATTCTTGTATTAGGATCATAAGATGCTAATTAATATATATATATATATATATATATATATATAATCATTATTTTCTTTTTAGTAATAATAGTTGTGTCCTAAAGGGTAGCTCAATCGACTGGAGACCACGTCTCTTGTGCGGACATGTAAAAAAAATAAAAAAAAGTAACAATAGTTGTAACCCCTTCAAAAACCAACCATGATTGACCAAAGATTGCATACAAACATCAAAGCCACATCGTAGTGACTATAATCTCTCCATGATTAATGCAAAAGATGGTCATGCCTGACGTTGACTAATATATATATATATATATATATAAGATTTAGTATCCTATGGTATATCTTTTACCTACCTTATTTAAAAAAATGAAAAATAATGTATATATAAATTGGCTTCTCATTTCGTTATTAGGCATACAGGTAAAAGAGTCCAAATCAAAGAATATGTGACACCTAAGATAAGATGTGGTATCCTCTCGGTGAACTTGCTGTGTCATGTGTAGACAAGACGCTAAAAAACTTGATCGTTAATTCTTCTCTTGTCCATTTTCTAAGCATATTTGGATTCTTCTATATGCATGCAGGTTTGGCAGGTTCAGAGCTACTAAAGGAAGTCTCTGATCTCTACTGTACGTGATCTTCAAATTAACACTTGCCATGGCAATCTATGGCAAGAGAAAAACTCCACAGTATTTAATGGTAGGTAGGGTGAAGAACGCCTGTAATATTTGCCACGAGGTCCTATTACTCCTATATATATATATATATATATATATATATATAGGCAAGAGTGAAAGTCAATATATATTTCAAGGTTTTGTGTGATCTCAATAATACAGATCATTCCAGAGGTCTTGGAGGGGTTTTTAAGAGAACGTATTTCGTACTGGGTAGTTGAGTTGCCTTTCCAGCTGGTTAGGAGATTTTCTTTTTATTGTTTTTCCCTTTTCTGCCTTTCGGTTGTCCTTTCATCCTTTGTATTGTCCCTCTCACATGGGAATATATTCCTACGTTGCTATATATATATATATACTTTTTTTTTTCTTTTCTACAATGCTTGAACCAAAAAAATCGTATGTATGATTTGTTATCATCCTCCCTTCCCCAAGGTGTCAATTCAGGTTTGTCTAGAATCATTGGTAGATGATTATATATATGAGCTAATACGAATATGATCTATTTAATTAATCATGTCAAATTTATCTGTTTAATATAAAAAAGGTTGAGTTGACATACTTTTTGCTAACACAACATACTTGAAATAATGTGATTAACGCAATTTCATATCTTATAAGTATAAATTATATTAATTACATATATACATTCTCAGCTAGTTTCATGATAAGATCAATTTGATAATGCTTTATATCGTGTTACAAAGGGCCTTGTTCTATTAAAAAAATACATCGGACCGGGCTTTTTTGGACCAATGAGCAAAATGCCTAAAACCAAAAGTGATCTTAGAAACTAATCACATTCGTTTTTGGATTAAAAAAATCTCAATATCCTATTCATTTTAGGAGAAAAACAAATCTTGAGTTTTCAACAACAATTACTTAATTAAATACGTTCATATTGCTAGAAAAGCCAAAGAATCAATAGGTCTATGATCATTGTTAATAAACATAACCCAACTTTATATATTTACGGTTTTTAAGAGTAAAAATGTAATTTAATTATATGAATTATGAATGTTGGGAGTTAAGTGGGTTAACAAGCAATTTGAACCTTCATCTCTAACCGGTTAAACCTTGACCCGAATCCAATTATACTAAACCTAATATTCTAATTTCGTATCCGATTACATTACCAGTCCTACGATCTCCTCTTTAATTATCCACAGAGGATTTGGTCAAGCGGTGATAAGAAAAACAACAATACTTTGATTAGATAACCGGTGTTGAACCGCCATTATTAATTATTTAAGGACCATTTGGTCAAGTCGTGATATAAGAAAGCGAATTTTTGTTTAAATCTGCTGACTTAGCTCTCTATACTTGGAAATGTAAAAGTGTATACGTAATAACAAAATTGTATTTCAATATTTTCTTTTTATATATCTGGACTCATCCGATCCTTGTCCCATGACGGAATACACTAAAGATTAACGAGATAAGAACGATGGACTAGAATTATTAATACTTAAATTAAATAGTATTTATTTCACAATCATGATTTAAAATCAATGTATTTAATAGTATACATAATGTTAATATTAATATATTTTTTATAAAAATTTATATGACATCATTAAATACATTAATTTTAAATTCGACGGTGCCGGATATTAATGTTGATTAGCGCGCGGCTAAACTTTGACCAGAATGGATTCCCATTTTCGTTTGATATTTCAGACGTATGAATCTTCAACCTGACAGGTTGGTTAAATAGGTCTTTTATGGATCTCTCTCACCCTTATAAACGTTGAATTTGAATATTATTTTTTGCTCTTAATTAAATAAATATTGTTGAGAAGCCAACTAGTAAAATAAAAAATAAGCTTTTAATTTGTTGCTTCTTGGTGTGTTTTTACACTGTTTGACAATTCTCTCGGAGTAACATGCAAGGATGAGCACTGGGGTTTGAATTTTTTAAAAGAGAAAGTCAAATGTCTTCAGGTCTACAGCCCTTATATATATATATATATATATATATGAGAAGCTCAACTCCTACGGAACTGACAAAAAGCTAGAATTGTTTCAAAAGCAGCGAAGAACAATATACTTCGGAAATGTCTTTTATTAATACAGTAGGAGAAGACAGAAAAATGGAATCTAACGGCGACGAAGGGAGTGCTGTGGAGATCAACAAGGTGAATTTCTTTCACGTACACACGTACGATCGATGGTTTTCTACATGAAACATGATCATTTTGTTTTTCTCTGAGAATTTCTTAATTATTAATTAGTACCATGCAATTCGAATTTCGATTACGTCTCTCTTTTATATATAGAACTATTTTTTTTTTTTTTTTAATTGGCCGATCTATAAATGATGTTATTAACAAAATACATCCGTGATATTTGAAGGACCAGTTAAACAAATTCTTGAAAGTTTTCGATTTTTTTGGCTCTTGTCGATGGTCTTATTTTTTCCGAATGATAATATTTATTCATCTTTCTGTGAGACATCTGTGTGTGTGTGTGTGTATATATATATATATATATATATATATATATATATATATATATATATATTAATTTAGATGTTGGTTTGTTCAACCGAAATGATGATTTTTCCTAACTTTATGCACCTTACTTTTGAAAATTATACCTAATACCAAAAGGCATATTGCCGACCAAAGGTACTAAATCCATATGATTTAATCTTTATCACGTGAGTAGATCTGACTTAGAGCAACCTAAGACCTAAGACGATGAATCTTACAGACCGGTCGACAAAGTCAAGATAGATTCATTGTCAATTGCATGTAATAATTGAATATTTTCTATCATTTTTTGTCATCAATTATTTAGTTCCAATAATTTCATTATTTTTCAGTGATTAATCTTTCATTTTGCCCTTCTTCTTCCCTCTTTCTTCCTACATCCCTTCGTTCCTCTCTAGAAAAAGGACAAGTTGTATATATATCTCAAAGCCTACTACATATGCTCTAACCCTAGTTTCTCCAAAATTAGCAGGTGCCCTTAGCAATGGAAATAAATACAGAAGACTTGCTTTCCACACGACAGAATTATCAGGTAAGAACCTTCGATTTTCATCCATTAATGTTATGCATGCATAAGGAAACTTTAGGATATATATATAACATCGTATAAGCTTCTGACCATGTCAAATATATATTATAAGATAACTTTATTTTCTGTTGCCACAGCAGGAGGATCAGTTAAAATTAGCTGAAGCTGAAATGGATGAGGTTAAAGAAGAAAATGAAAGATTAAAGATGTTATTAGCACGAATTGCAAAGGATTACCAGTCCCTAAAAATGCATTTCTTTGATATTCTTCAACAAGAAGAAGCCAAAAGTACTACAGACACGACTTCCGGATCCGACGGCCATCAGGCAAAAGAAGAACCTGAACTTGTCTCCCTTAGCCTTGGGATGACGTCAAGTGATCAGGCTAAAAAGCATGACAAAAAGAATAGCAATTTGAGTAATGGCGGCCAAGAGGATGATGAAAGAATGAATGGACAACTTTCATTGCGGTTGGACTGCAGATTTGAGCCGGGCTCAAACGAAGATAGGAGGATTATTGCAAGCTCCAATATTAATAGCTTTGAAGAAGTACTGAAAGAAGATGAGCCCACTGAGATTTGGCCTCCAAGTAAAGTTTTGAAGACGGCGAGAAGCACAGATGATGAAGTTTTACAGCAGAATCCTTTGAAGAAAGCTAGGGTTTCTGTTAGAGCTAGATGCGATACCCCAACGGTTAGTATCATTATCAATTAAATTTCAATTACAATATCTGAGAACCATTTGATCACTTCATAATTAAGGTGTTATATATAGTTAACATTTGCTGAGACTTTCATGATTTTTTAGATGAACGATGGATGTCAATGGAGAAAATATGGACAGAAAATAGCAAAAGGAAATCCATGCCCTCGGGGATACTACCGTTGCACAGTCTCATCATCATGTCCTGTGAGGAAACAGGTAGATCTTCTGCCTCCCTTTGTTGAAATCTGATATGTCGTTATATATATAGCATAATTAATTCCTTGGAGCTTATCATATATAGAACTATGAACATAATACTTATCAAAGACTTCAACTTGTGCCATCATCTCGAAAAATGGCAGTGTGTCAAGTTCGGGTCACTTTGAAGTATGAATATATAGTTATATAAATTAATTGTACCTTGATTCATTTAATTAAAAAGGGGGAATTTCACTTACCCCCTATACTTTCGCGCTTTTTGCAGACACCCCCCATTGTTCAAAACCTCTCACTTTGGTGTATCCAACTTTCGTTTCCATTCACTTTGCCCCTTCCGTTAGGATTTTCTGTTAAATCCTAACGGAAAGGGTAGAAAATTACAATCGTGCCCTTATTTTTTATTAAAAAATAATTTTTTTTAAAAAAAAAATTAGGGGTAGAAAGGTCAAAAGTTAACGGTAGGGGGGTATTTGAAAGGAAACGAAAGTTTGATACACCAAAGTGAGAGGTTTTGAACAATAGGAGGGTGTCTGCAAAAAGCGCGAAAGTATAGGGGGGTAAGTGAAGTTTCCCCAATTAAAAATATCAAACTTCTCAACCTTATCCCATTATTTTGTGTTAGATTCATGTCGGATTCGTGAGTCGTGTCAAAAATTGACAATCCTTATGTCACATGTTATGTTCGGGTTGTATTGAAATATAAGACTATATAGGTTAACCCTAATCCGACCTATTTAATTAAACTAAATTTAAATCCCAACTTCACAATTCATCCAATTTCAGTTAAATATAGAATAATATTTATTTAAATGATCAAATCAACAATTTTAATTAAATATTTCATGTGTTGAGTTATAATTATATATTAAGATACAATTTGAATCCGACATCTTTTAGGAACAAGTGCTTGTAGAGCCATACAAATCACTGTAGAAGTATTCTATTGTAGCGAAAATTAATGTAAACTGATCCATATTAGCTGTTTTCTCAAATTTCAGGTGCAAAGATGTGTTGATGACATGTCCATCTTGATCACCACCTATGAAGGAACACACAACCACCCGCTTCCAATTTCAGCCACCGCCATGGCTTCCACCACCTCAGCTGCTGCTTCCATGCTTCAATCCCGCTCTTCATCAAGCTCCCAGGGAGGTCTCGGGACGTCAGCCACAGCCCCCATCTCCAGCTCCACCGCCACCAACCTACACAGATTCAACTTCAGCGCCTCCCAAAACTCAAGACCACATCAATTCTACATTCCAAATTCCTCATTCTCAACTTCAAACTCACACCCAACAGTCACTCTCGACCTCACCACTGCACCATCCACCTCCTCCTCTTCTTTTGGAAGGTTTTCTTCTACACCAAGATACTCTTCAACGCGCCTCAATTTCTCCTCATCATCTTCCTCTTCTTTAGACCCCAACACCCTACAAAGTCACTGGAATGGTGGCTATCGCGGCTACAGCAATTATGGGAAACCGGCCTACAATGACAACCATATCGAGTACTCAAACACAGCTGGAAAACAACCATTTCAAGAACATTTGTACCAAAATTACATGCACAATCATCAGAATGCCGCTGTTCCTCTCCAAGAAAACATAGTGGCTGCAACCAAGGCAATCACATCAAACCCAAAATTTCATTCAGTTTTAGCCGCAGCACTCACGTCATATGTCGGTGATGCCAGAGAAAACATTAATCAGGGCGCGGGTGATCATCATCATCAAAGCTCAAGCCTGAAGTTGAAGTGGGGTGACTCTCGTACGGTGAATCATATATACCCTTCAAGCGTGCAGAATGTAATAGGGTGTGGGTCAAGCTACTTGAACAAATCGCCGTCTTTAATAACCTCTCCACAACAAGGCGGCTTGCCATTGTTCCCACCTTCATTGCAACTTTCTGCATCTAAAGGCGCTTCCACGGCTCTCGCTGACAATAGGGACCATTTCCAGTTGTGAGGGTTTAAGGTTAATTAGCGAGACGAGGTAGCTAGGATTATTGTTGTTAAGGTTTCCCCAAGTGTTCTGTGTAATGAAATCTGTGTACGGATTATAACATTTTATGTCTGACTCATTTGTCCACTCATTCGATGATCATATGATCGGTTCAAAGCTTTGTTCATATCAATTTTCAGAGTGCTGAGAGAACAGTTGGCCTTCCAGTTTTTATTTTCTAATGGATTCAAACAGGTCATTTGCCAAAATTACGATTGTTGTTAGAATATTTGAGAGGTACTCGTCTTATGGAGCTAATCTCATAATCCGACGCTATCAGGCCAATCTTTTACCCTCTATGCGCCGTATCTTATATATGTTTATTTCTTTCCTTGTATAATTTTATATTATACACTATTAATTTGTTTTAATTGTATGATTTTATATATTCTGGTTGCATTTTCCTATTCTAACCGACCCCACTCTACTATAAATAAGTCCCATCTTAGTGTAGTTATTCATCTTAAACATATATATGGTATTTTGGTACGTGGAAAAGCTATTCTATTAAAAAAAAAAAAAAACTTTTTTTTTTTTTTTTCCCACTATATCCACACAAGATGGAGGAGGAGAGGGGAGGAAGATTATGACATCCACTTCATGAACCATGGTCTCCAGCCAATTGAACTACCCCTTAGGGACATGAATAAAATAGTCTTGATGTTAGAGTACGTATATACTCTTAACACTCTTTTTCAGTGTGGTTAGAGAAAATATATATATATATATATATATAATACTTGAAATAACATTCCCACTAAAATGGTTATCTCTTCTTTTAAATTTACACCATAATTGTAATGTTTCTCAAACTTTACAAAGTTGCAATTAACCCTCTAAACTATTAGTCCCTTACACTCAGCCAAACGAAAAACACATCACAGCACAGCAAATTAGCAATTGAACAAAATGATAATAACACCCTTGCATTATATATATATATATATATTTAAAAATATATGTATATATTACTTTTTTTTTTCTTTCTTTTTTTTTTTCATTATTAACAAGCCGGGCAGGCCGAGTGCCACAGCTACCTGGACCTGTGCTTTAAGAGGCCCAGGCCCATTTGTGAAATTGGTCGATTTAATTCATCGGACGTGATGTGTTTTTAGAAGTAGTAATAATCTAAACGACACATTTAAAAGAGAATAAATAAGACCCAATCACCTACTTAACTACTCTTAAGAAAGTGACAAAAAAACATTTATTCGAATAGATATAAGTAAGTCCATTCGAGCAGCTAATTGCTAAAGACGATGAATTTACAAGGATTAGATCTACCCCAATTTCCTGTGGGCAACAGGCGCAACACATGCAAGAAGAGAACTCATAAACCTGTAATTCGTGGGCTAAATGAAAACAGCACGCAGGGTGCCACAAAATAAAAAATTAAAAAAAAAAAAAAAAAAAAAAATTGCACGGGCGTACGTGGGCGTGCCACGCACGCCACGTGCTGCCAATCACTGCCCGTAATTCGTGTCAAGATAGGATTATTGTAGGAAGAAATACTCCCTCCGTAACCTTTACCAACTACCACGTGGTCCCCTGCAGATCTGCCACGTCTCCAACCCGACCGTACACATGGCAAAGCTATAGGCTTATAGCCCACGCATGTAGAGCCGACAAAACTGATTTTCACTCTTCAGGAAATGAACGGAGAGCTTTCCATCTGCAGAACTCAGTCTAATCTCTCAACACAACACAAACTCCTTAACAGGTATGTGCATGCTCAATCAATCCTTGAACATTTTCATTATAGCTCTCATTTTTATGTTAAATTACTTATTTTCTTTTTTAATTACGAGTTTATTTCCAATTAAAGGAAATGTGTTCTGTACATCAACTTTGAAAAAGCTCCGATCGTTTTTTTTTGAAAAAAAAAAAAAAAAATTGTTTTGATGTGACATAGAAATGAAAACTGTTTTGTGTTTGTGTTGTTTGATAATGTTTTTGTTTTGAGAAAAGAAAATAAAAGACATTAATTGCCATCGATGAAATGGATTAAATATTTTTCATTACGCTAATCATATAATGTTGTTACTAAAAGAATATTGGCAAACTCTAGTTAGTGCCTTCGCTGTAGGTATGGCAGAAGAACAATTGGTCAAAGAAAGTTCTCAACTGTCAAGCTATGATGCTTATTTTGAGAGAATCCAGTCAAGAAAGAAATTACCTCAATCGTTGCAAGAGATTTTAACAGCTGCATTTGCAAACATTCCAGTTTCATCATTCCCAAGTGTTCCCGGTGGCAAAGGTGATATTATTGCTTCTGTAGTTTTAGCTGTACCTACTTTGCATGTAATGAAATGAAGCATATCTGTGAACTAAAGTTGCATCATCACTTCTTGCAGTGATTGAAATTTTAGCGGACACTTCCATTGCCGATGCTGTAAAGATTTTATCTGAATGCAACATTTTGTCCGCCCCGGTGAGAAACCCAGATGCAGGAAATAATAGTTCAGAGTGGAGAGATCGGTACCTAGGAATTATAGATTACTCTGCTATTGTTCTGTGGGTGCTGGAGAGTGCAGAACTTGCTGCGGTTGCTCTATCAGCTAGTACAGCAACAGCCGCTGGAGTTGGTGCGGGAGCAGTTGGCGCTTTTGGAGCATTAGCACTAGGTGCGACAGGTCCTGCTGCAGTTGCAGGGCTAACAGCTGCTGCAGTTGGTGCTGCTGTGGCTGGTGGTGTGGCTGCAGATAAAGGAATGGGAAAAGATGCTCCCACAGCTGCTGA